>NW_027457749.1:0-362492 GCF_050624435.1 Tenrec ecaudatus
GGGAGCCCTTGTCTAAGGTTAGGGGAGCCGTAGCCTAAGGCTAGGGGAGCGCTAGCCTTAGCTTTAGCCTAGGGGTGCCCTAGCCTAAGGTTGGGGAGCACTAGCCTAAGGCTAGGGGAGCCCTAGCCTTAGCCTAAGCCTAGGGGTGCCCTAGCCTAAGGCTAGGGGAGCCCTAGCCTAAGCCTAGGGGTGCCCTACCCTAAGAATAGGGGAGCCCTAGCCTAAGCCTAGGGGTGCCCTAACCTAAGGCTAGGGGAGTCCTAGCCTAAGGCTAGGGGATCCCTAGCCTTAGCCTAAGCCTAGGGGTGCCCGAGCCTAAGCCTAGGGGTGCCCTAGCCTAAGGCTAGTGGTGCCCTAACCTAAGGCTAGGGGAGCACTACCCTTAGACGAAGCCTAGGGGTGCCCGAACCTAAGGTTAGGGGAGCACTAGCCTTAGCCTAAGCCTAGGGGTGCCCTAGCCTAAGGCTATGGGAGCCCTAGCCTAAAGCTTGGGAAGCCCTAGCCTAAGCCTAGGGGTGCCCTAGCCTAAGCTTTGGGGAGCCCTAGCCTGAGTCTATGAGAGCCCTAGCGTTAGCCTAAGCCTAGGGGTGCCCTAGTGTAAGGCTAGGGTAGGCCTAGCATAAGGCTAGGGGTGCCCTACCCGAAAGTTAGGGGATACCTAGCCTAAGGCTAGGCAGCCCTAGCCTAAGGCTAGGGGAGCATGGACTAAGTCTAGTGGAGCCCTAGCCGAAGGCTAGGGGAGTACGAGCCTAAGTCTAGGGGTGCCCTAGCCTAAGGCAAGGAGAGCCCTAGCATAAGGCTAGGAGAGCCCTAGCGTTAGCCTAAGCCTAGGGGTGCCCTAGCCTAAGGCTAGGAGAGCCCTAGCCTTAGCCTAAGCCTAGGGGTGCCCTAGCCTAAGGCTAGGGGAGCCCAAGCCTAAGGATAGGGGAGTCAAGCCTAAGGCTAGGGGAGCCCTAGCCTTAGCCTAAGCTTAGGGGTGCTCTAGCCTAAGGCTAGGGGAGCCCTAGCTTAAGCCTAGGTGTGCCCGAGCCTAAGCCTAGGGGTGCCCTAGCCTAAGGCTAGGGGTGCCCTAACCTATGGCTAGGGGAGCCCTAGCCTTAGATTAAGCCTAGGGGTGCCCGAACCTAAGGCTAGGGGAGCCCTAGCCTAAGCCTAGGGGTGCCCTAGCCTAAGGCTAGGGGAGCCCTAGCCTTAGCCTAAGCCTACGGGTGCCCTTGCCTAAGGCTAGGAGAGCCCTTGCCTAAGGCTAGGGGAGCCCTTGCCTAAGGCTAGGGGAGCCGTAGCCTAAGGTTAGGGGAGCGCTAGCCTTAGCCTAAGCCTAGTGGTGTCCTAGCCTAAGGTTGAGGAGCACTAGCGTAAAGCTAGGGGAGCCCTAGCCTAAGGCTAGGGGAGCCCTAGCCTAAGCCTAAGCCTCGGGGTGCCCTAGCCAAAGGCTATGGGAGACATAGCCATAGGCTAGGGGAGCCCTAGCCTAAGGCTAAGGGAACCCTAGC
This sequence comes from Tenrec ecaudatus, assembly GCF_050624435.1. Lineage (NCBI taxonomy): Eukaryota > Metazoa > Chordata > Mammalia > Afrosoricida > Tenrecidae > Tenrec > Tenrec ecaudatus. The sequence continues at coordinate 1,494 of NW_027457749.1, forward strand.
CGAAGCCTAGGGGCGCCCTAACCTAAGGTTAGGGGAGTCCTAGCCTAAGCCTAGAGGTGCCCTAGTCTAAGGCTAGGGGTGCCCTAACCTAAGGCTAGGGGAACCCTAGCCTTAGTCTAAGCCTAGGGGTGCCGGAACCTAAGGCTAGGGGAGCCCTAGCCTAAGCCTAGGGGTGCCCTACCCTAAGGCTAGGGGAGCCCTAGCCTTAGCCTAAGCTTAGAGGTGCCCTCGTCTAAGGCTAGTGGTGCCCTAACCTAAGGCTAGGGGAACCCTATTCTTAGACTAAGCCTAGGGGTGCCCAAACCTAAGGCTAGGGGAGCCCTAGCCTAAGCCTAGGGGTGCCCTAGCCTGAGGCTAGGGGAGCCCTAGCCTTAGCCTAAGCCTAGAGGTGCCCTAGCCTAAGGCAAGGGGAGCCCTACGCTAAGGCTAGGGGAGCCCTAGACTAAGGCTAGTGGAGCCCTACCCTAAGACTAGGGGTGCCCGAGCCTTAGCCTAGTGGTGCCCTAGCGTAAGGCTAGGAGAGCCTTAGCCTAAAGTTAGGGGAGCCCTAGCATTAGCTTAAGCCTAGGGGAGCCCTAGCCTAAGGCTAGTGGAGCCCTAGCCTAAGACTATGGGTGCCCGAGCCTTAGCCTAGGGGAGCTCTAGCCTAAGGCTAGGGTAGCCCTAGCCTTAGCCTAAGTTAGGGGTGCCCTAGCCTAAGGCTAGGGGAGCCCTAGCCTTAACCTAAGCCTAGCGGTGCCCGAACCTAAGGCTAGAGGAGCCCTAGCCTAAGCCTAAGCCGAGGGGTGCCCTAGCCTAAGGCTCGGGGAGCCCTAGGCTTAGGCTAAGTCTAGGGGTGCCCTAGCCTAAGGCTATGGGAGCCCTAGCGTTAGCCTAAGCCTAGCGGTGCCCTAGCCAAGGCTAGGGGAGCCCTACCCTAATGCTGGGCGGCCCTAGCCTTAGCCTAAGCCTAGGGGTGCCCTAGTGTAAGGCTAGGAGAGCCCTAGCATAAGGCATGGGGAGCCCTAGCCTTAGCCTAAGCCTAGGGGTGCCCTAGCCTAAGGCTAGGGGAGCCCTAGCCTAAGCCTAGGGGTGCCCTAGCCAAAGGCTTGGGGAGCCCTAGATTTAGCCTAGGGGTGTCCTGGCCTAAGGATAGGGGAGCACTAGCCTAAGGCTAGGGGAGCCCTAGCCTAAGTCTAGGGGAGCCCTAGCCTAAGGCTAGGGGAACCCGAGCCTTAGCATAAGCCTAGGAGTGCCCTAGCCTAAGGCTATGGGAGCCCAAGCCTAAGCCTAGGGCTGCCAGACCTAAGTCTAGGGGAGCACTAGCCTTAGCCCAAGCCTGTGGGTGCCCTATCCTAAGCTTATGGGTGCCCTAGCCCAAGCCTAGGGGTGCCCTTGCCTAAGGCTAGGGGAGCCCTAGCCTAAGCCTTAGGGGTGCCCTAGCCTAAGGCTAGGGGAGCCCTAGCCTATGCCTAGGGGTGCCCTAGCCTAAGGCTAGTGGAGCCCTAGCCTAAGCCTAGGGGTGCCCTAGCCTAAGGCTAGTAGAGCCCTAGCCTTAGCCTAAGCCTAAAGGTGCCCTAGCCTAAGGCTAGGGAAGCCCTAGCCTAAGGCTAGGGGAGCACTGGCCTTAGCCTAAGCCTAGGGGTGCCATAGCCTAAGGCTAGGGGAGCCTTAGCCTTAGGCTAGAGGAGCCCTAGCCTAAGGCTATGGGAGCCCTAGCCTAAGTTTAGGGGTGCCCTAACCTAAGGGTGGGGGAGCCCTAGCCTAAGGCTAGGGGAGCCGTAGTCTTAGCCTAAGCTGAGGGGAGGCCTAGCCTAAGGCTAGGGGAGCCCTAGCCTTAGCCTAAGCCTAGGGGTGCCCTATCCAAGGCTAGGGGAGCCCTAGCCTAAGGATAGGGGAGCCCTAGCCTTAGCCTAAGCCTAGGGGTGCCCTAGCCTAAGGCTATGGGAGCTCTAGCCTAAGCCTAGGGGTGCCCTAGCCTGAGGCTAGGGGATCCCTAGCCTTAGCCTAAGCCTAGAGGTGCCCTAGCCTAAGGCAAGGGGAGCCCTACGCTAAGGCTAGAGGAGCCCTAGACTAAGGCTAGTGGAGCCCTACCCTAAGACTAGGGGTGCCCGAGCCTTAGCCTAGTGGTGCCCTAGCGTAAGGCTAGGAGAGCCTTAGCCTAAAGTTAGGGGAGCCCTAGCATTAGCTTAAGCCTAGGGGAGCCCTAGCCTAAGGCTAGTGGAGCCCTAGCCTAAGACTATGGGTGACCGAGCCTTAGCCTAGGGGAGCTCTAGCCTAAGGCTAGGGTAGCCCTAGCCTTAGCCTAAGTTAGGGGTGCCCTAGCCTAAGGCTAGGGGAGCCCTAGCCTTAACCTAAGCCTAGCGGTGCCCGAACCTAAGGCTAGAGGAGCCCTAGCCTAAGCCTAAGCCGAGGGGTGCCCTAGCCCAAGGCTAGGTGAGCCCTAGGCTTAGGCTAAGTCTAGGGGTGCCCTAGCCTAAGGCTATGGGAGCCCTAGCGTTAGCCTAAGCCTAGCGTTGTCCTAGCCAAGGCTAGGGGAGCCCTACCCTAATGCTGGGCGGCCCTAGCCTTAGCCTAAGCCTAGGGGTGCCCTAGTGTAAGGCTAGGAGAGCCCTAGCATAAAGCATGGGGAGCCCTAGCCTTAGCCTAAGCCTAAGGGTGCCCTTGCCTAAGGCTAGGGGAGCCATAGCCTAAGGCTAGGGGAGCCCAAGCCTAAGGCTAGGGGAGCCCTAGCCTTAGCCTAAGCCTAGGGGTGCCCTAGCCTAAGGCTAGGGGAGCCCTAGCCTAAGCCTAGGGGTGCCCTAGCCAAAGGCTTGGGGAGCCCTAGATTTAGCCTAGGGGTGTCCTGGCCTAAGGATAGGGGAGCACTAGCCTAAGGCTAGGGGAGCCCTAGCCTAAGGCTAGGGGAGCCCTAGCCTAAGGCTAGGGGAACCCGAGCCTTAGCATAAGCCTAGGAGTGCCCTAGGCTAAGGCTATGGGAGCCCAAGCCTAAGCCTAGGGCTGCCAGAGCTAAGGCTAGGGGAGCCCTAGCCTTAGCCCAAGCCTATGGGTGCCCTATCCTAAGCTTATGGGTGCCCTAGCCCAAGCCTAGGGGTGCCCTTGCCTAAGGCTAGGGGAGCCCTAGCCTAAGCCTTAGGGGTGCCCTAGCCTAAGGCTAGGGGAGCCCTAGCCTATGCCTAGGGGTGCCCTAGCCTAAGGCTGGGGGAGCCCTAGCCTAAGCCTAGGGGTGCCCTAGCCTAAGGCTAGGAGAGCCCTAGCCTTAGCCTAAGCCTAAAGGTGCCCTAGCCTAAGGCTAGGGAAGCCCTAGCCTAAGGCTAGGGGAGCACTGGCCTTAGCCTAAGCCTAGGGGTGCCATAGCCTAAGGCTAGGGGAGCCTTAGCCTTAGGCTAGAGGAGCCCTAGCCTAAGGCTATGGGAGCCCTAGCCTAAGTTTAGGGGTGCCCTAACCTAAGGCTGGGGGAGCCCTAGCCTAAGGCTAGGGGAGCCGTAGTCTTAGCCTAAGCTGAGGGGAGGCCTAGCCTAAGGCTAGGGGAGCCCTAGCCTTAGCCTAAGCCTAGGGGTGCCCTATCCAAGGCTAGGGGAGCCCTAGCCTAAGGATAGGGGAGCCCTAGCCTTAGCCTAAGCCTAGGGGTGCCCTAGCCTAAGGCTATGGGAGCTCTAGCCTAAGCCTAGGGGTGCCCTAGCCTAAGGCTAGGGGAGCTCTAGCCTAAGCCTAGGGGAGCCCTAGACTTAACCTAAGCCTAAGGGTGCCCTAGCCTAAGGCTAGGGGAGCCCTAGCCTAAGCCTTAGGGGTGCCCTAGCCTAAGGCTAGGGGACCCCTAGCCATAGACTTAGCCTAGGGGTGCCCGAACCTAAGGCTAGGGGAGCCCTAGCTTAAGGCTAGTGGTACCCTAACCTAAGGCTAGGGGAGCCCTACCCTTAGCCTAAGCCTTCGGGTGCCCTTGCCTAAGGTTAGGGGAGCCCTTGCCTAAGGCTAGGGGAGCCCTTGTCTAAGGTTAGGGGAGCCGTAGCCTAAGGCTAGGGGAGCGCTAGCCTTAGCTTTAGCCTAGGGGTGCCCTAGCCTAAGGTTGGGGAGCATTAGCCTAAGGCTAGGGGAGCCCTAGCCTTAGCCTAAGCCTAGGGGTGCCCTACCCTAAGAATAGGGGAGCCCTAGCCTAAGCCTAGGGGTGCCCTAACCTAAGGCTAGGGGAGTCCTAGCCTAAGGCTAGGGGATCCCTAGCCTTAGCCTAAGCCTAGGGGTGCCCGAGCCTAAGCCTAGGGGTGCCCTAGCCTAAGGCTAGTGGTGCCCTAACCTAAGGCTAGGGGAGCACTACCCTTAGACGAAGCCTAGGGGTGCCCGAACCTAAGGTTAGGGGAGCACTAGCCTTAGCCTAAGCCTAGGGGTGCCCTAGCCTAAGGCTATGGGAGCCCTAGCCTAAAGCTTGGGAAGCCCTAGCCTAAGCCTAGGGGTGCCCTAGCCTAAGCTTTGGGGAGCCCTAGCCTGAGTCTATGAGAGCCCTAGCGTTAGCCTAAGCCTAGGGGTGCCCTAGTGTAAGGCTAGGGGAGGCCTAGCATAAGGCTAGGGGTGCCCTACCCGAAAGGTAGGGGATACCTAGCCTAAGGCTAGGCAGCCCTAGCCTAAGGCTAGGGGAGCATGGACTAAGTCTAGTGGAGCCCTAGCCGAAGGCTAGGGGAGTACGAGCCTAAGTCTAGGGGTGCCCTAGCCTAAGGCAAGGAGAGCCCTAGCATAAGGCTAGGAGAGCCCTAGCGTTAGCCTAAGCCTAGGGGTGCCCTAGCCTAAGGCTAGGAGAGCCCTAGCCTTAGCCTAAGCCTAGGGGTGCCCTAGCCTAAGGCTAGGGGAGCCCAAGCCTAAGGATAGGGGAGTCAAGCCTAAGGCTAGGGGAGCCCTAGCCTTAGCCTAAGCTTAGGGGTGCTCTAGCCTAAGGCTAGTGGAGCCCTAGCTTAAGCCTAGGTGTGCCCGAGCCTAAGCCTAGGGGTGCCCTAGCCTAAGGCTAGGGGTGCCCTAACCTATGGCTAGGGGAGCCCTAGCCTTAGATTAAGCCTAGGGGTGCCCGAACCTAAGGCTAGGGGAGCCCTAGCCTAAGCCTAGGGGTGCCCTAGCCTAAGGCTAGGGGAGCCCTAGCCTTAGCCTAAGCCTACGGGTGCCCTTGCCTAAGGCTAGGGGAGCCCTTGCCTAAGGCTAGGGGAGCCCTTGCCTAAGGCTAGGGGAGCCGTAGCCTAAGGTTAGGGGAGCGCTAGCCTTAGCCTAAGCCTAGTGGTGTCCTAGCCTAAGGTTGAGGAGCACTAGCGTAAAGCTAGGGGAGCCCTAGCCTAAGGCTAGGGGAGCCCTAGCCTAAGCCTAAGCCTCGGGGTGCCCTAGCCAAAGGCTATGGGAGACATAGCCATAGGATAGGGGAGCCCTAGCCTAATGCTAAGGGAACCCTAGCCGAAGCCTAGGGGCGCCCTAACCTAAGGTTAGGGGAGTCCTAGCCTAAGCCTAGAGGTGCCCTAGTCTAAGGCTAGGGGTGCCCTAACCTAAGGCTAGGGGAACCCTAGCCTTAGTCTAAGCCTAGGGGTGCCCGAACCTAAGGCTATGGGAGCCCTAGCCTAAGCCTAGGGGTGCCCTACCCTAAGGCTAGGGGAGCCCTAGCCTTAGCCTAAGCTTAGAGGTGCCCTCGTCTAAGGCTAGTGGTGCCCTAACCTAAGGCTAGGGGAACCCTATTCTTAGACTAAGCCTAGGGGTGCCCAAACCTAAGGCTAGGGGAGCCCTAGCCTAAGCCTAGGGGTGCCCTAGCCTGAGGCTAGGGGAGCCCTAGCCTTAGCCTAAGCCTAGAGGTGCCCTAGCCTAAGGCAAGGGGAGCCCTACGCTAAGGCTAGGGGAGCCCTAGACTAAGGCTAGTGGAGCCCTAGCCTAAGACTAGGGGTGCCCGAGCCTTAGCCTAGTGGTGCCCTAGCGTAAGGCTAGGAGAGCCTTAGCCTAAAGTTAGGGGAGCCCTAGCATTAGCTTAAGCCTAGGGGAGCCCTAGCCTAAGGCTAGTGGAGCCCTAGCCTAAGACTATGGGTGCCTGAGCCTTAGCCTAGGGGAGCTCTAGCCTAAGGCTAGGGTAGCCCTAGCCTTAGCCTAAGTTAGGGGTGCCCTAGCCTAAGGCTAGGGGAGCCCTAGCCTTAACCTAAGCCTAGCGGTGCCCGAACCTAAGGCTAGAGGAGCCCTAGCCTAAGCCTAAGCCGAGGGGTGCCCTAGCCTAAGGCTCGGGGAGCCCTAGGCTTAGGCTAAGTCTAGGGGTGCCCTAGCCTAAGGCTATGGGAGCCCTAGCGTTAGCCTAAGCCTAGCGGTGCCCTAGCCAAGGCTAGGGGAGCCCTACCCTAATGCTGGGCGGCCCTAGCCTTAGCCTAAGCCTAGGGGTGCCCTAGTGTAAGGCTAGGAGAGCCCTAGCATAAGGCATGGGGAGCCCTAGCCTTAGCCTAAGCCTAAGGGTGCCCTTGCCTAAGGCTAGGGGAGCCATAGCCTAAGGCTAGGGGAGCCCAAGCCTAAGGCTAGGGGAGCCCTAGCCTTAGCCTAAGGCTAGGGGTGCCCTAGCCTAAGGCTAGGGGAGCCCTAGCCTAAGCCTAGGGGTGCCCTAGCCAAAGGCTTGGGGAGCCCTAGATTTAGCCTAGGGGTGTCCTGGCCTAAGGATAGGGGAGCACTAGCCTAAGGCTAGGGGAGCCCTAGCCTAAGTCTAGGGGAGCCCTAGCCTAAGGCTAGGGGAACCCGAGCCTTAGCATAAGCCTAGGAGTGCCCTAGCCTAAGGCTATGGGAGCCCAAGCCTAAGCCTAGGGCTGCCAGACCTAAGTCTAGGGGAGCACTAGCCTTAGCCCAAGCCTGTGGGTGCCCTATCCTAAGCTTATGGGTGCCCTAGCCCAAGCCTAGGGGTGCCCTTGCCTAAGGCTAGGGGAGCCCTAGCCTAAGCCTTAGGGGTGCCCTAGCCTAAGGCTAGGGGAGCCCTAGCCTATGCCTAGGGGTGCCCTAGCCTAAGGCTAGTGGAGCCCTAGCCTAAGCCTAGGGGTGCCCTAGCCTAAGGCTAGTAGAGCCCTAGCCTTAGCCTAAGCCTAAAGGTGCCCTAGCCTAAGGCTAGGGAAGCCCTAGCCTAAGGCTAGGGGAGCATTGGCCTTAGCCTAAGCCTAGGGGTGCCATAGCCTAAGGCTAGGGGAGCCTTAGCCTTAGGCTAGAGGAGCCCTAGCCTAAGGCTATGGGAGCCCTAGCCTAAGTTTAGGGGTGCCCTAACCTAAGGGTGGGGGAGCCCTAGCCTAAGGCTAGGGGAGCCGTAGTCTTAGCCTAAGCTGAGGGGAGGCCTAGCCTAAGGCTAGGGGAGCCCTAGCCTTAGCCTAAGCCTAGGGGTGCCCTATCCAAGGCTAGGGGAGCCCTAGCCTAAGGATAGGGGAGCCCTAGCCTTAGCCTAAGCCTAGGGGTGCCCTAGCCTAAGGCTATGGGAGCTCTAGCCTAAGCCTAGGGGTGCCCTAGCCTGAGGCTAGGGGAGCCCTAGCCTTAGCCTAAGCCTAGAGGTGCCCTAGCCTAAGGCAAGGGGAGCCCTACGCTAAGGCTAGAGGAGCCCTAGACTAAGGCTAGTGGAGCCCTACCCTAAGACTAGGGGTGCCCGAGCCTTAGCCTAGTGGTGCCCTAGCGTAAGGCTAGGAGAGCCTTAGCCTAAAGTTAGGGGAGCCCTAGCATTAGCTTAAGCCTAGGGGTGCCCTAGCCTAAGGCTATGGGTGCTCTAGCCTAAGCCTAGGGGTGCCCTAGCCTGAGGCTAGGGGAGCCCTAGCCTTAGCCTAAGCCTAAGGGTGCCCTAGCCTAAGGCTAGGGGAGCCCTAGCCTAAGCCTTAGACGTGCCCTAGCCTAAAGCTAGGGGACCCCTAGCCATAGACTTAGCCTAGGGGTGCCCGAACCTAAGGCTAGGGGAGCCCGAGCTTAAGGCTAGTGGTACCCTAACCTAAGGCTAGGGGAGCCCTACCCTTAGCCTAAGCCTTCGGGTGCCCTTGCCTAAGGCTAGGGGAGCCCTTGCCTAAGGCTAGGGGAGCCCTTGCCTAAGGCTAGGGGAGCCGTAGCCTAAGGCTAGGGGAGCGCTAGCCTTAGCCTAAGCCTAGTGGTGTCCTAGCCTAAGGTTGAGGAGCACTAGCGTAAAGCTAGGGGAGCCCTAGCCTAAGGCTAGGGGAGCCCTAGCCTAAGCCTTACGGGTGCCCTAGCCTAAGGCTAGGGGACCCCTAGCCATAGACTTAGCCTAGGGGTGCCCGAACCTAAGGCTAGGGGAGCCCTAGCTTAAGGCTAGTGGTACCCTAACCTAAGGCTAGGGGAGCCCTACCCTTAGCCTAAGCCTTCGGGTGCCCTTGCCTAAGGCTAGGGGAGCCCTTGCCTAAGGCTAGGGGAGCCCTTGTCTAAGGTTAGGGGAGCCGTAGCCTAAGGCTAGGGGAGCGCTAGCCTTAGCTTTAGCCTAGGGGTGCCCTAGCCTAAGGTTGGGGAGCATTAGCCTAAGGCTAGGGGAGCCCTAGCCTTAGCCTAAGCCTAGGGGTACCCTAGCCTAAGGCTAGGGGAGCCCTAGCCTAAGCCTAGGGTGCCCTACCCTAAGAATAGGGGAGCCCTAGCCTAAGCCTGGGGGTGCCCTAACCTAAGGCTAGGGGAGTCCTAGCCTAAGGCTAGGGGATCCCTAGCCTTAGCCTAAGCCTAGGGGTGCCCGAGCCTAAGCCTAGGGGTGCCCTAGCCTAAGGCTAGTGGTGCCCTAACCTAAGGCTAGGGGAGCACTACCCTTAGACGAAGCCTAGGGGTGCCCGAACCTAAAGTTAGGGGAGCACTAGCCTTAGCCTAAGCCTAGGGGTGCCCTAGCCTAAGGCTATGGGAGCCCTTGCCTAAAGCTTGGGAAGCCCTAGCCTAAGCCTAGGGGTGCCCTAGCCTAAGGCTTGGGGAGCCCTAGCCTGAGTCTATGAGAGCCCTAGCGTTAGCCTAAGCCTAGGGGTGCCCTAGTGCAAGGCTAGGGGAGGCCTAGCCTAAGGCTAGGGGAGCCCTAGACTTAGGTTAGGGGAGCCCTAGCATAAGGCTAGGGGTGCCCTACCCGAAAGGTAGGGGATACCTAGCCTAAGGCTAGGCAGCCCTAGCCTAAGGCTAGGGGAGCATGGACTAAGTCTAGTGGAGCCCTAGCCGAAGGTTAGGGGAGTACGAGCCTAAGTCTAGGGGTGCCCTAGCCTAAGGCAAGGAGAGCCCTAGCATAAGGCTAGGAGAGCCCTAGCGTTAGCCGAAGCTTAGGGGTGCCCTAGCCTAAGGCTAGGGGAGCCCTAGCCTAAGGCTAGGAGAGCCCTAGCCTTAGCCTAAGCCTAGGGGTGCCCTAGCCTAAGGCTAGGGGAGCCCAAGCCTAAGGATAGGGGAGTCAAGCCTAAGGCTAGGGGAGCCCTAGCCTTAGCCTAAACTTAGGTGTGCTCTAGCCTAAGGCTAGGGGAGCCCTAGCTTAAGCCTAGGTGTGCCCGAGCCTAAGCCTAGGGGTGCCCTAACCTAAGGCTAGGGGTGCCCTAACCTATGGCTAGGGGAGCCCTAGCCTTAGATTAAGCCTAGGGGTGCCCGAACCTAAGGCTAGGGGAGCCCTAGCCTAAGCCTAGGGGTGCCCTAGCCTAAGGCTAGGGGAGCCCTAGCCTTAGCCTAAGCCTACGGGTGCCCTTGCCTAAGGCTAGGAGAGCCCTTGCCTAAGGCTAGGGGAGCCCTTGCCTAAGGCTAGGGGAGCCGTAGCCTAAGGCTAGGGGAGCGCTAGCCTTAGCCTAAGCCTAGTGGTGTCCTAGCCTAAGGTTGAGGAGCACTAGCGTAAAGCTAGGGGAGCCCTAGCCTAAGGCTAGGGGAGCCCTAGCCTAAGCCTAAGCCTCGGGGTGCCCTAGCCAAAGGCTATGGGAGACATAGCCATAGGCTAGGGGAGCCCTAGCCTAAGGCTAAGGGAACCCTAGCCAAAGCCATGGGGCGCCCTAACCTAAGGTTAGGGGAGTCCTAGCCTAAGCCTAGAGGTGCCCTAGTCTAAGGCTAGGGGTGCCCTAACCTAAGGCTAGGGGAACCCTAGCCTTAGACTAAGCGTAGTGGTGCCCGAACCTAAGGCTAGGGGAGCCCTAGCCTAAGCCTAGGGGTGCCCTAGCCTAAGGCTAGGGGAGCCCTAGCCTTAGCCTAAGCCTAGAGGTGCCCTATCCTAAGGCAAGGGGAGCCCTACGCTAAGGCTAGGGGAGCCCTAGACTAAGGCTAGTGGAGCCCTAGCCTAAGACTAGGGGTGCCCGAGCCTTAGCCTAGTGGTGCCCTAGCGTAAGGCTAGGAGAGCCTTAGCCTAAAGTTAGGGGAGCCCTAGCATTAGCTTAAGCCTAGGGGAGCCCTAGCCTAAGGCTAGTGGAGCCCTAGCCTAAGACTATGGGTGCCCGAGCCTTAGCCTAGGGGAGCTCTAGCCTAAGGCTAGGGTAGCCCTAGCCTTAGCCTAAGCTTAGGGGTGCCCTAGCCTAAGGCTAGGGGAGCCCTAGCCTTAGCCTAAGCCTAGGGGTGCCCGAACCTAAGGCTAGAGGAGCCCTAGCCTAAGCCTAAGCCGAGGGGTTCCCTAGCCTAAGGCTAGGGGAGCCCTAGGCTTAGGCTATGTCTAGGGGTGCCCTAGCCTAAGGCTATGGGAGCCCTAGCGTTAGCCTAAGCCTAGCGGTGCCCTAGCCAAGTCTAGGGGAGCCCTACCCTAATGCTGTGCGGCCCTAGCTTTAGCCTAATCCTAGGGGTGCGCTAGTGTAAGGCTAGGAGAGCCCTAGCATAAGGCATGGGGAGCCCTAGCCTTAGCCTAAGCCTAAGGGTGCCCTTGTCTAAGGCTAGGGGAGACATAGCCTAAGGCTAGGGGAGCCCAAGCCTAAGGCTAGGGGAGCCCTAGCCTTAGCCTAAGCCTAGGGGTGCCCTAGCCTAAAGCTAGGGGAGCCCTAGCCTAAGCCTAGGGGTGCCCTAGCCAAAGGCTTGGGGAGCCCTAGATTTAGCCTAGGGGTGCCCTGGCCTAAGGATAGGGGAGCACTAGCCTAAGGGTAGGGGAGCCCTAGCCTAAGTCTAGGGGAGCCCTAGCCTAAGACTAGGGGAGCCCGAGCCTTAGCCTAAGCCTAGGAGTGCCCTAGCCTAAGGCTATGGGAGCCCAAGCCTAAGCCTAGGGCTGCCAGACCTAAGGCTAGGGGAGCCCTAGCCTTAGCCCAAGCCTATGGGTGCCCTATCCTAAGCTTATGGGTGCCCTAGCCCAAGCCTAGGGGTGCCCTTGCCTAAGGCTAGGGGAGCCTTGCCTAAGCCTTAGGGGTGCCCTAGCCTAAGGCTAGGGGAGCCCTAGCCTATGCCTAGGGGTGCCCTAGCCTAAGGCTAGGGGAGCCCTAGCCTAAGCCTAGGTGTGCCCTAGCCTAAGGCTAGGGAAGCCCTAGCCTTAGCCTAAGCCTAAAGGTGCCCTAGCCTAAGGCTAGGGAAGCCCTAGCCTAAGGCTAGGGGAGCATTGGCCTTAGCCTACACCTAGGGGTGCCATAGCCTAAGGCTAGGGGAGCCTTAGCCTTAGGCTAGAGGAGCCCTAGCCTAAGGCTATGGGAGCCCTAGTCTAAGTTTAGGGGTGCCCTAACCTAAGGCTGGGGGAGCCCTAGCCTAATCCTAGGGGTGCCCGAACCTAAGGCTAGGGGAGCCCTAGCCTAAGCTTAGGGGTGCCCGAGCATAAGCCTAGGGGTGCCCTAGCCTAAGGCTTGGGGAGCCTTAGCCTAAACCTAGGGGTGCCCTAACCTAAGGCTAGGGGAGCCCTGGCCCTAGCCTAAGCCTTAGGGGTGCCCTAGCCTAAGGCTAGGGGACCCCTAGCCATAGACTTAGCCTAGGGGTGCCCGAACCTAAGGCTAGGGGAGCCCTAGCTTAAGGCTAGTGGTACCCTAACCTAAGGCTAGGGGAGCCCTACCCGTAGCCTAAGCCTTCGGGTGCCCTTGCCTAAAGCTAGGGGAACCCTAGCCTTAGACTAAGCCTAGGGGTGCCCGAACCTAAGGCTAGGGGAGCCCTAGCCTAATCCTAGGGGTGCCCTAGCCTAAGGCTAGGGGAGCCCTAGCCTTAGCCTAAGCCTAGAGGTGCCTTAGCCTAAGGCAAGGGGAGCCCTACGCTAAGGCTAGGGGAGCCCTAGACTAAGGCTAGTGGAGCCCTAGCCTAAGACTAGGGGTGCCCGAGCCTTAGCCTAGTGGTGCCCTAGCCTAAGGCTAGGAGAGCCTTAGCCTAAAGTTAGGGGAGCCCTAGCATTAGCTTAAGCCTAGGGGAGCCCTAGCCTAAGGCTAGTGGAGCCCTAGCCTAAGACTATGGGTGCCCGAGCCTTAGCCTAGGGGAGCTCTAGCCTAAGGCTAGGGTAGCCCTAGCCTTAGCCTAAGCTTAGGGGTGCCCTAGCCTAAGGCTAGGGGAGCCCTAGTCTTAGCCTAAGCCTAGGGGTGCCCGAACCTAAGGCTAGAGGAGCCCTAGCCTAAGCCTAAGCCGAGGGGTGCCCTAGCCTAAGGCTAGGGGAGCCCTAGGCTTAGGCTATGTCTAGGGGTGCCCTAGCCTAAGGCTATGGGAGCCCTAGCGTTAGCCTAAGCCTAGCGGTGCCCTAGCCAAGGCTAGGGGAGCCCTACCCTAATGCTTTGGGGCCCTAGCTTTAGCCTAATCCTAGGGGTGCCCTAGTGTAAGGCTAGGAGAGCCCTAGCATAAGACATGGGGAGCCCTAGCCTTAGCCTAAGCCTAAGGGTGCCCTTGCCTAAGGCTAGGGGAGCCATAGCCTAAGGCTAGGGGAGCCCAAGCCTAAGGCTAGGGGAGCCCTAGCCTTAGCCTAAGCCTAGGGGTGCCCTAGCCTAAGGCTAGGGGAGCCCTAGCCTAAGCCTAGGGGTGCCCTAGCCAAAGGCTTGGGGAGCCCTAGATTTAGCCTAGGGGTGCCCTGGCCTAAGGATAGGGGAGCACTAGCCTAAGGCTAGGGGAGCCCTAGCCTAAGTCTAGGGGAGCCCTAGCCTAAGGCTAGGGGAGCCCGAGCCTTAGCCTAAGCCTAGGAGTGCCCTAGCCTAAGGCTATGGGAGCCCAAGCCTAAGCCTAGGGCTGCCAGACCTAAGGCTAGGGGAGCCCTAGCCTTAGCCCAAGCCTATGGGTGCCCTATCCTAAGCTTATGGGTGCCCTAGCCCAAGCCTAGGGGTGCCCTTGCCTAAGGCAAGGGGAGCCCTAGCCTAAGCCTTAGGGGTGCCCTAGCCTAAGGCTAGGGGATCCCTAGCCTATGCCTAGGGGTGCCCTAGCCTAAGGCTAGGGGAACCCTAGCCTAAGCCTAGGGGTGCCTTAGCCTAAGGCTAGGGGAGCCCTAGCCTTAGCCTAAGCCTAAAGGTGCCCTAGCCTAAGGCTAGGGAAGCCCTAGCCTAAGGCTAGGGGAGCATTGGCCTTAGCCTACGCCTAGGGGTGCCATAGCCTAAGGCTGGGGGAGCCCTAGCCTAAGGCTAGGGGAGCCGTAGTCTTAGCCTAAGCTGAGGGGAGGCCTAGCCTAAGGCTAGGGGAGCCCTAGCTTTACCCTAAGCCTAGGGGTGCCCTATCCAAGGCTAGGGGAGCCCTACCCTAAGGCTAGGGGAGCCCTAGCCTTAGCCTAAGCCTAGGGGTGCCCTAGCCTAAGCCTAAGCCTAAAGGTGCCCTAGCCTAAGGCTAGGGAAGCCCTAGCCTAAGGCTAGGGGAGCACTGGCCTTAGCCTAAGCCTAGGGGTGCCATAGCCTAAGGCTAGGGGAGCCTTAGCCTTAGGCTAGAGGAGCCCTAGCCTAAGGATATGGGATCCCTAGCCTATGTTTAGGGGTGCCCTAACCTAAGGCTAGGGGAGCCCTAGCCTAACCCTAGGGGTGCCCGAACCTAAGGCTAGGGGAGCCGTAGCCTAAGCTTAGTGGTGCCCGAGCATAAGCCTAGGGGTGCCCTAGCCTAAGGCTAGGGGAGCCTTAGCCTAAACCTAGGGGTGCCCTAACCTAAGGCTAGGGGAGCCCTGGCCTTAGCCTAAGACTTGGGGTGCCTGAACCTAAGGTTAGGGGAGCACTAGCCTTACCCTAAGCCTAGGGGTGCCCTAGCTTGAGGCTGGGGGAGCCCTACCCTAAGGCTAGGGGAGCCCTAGCCTAAGGCTAGTGGAGCCCTAGCCTAAGCCTAGGGGTGCCCGAGCCAAGGCTAGGGGAGCCCTAGCCTAAGGCTAGGGGAGCCCTAGCCTTAGCCTAAGCCTAGGGGTGCCCTAGCCTAAGCCTAAGCCTAAAGGTGCCCTAGCCTAAGGCTAGGGAAGCCCTAGCCAAAGGCTAGGGGAGCACTGGCCTTAGCCTAAGCCTAGGGGTTCCCTAGCCTAAGGCTAGGAGAGCCCTAACCTAAAGCTAGGGGAGCCCTAGCCCTAGCCTAAGCCTAGGGCTGCCCTAGCATAAGGTTAGGGGAGCCCTAGCCTAAGCCTAGGGGTGCCCGAGCCTAAGGCTAGGGGAGCCCTATCCTTAGCCTAAGCCTGGAGGTGCCCTAGCCTAAGGCAAGGGGAGCCCTACGCTAAGGCTAGGGGAGCCCTAGACTAAGGCTAGGGTAGCCCTAGCCTTAGCCTAAGCTTAGGGGTGCCCTAGCCTAAGGCTAGGGGAGCCCTGGCCTTAGCCTAAGCCTAGGGGTGCCCGAACCTAAGGCTAGAGGAGCCCTAGCCTAAGCCTAAGCCGAGGGGTGCCCTAGCCTAAGGCTAGGGGAGCCCTAGGCTTAGGCTAAGTCTAGGGGTGCCCTAGCCTAAGGCTATGGGAGCCCTAGCGTTAGCCTAAGCCTAGAGGTGCCCTAGCCAAGGCTAGGGGAGCCCTACCCTAATGCTGGGCGGCCCTAGCTTTAGCCTAAGCCTAGGGGTGCCCAAGTGTAAGGCTAGGAGAGCCCTAGCATAAGGCATGGGGAGCCCTAGCCTTAGCCTAAGCCTAAGGGTGCCCTTGCCTAAGGCTAGGGGAGCCCTAGCCTAAGGCTAGGGGAGCCCGAGCCTTAGCCTAAGCCTAGGAGTGCCCTAGCCTAAGGCTATGGGAGCCCAAGCCTAAGCCTAGGGCTGTCAGACCTAAGGCTAGGGGAGCCCTAGCCTTAGCCCAAGCCTATGGGTGCCCTATCCTAAGCTTATGGGTGCCCTAGCCCAAGCCTAGGGGTGCCCTTGCCTAAGGCTAGGGGAGCCCTAGCCTAAGCCTTAAGGGTGCCCTAGCCTAAGGCTAGGGGAGCCCTAGCCTATTCCTAGGGGTGCCCTAGCCTAAGGCTAGGAGAGCCCTAGCCTAAGCCTAGGGGTGCCCTAGCCTAAGGCTAGGGGAGCCCTAGCCTTAGCCTAAGCCTAAAGGTGCCCTAGCCTAAGGCTAGGGAAGCCCTAGCCTAAGGCTAGGGGAGCACTGGCCTTAGCCTAAGCCTAGGGGTGCCATAGCCTAAGGCTAGGGGAGCCTTAGCCTTAGGCTAGAGGAGCCCTAGCCTAAGGCTATGGGAGCCCTAGCCTAAGTTTAGGGGTGCCCTAACCTAAGGCTGGGGGAGCCCTAGCCTAAGGCTAGGGGAGCCGTAGTCTTAGCCTAAGCTGAGGGGAGGCCTAGCCTTAGGCTAGGGGAGCCCTAGCCTTAGCCTAAGCCTAGGGGTACCCTATCCAAGGCTAGGGGAGCCCTAGCCTAAGGCTAGGGGAGCCCTAGCCTTAGCCTAAGCCTAGGGGTGCCCTAGACTAAGGCTATGGGAGCTCTAGCCTAAGCCTAGGGGTGCCCTAGCCTAAGGCTAGGGGAGCCCTAGACTTAGCCTAAGCCTAAGGGTGCCCTAGCCTAAGGCTAGGGGAGCCCTAGCCTAAGCCTTAGGGGTGCCCTAGCCTAAGGCTAGGGGAGCCCTCGCCTAAGCCTAGGGGTGCCCTAGCCTAAGGCTAGGGGAGCCCTAGCCTAAGCTTAGGGGTGCCCTAGACTAAGCCTAAGCCTAAAGGTGCCCTAGCCTAAGGCTAGGGAAGCCCTAGCCTAAGGCTAGGGGAGCACTGGCCTTAGCCTAAGCCTAGGGGTGCCATAGCCTAAGGCTAGGGGAGCCTTAGCCTTAGGCTAGAGGAGCAGTAGCCTAAGGATATGGGATCCCTAGCCTATGTTTAGGGGTGCCCTAACCTAAGGCTAGGGGAGCCCTAGCCTAACCGTAGGGGTGCCCGAACCTAAGGCTAGGGGAGCCGTAGCCTAAGCTTAGGGGTGCCCGAGCATAAGCCTAGGTGTGCCCTAGCCTAAGGCTAGGGGAGCCTTAGCCTAAACCTAGGGGTGCCCTAACCTAAGGCTAGGGGAGCCCTGGCCTTAGCCTAAGACTAGGGGTGCCTGAACCTAAGGTTAGGGGAGCACTAGCCTTACCCTAAGCCTAGGGGTGCCCTAGCTTAAGGCTGGGGGAGCCCTACCCTAAGGCTAGGGGTTCCCTAGCCTAAGGCTAGGAGAGCCCTAACCTAAAGCTAGGGGAGCCCTAGCCCTAGCCTAAGTCTAGGGCTGCCCTAGCATAAGGTTAGGGGAGCCCTAGCCTAAGGCTAGTGGAGCCCTAGCCTAAGCCTTGGTGTGCCCGAGCCTAAGCCTAGGGGAGCCCTAGCCTTAGCCTAAGCTTAGGGGTGCCCTAGCCTGAGTCTATGTGAGCCCTAGCGTTAGCCTAAGCCTAGGAGTGCCCTTGTGTAAGGCTAGGGGAGGCCTAGCCTAAGGCTAGGTGAGCCCTAGGCTTAGGTTAGGGGAGCCCTAGCATAAGGCTACGGTGCCCTACCCTAAAGGTAGGGGATACCTAGCCTTAGGCTAGGGGAGCGCTAGCCTAAGGCTAGGGGAGCCAGGACTAAGTCTAGTGGAGCCCTAGCCTAAGTCTAGGGGTGCCCAAGCCTAAGGCTAGGGGAGCACGAGCCTAAGGCTAGGGAAGCCCGAGCCTAAGGCTAGGGGAGCACGAGCCTAAGTCTAGGGGTGCCCTTGCCTAAGGCTAGGGGAGCCCTAGCCTAAGCCTTAGGGGTGCCCTAGCCTAAGGCTAGGGGAGCCCTAGCCTATTCCTAGGGGTGCCCTAGCCTAAGGCTAGGAGAGCCCTAGCCTAAGCCTAGGGGTGCCCTAGCCTAAGGCTAGGGGAGCCCTAGCCTTAGCCTAAGCCTAAAGGTGCCCTAGCCTAAGGCTAGGGAAGCCCTAGCCTAAGGCTAGGGGAGCACTGGCCTTAGCCTAAGCCTAGGGGTGCCATAGCCTAAGGCTAGGGGAGCCTTAGCCTTAGGCTAGAGGAGCCCTAGCCTAAGGCTATGGGAGCCCTAGCCTAAGTTTAGGGGTGCCCTAACCTAAGGCTGGGGGAGCCCTAGCCTAAGGCTAGGGGAGCCGTAGTCTTAGCCTAAGCTGAGGGGAGGCCTAGCCTTAGGCTAGGGGAGCCCTAGCCTTAGCCTAAGCCTAGGGGTGCCCTATCCAAGGCTAGGGGAGCCCTAGCCTAAGGCTAGGGGAGCCCTAGCCTTAGCCTAAGCCTAGGGGTGCCCTATCCAAGGCTAGGGGAGCCCTAGCCTAAGGCTAGGGGAGCCCTAGCCTTAGCCTAAGCTTAGGAGTGCCCTAGACTAAGCCTAAGCCTAAAGGTGCCCTAGCCTAAGGCTAGGGAAGCCCTAGCCTAAGGCTAGGGGAGCACTGGCCTTAGCCTAAGCCTAGGGGTGCCATAGCCTAAGGCTAGGGGAGCCTTAGCCTTAGGCTAGAGGAGCACTAGCCTAAGGATATGGGATCCCTAGCCTATGTTTAGGGGTGCCCTAACCTAAGGCTAGGGGAGCCCTAGCCTAACCCTAGGGGTGCCCGAACCTAAGGCTAGGGGAGCCGTAGCCTAAGCTTAGGGGTGCCCGAGCATAAGCCTAGGGGTGCCCTAGCCTAAGGCTAGGGGAGCCTTAGCCTAAACCTAGGGGTGCCCTAACCTAAGGCTAGGGGAGCCCTGGCCTTAGCCTAAGACTAGGGGTGCCTGAACCTAAGGTTAGGGGAGCACTAGCCTTACCCTAAGCCTAGGGGTGCCCTAGCTTAAGGCTGGGGGAGCCCTACCCTAAGGCTAGGGGTTCCCTAGCCTAAGGCTAGGAGAGCCCTAACCTAAAGCTAGGGGAGCCCTAGCCCTAGCCTAAGCCTAGGGCTGCCCTAGCATAAGGTTAGGGGAGCCCTAGCCTAAGGCTAGTGGAGCCCTAGCCTAAGCCTTGGTGTGCCCGAGCCTAAGCCTAGGGGAGCCCTAGCCTTAGCCTAAGCTTAGGGGTGCCCTAGCCTGAGTCTATGTGAGCCCTAGCGTTAGCCTAAGCCTAGGAGTGCCCTTGTGTAAGGCTAGGGGAGGCCTAGCCTAAGGCTAGGTGAGCCCTAGGCTTAGGTTAGGGGAGCCCTAGCATAAGGCTATGGTGCCCTACCCTAAAGGTAGGGGATACCTAGCCTTAGGCTAGGGGAGCGCTAGCCTAAGGCTAGGGGAGCCAGGACTAAGTCTAGTGGAGCCCTAGCCTAAGGCTAGGGGAGCACGAGCCTAAGGCTAGGGAAGCCCGAGCCTAAGGCTAGGGGAGCACGAGCCTAAGTCTAGGGGTGCCCTTGCCTAAGGCTAGGGGAGCCCTAGCCTAAGCCTTAGGGGTGCCCTAGCCTAAGGCTAGGGGAGCCCTAGCCTATTCCTAGGGGTGCCCTAGCCTAAGGCTAGGAGAGCCCTAGCCTAAGCCTAGGGGTGCCCTAGCCTAAGGCTAGGGGAGCCCTAGCCTTAGCCTAAGCCTAAAGGTGCCCTAGCCTAAGGCTAGGGAAGCCCTAGCCTAAGGCTAGGGGAGCACTGGCCTTAGCCTAAGCCTAGGGGTGCCATAGCCTAAGGCTAGGGGAGCCTTAGCCTTAGGCTAGAGGAGCCCTAGCCTAAGGCTATGGGAGCCCTAGCCTAAGTTTAGGGGTGCCCTAACCTAAGGCTGGGGGAGCCCTAGCCTAAGGCTAGGGGAGCCGTAGTCTTAGCCTAAGCTGAGGGGAGGCCTAGCCTTAGGCTAGGGGAGCCCTAGCCTTAGCCTAAGCCTAGGGGTGCCCTATCCAAGGCTAGGGGAGCCCTAGCCTAAGGCTAGGGGAGCCCTAGCCTTAGCCTAAGCCTAGGGGTGCCCTATCCAAGGCTAGGGGAGCCCTAGCCTAAGGCTAGGGGAGCCCTAGCCTTAGCCTAAGCTTAGGAGTGCCCTAGACTAATCCTAAGCCTAAAGGTGCCCTAGCCTAAGGCTAGGGAAGCCCTAGCCTAAGGCTAGGGGAGCACTGGCCTTAGCCTAAGCCTAGGGGTGCCATAGCCTAAGGCTAGGGGAGCCTTAGCCTTAGGCTAGAGGAGCACTAGCCTAAGGATATGGGATCCCTAGCCTATGTTTAGGGGTGCCCTAACCTAAGGCTAGGGGAGCCCTAGCCTAACCCTAGGGGTGCCCGAACCTAAGGCTAGGGGAGCCGTAGCCTAAGCTTAGGGGTGCCCGAGCATAAGCCTAGGGGTGCCCTAGCCTAAGGCTAGGGGAGCCTTAGCCTAAACCTAGGGGTGCCCTAACCTAAGGCTAGGGGAGCCCTGGCCTTAGCCTAAGACTAGGGGTGCCTGAACCTAAGGTTAGGGGAGCACTAGCCTTACCCTAAGCCTAGGGGTGCCCTAGCTTAAGGCTGGGGGAGCCCTACCCTAAGGCTAGGGGTTCCCTAGCCTAAGGCTAGGAGAGCCCTAACTTAAAGCTAGGGGAGCCCTAGCCCTAGCCTAAGCCTAGGGCTGCCCTAGCATAAGGTTAGGGGAGCCCTAGCCTAAGGCTAGTGGAGCCCTAGCCTAAGCCTTGGTGTGCCCGAGCCTAAGCCTAGGGGAGCCCTAGCCTTAGCCTAAGCTTAGGGGTGCCCTAGCCTGAGTCTATGTGAGCCCTAGCGTTAGCCTAAGCCTAGGAGTGCCCTTGTGTAAGGCTAGGGGAGGCCTAGCCTAAGGCTAGGTGAGCCCTAGGCTTAGGTTAGGGGAGCCCTAGCATAAGGCTAGGGGAGCACAAGCCTAAGGATAGGGGAGTCAAGCCTAAGGTTAGGGGAGCCCTAGCCTAAGCCTAGGTGTGCCCGAGCCTAAACCTAGGGGTGCCCTAGCCTAAGGTTGAGGAGCACAAGCCTTAGCCTAAGCCTACGGGTGCCCTTGCCTAAGGCTAGGGCAGCACTTGCCTAAGGCTAGGGGAGCCCTTGCCTAAGGTTAGGGGAGCCGTAGTGTAAGGCTAGGGGAGCGCTAGCCTTAGCCTAAGCATAGTGGTGTCCTAGCCTAAGGTTGAGGAGCACTAGAGTAAAGCTAGGGGAGCCCTAGCCTAAGGCTAGGGGAGCCCTCGCCTAAGCCTAGGGATGCCATAACCTAAGGTTAGGGGAGTCCTAGCCTAAGGCTAGGGGATACCTAGCCTTAGCCTAAGCCTAGTGGTGCCCTAGCCTAAGGCTATGGGAGCCATAGCATAGGCTAGGGGAGCCCTAGCCTAAGGCTAAGGGAACCCTAGCCTAAGCCTAGGGGTGCCCTAACCTAAGGTTAGGGGAGTCCTAGCCTAAGCCTAGGGGTGCCCTAGTCTAAGGCTAGGGGTGCCCTAACCTAAGGCTAGGGGAGCCCTAGCCTTAGACTAAGCCTAGGGGTGCCCGAACCTAAGGCTAGGGGAGCCCTAGCCTAAGCCTAGTGGTGCCCTACCCTAAGGCTAGGGGAGCCCTATCCTTAGCCTAATCCTAGTGGTGCCCTAGCCTAAGGCAAGGGGAGCCCTACGCTAAGGCTAGGGGAGCCCTAGACTAAGGCTAGTGGAGCCCTAGCCTAAGACTAGGGGTGCCCGAGCCTTAGCCTAGTGGTGCCCTAGCCTAAGGCTAGGAGAGCCTTAGCCTAAGGTTAGGGGAGCCCTAGCATTAACTTAATCCTAGGGGAGCCCTAGCCTAAGGCTAGTGGAGCCCTAGCCTAAGAATAGGGGTGCCCGAGCCTTAGCCTAAGCATAGGGGTGCCCTAGTGTAAGGCTAGGAGAGCCCTAGCATAAGGCTTGGGGAGCCCTAGCCTTAGCCTAAGCCTAGGGGTGCCCGAGCCTAAGGCTAGGGGAGCCCAAGCCTAAGCAAAGGGCTGCCATACCTCAGGCTAGGGGAGCCTTAGCCTTAGACTAAGCCTATGGGTGCCCTAGCCTAAGCCTATGTGTGCCCTAGCCTAAGGCTAGGGGAGCCCTAGCCTAAAGCTAGGGGAGCCCTAGCCTTAGCCTAAGCCTATGGATGCCCTTGCCTAAGGCTAGGGGAGCCTTTGCCTAAGACTAAGCGAGCCATAGCCTAAGGCTAGGGGAGGGCTAGCCTTAGCCTAAGCCTAGGGGTGCCCTAGCCTAAAGTTAGGGAGCACTAGCCTAAGGCTAGGGGAGCCCGAGCCTTAGCCTAAGCCTAGGGGTGCCCTAGCCTAAGGCTAGGGGAGCCCTAGCCTAAGCCTAGGGGTGCCCTACCCTAAGGCTAGGGGAGCCCTAGCTTAAAGTTAAGGGAGCCCTAGCCTAAGCCTAGGGGAGCCCTAACCTAAGGCTAGGGGAGCCCTATCCTTAGCCTAAGCCTAGGGGTTCCCTAACCTAAAGCTAAGGCTAAGGCATAAGGTTAGGGGAGCCCTAGCCTAAGGCTAATGGAGCCTTAGCCTAAGCCTAGGGGTGCCCGAACCTAAGGCAAGGGGAGCCCTAGCCTAAGGCTAGGGGAGCCCTAGACTTAGCCTCAGCCTAAGGGTGCCCTAGCCTAAGGCTAAGGGACACCTAGCCTAAGCCTTGGGGTGCCCTAGCCTAAGGCTAGGGGAGCCCTAGCCTTAGCCTAAGTCTAGGAGTGCCCTAGCCTAAGCCTAGGGGTGCCCTAGCCTAAGCCTAGGGGTGCCCTAGCCTAAGCCTAGGGGTGCCCTAGCCTAAGGCTAGGGGAGCCCTAGCCTAAGGCAAGTGGAGCCCTAGCCTAAGGCTAGGGGAGCGATACCCTTAGCATAAGCCTAGGGGTGCCCTAACACAAGGTTAGCGGAGCCCTAACCTAAGGCTAGGGGAGCCCTAGCCTTAGCCTAAGCCTAGGGGTGCCTTAGCCTAAGCCTTGGGGTCCCTAGCCTTAGGCTAGGGGAGCACTAGCCTAAGTCTAGGGGAGCCCTAGCCTAAGGCTAGGGGATCCCAGCCTTAGCCTAAGCCTATGGGTGCCCTAGCCTAAGCCTATGGGTGCCCTAGCCTAAGGCTAGGGGAGCCCTAGCCTAAGGTTATGGGAGCCCGAGCCTAAGTCTAGGGGTGCCCTAGCCTAAGGCTAGGGGAGCCCTAGCCTTAGCGTAAGCCTAGGGGTTCCCTAGCCTTAGCCTAGTGGTGCCATAGCCCAAGCCTAGGGGTGCCCAATCCTAAGCCTAGGGGTACCCTAGCCTTATGCTAGGGGAGCCCAAGCCTTAGCCTAAGCCTAGGGGTGCCCGAGCCTAAGCCTAGGGGTGCCCTAGCCTAAGGCTAGGGGAGCCCTACCCTAAGGCTAGGGTAGCCCTAGCCTAAGGCTAGTGGAGCCCTAGCCTAAGCCTAGGGGTGCCCGAGCCTTAGCCTAGGGATGCCCTAGCCTAAGGCTCGGAGAGCCCTAGCCTAAGGCTATGGGAGCCCTAGCGTTAGCCGAAGACTAGCGGTGCCCTAGCCAAGGCTAGGGGAGCCCTACCTAAGGCTATGGGTGCCCGAGCCTAAGCGTAGGGGAACACGAGCCTAAGGCTAGGGGAGCCCGAGCCTAAGACTAGGGGAGCCGTAGCCTTATCCTAAGCCTAGGGATGCACTAGCCTAAGCCTAGGGGTGCCCTAGCCTAAGCCTAGGGGTGCCCTTGCCTAAGCTTAGGGGTGCCCTAGCCTAGGCCTAGGGGTGCCCTAGCCTCAGCCTAGGGGTGCCCTAGCCTCAGCCTAGGGGTGCCCTAGCCTAAGGCTAGGGGAACCATAACCTTAGCCTAAGCCTAGGGGTGCCCTAGCCTAAGCCTATCGGTGCCCTAGCCTAAACGTAGGAATGCCCTAGCCTAAGCCTAGGGGTACCCTAGCCTAAGCCAAGGGGTGCCCTAGCCTTAGGCTAGGGGAGCCCTAGCCTTAGCCTAAGCCTAGGGGTGCCCTAGCCTAAGCCTAGGGGTGCCCTAGCCTAAGCCTAGGGGTCCCCTAGCCTAAGCCTAGGGGTGCCCTAGCATTAGGCTAGGGGAGCCTTAGCCTTATCCTAAGCCTAGGCGTGCCATAGCCTAAGCCTAGGGGTGCCCAAGCCTAAGACTAAGGGTGCCCTAGCCTAAGCCTAGGGGTGCCCAAGCCTAAGCCTAGGGGTGCCCTAGCCTAAGGCTAGGGGAGCCCTACCCTAAGGCTAGGGGAGCCCTAGCTAAGGCTACTGGAGCCCTAGCCTAAGCCTAGGGGTGCCCGAGCCTTAGCCTAGGGGTGCCCTAGCCTAAGGCTAGGGGAACCCTAGCCTTAGTCTAAACCTAGGGATGCCCTAGCATAAGGTTAGGGGAGCACTAGCCTAAGGCTAGTGGAGCCCTAGCCTAAGCCTAGGGGTGCCCGAGCCTAAGCCTAGGCGAGCACTAGCCTTAGCCTAAGCTTGGGGTGCCCTAGCCTAAGGCTAGGGGAGCCCTATCTCTAAGCTAAGTTTAGGGGTGCCTGAACCTAAGGCTAGAGGAGCCCTAGCCTAAGCCTATGGGTGCCCTAGCCTAAGGCTAGGGGAGACCTAGCCTTAGCCTAAGCCTAGGGGTGCCCTCGCCTAAGGCTAGGAGAGCCTTAGCCTTAGCCTAAGCCTAGGGGTGCCCTAGCCTAAGGCTCAGGGAGCCCTAGCCTAAGGCTAAGGGGAGCCCTAGCCTAAGCCTAAGGGAGCCCTAGCCTAAGCCTAGGAGTGCCCTAACCTAAGGCTAGGGGAGCTTTAGCCTAAGGCTAGGGGAGCCCTAGCCTTAGCCTAAGCCTGGGGTGCCCTAGCGTAAGGTTAGGGGAGCCCTAGCCTAAGACTAGGATAGCCCTAGCCTAAGCCAAGGGGTGCCCGAGCCTAAGCCTAGGGGAGCCCTAGCCTAAGGCTAGGGGAGCCCTAGCCTAAGGCTAGGGGAACCCTGGACTAAGCCTAGGGGTGCCCAGGCCTAAGGATAGGGGAGCACTAGCCTAAGGCTAGGTGAGCCCTAGCCTAAGTCTAGGGGAACCCTAGCCTAAGCCTAGGGGTGCCCTAGCATAAGGTTAGGGGAGGCGTAGCCTAAGGCTAGGGGAGCCCTTGACTTAGCGTAGGAGTGCCGTGGCCTAAGGATAGGGGAACCCTAGCCTAGGGCTACGGGAGCCCGAGCCTAAGGCTATGGGAACACGAGCCTAAGGCTAGGGGAGCCCGAGCCTAAGGCTAGGGGAGCCGTATCCTTAGCCTAAGCCTAGGGATGCACTAGCCTAAGCTTAGGGGTGCCCTAGCCTAAGCCTAGGGGTGCCCTTGCCTAAGCTTAGGGGTGCCCTAGCCTAGGCCTAGGGGTGCCCTAGCCTCAGCCTAGGGGTGCCCTAGCCTAAGCCTAGGGGTGCCCTAGCCTAAGGCTAGGGGAGCCATAACCTTAGCCTAAGCCTAGGGGTGCCCTAGCCTAAGCCTATGGGTGCCCTAGCCTAAACGTAGGAATGCCCTAGCCTAAGCCTAGGGGTACCCTAGCCTAAGCCAAGGGGTGCCCTAGCCTTAGGCTAGGGGAGCCCTAGCCTTAGCCTAAGCCTAGGGGTGCCCTAGCCTAAGCCTAGGGGTGCCCTAGCCTAAGCCTAGGGGTCCCCTAGCCTAAGCCTAGGGGTGCCCTAGCATTAGGCTAGGGGAGCCTTAGCCTTATCCTAAGGCTAGGCGTGCCATAGCCTAAGCCTAGGGGTGCCCAAGCCTAAGACTAAGGGTGCCCTAGCCTAAGCCTAGGGGTGCCCAAACCTAAGCCTAGGGGTGCCCTAGCCTAAGGCTAGGGGAGCCCTAAGCTAAGGCTAGGGGAGCCGTAGCTAAGGCTACTGGAGCCCTAGCCTAAGCCTAGGGGTGCCCGAGCCTTAGCCTAGTGGTGCCCTAGCCTAAGGCTAGGGGAACCCTAGCCTTAGTCTAAACCTAGGGGTGCCCTAGCATAAGGTTAGGGGAGCACTAGCCTAAGGCTAGTGGAGCCCTAGCCTAAGCCTAGGGGTGCCCGAGCCTAAGCCTAGGCGAGCACTAGCCTTAGCCTAAGCTTGGGGTGCCCTAGCCTAAGGCTAGGGGAGCCCTATCTCTAAGCTAAGCTTAGGGGTGCCTGAACCTAAGGCTAGAGGAGCCCTAGCCTAAGCCTATGGGTGCCCTAGCCTAAGGCTAGGGGAGACGTAGCCTTAGCCTAAGCCTAGGGGTGCCCTCGCCTAAGGCTAGGAGAGCCTTAGCCTTAGCCTAAGCCTAGGGGTGCCCTAGCCTAAGGCTCAGGGAGCCCTAGACTAAGGCTAAGGGGAGCCCTAGCCTAAGCCTAAGGGAGCCCTAGCCTAAGGCTAGGGGAGCCCTAGCCTAAGGCTAGGGGAGCTTTAGCCTAAGGCTAGGGGAGCCCTAGCCTTAGCCTAAGCCTGGGGTGCCCTAGCATAAGGTTAGGGGAGCCCTAGCCTAAGACTAGGATAGCCCTAGCCTAAGCCAAGGGGTGCCCGAGCCTAAGCCTAGGGGAGCCCTAGCCTAAGGCTAGGGGAGCCCTAGCCTAAGGCTAGGGGAGCCCTAGCCTAAGGCTAGGGGAACCCTGGACTAAGCCTAGGGGTGCCCAGGCCTAAGGATAGGGGAGCACTAGCCTAAGGCTAGGTGAGCCCTAGCCTAAGGCTAGGGGAACCCTAGCCTAAGCCTAGGGGTGCCCTAGCATAAGGTTAGGGGAGGCGTAGCCTAAGGCTAGGGGAGCCCTTGACTTAGCGTAGGAGTGCCGTGTCCTAAGGATAGGGGAACCCTAGCCTAGGGCTACGGGAGCCCGAGCCTAAGGCTAGGGGAGCCCTATCCTAAGCCTAGGGGTGCCCTAGCCTAAGGCTAGGAGAACCCTAGCCTATGGCTAGGAGAGCCCTAGCCTTAGCCTAAGCTTAGGGGTGTACTAGCCTAAGCTAGGGGAGCCCTAGTCTTATCCTAAGCCTAGGGGTGCCCAAACCTAAGGCTAGAGGAGCCTTAGCCTAAGCCTAGGGGTGCCCTAGCGTAAGGCTAGGGGAGCCCTAGCCTAAGCCTAGGGGTTCTCTACCCTTAGGCTATGGGAGCCCTAGCATAAAGCTAAGGGAGCCCTAGCCTAAGCCTAGGGGAGCCCTCGCCTAAGGCTAGGGGATTCCTAGCCTACAGCTAGGGGATCCCTACACTTAGCCTAAGCCTAGGGGTGCCCTAGCCTAAGGCTAGGGGAGCCTTAGCCTTATCCTAAGCCTAGGGGTGCCATAGCCTAAGCCTAGGGGTGCCCTAGCCTAAGCCTATGGGAGCCCTAGCGTTAGCCTAAGCCTAGGGGTGCCCTAGCCTAATCCTAGGTGTGCCCTAGCCTTAGGCTAGGGGAGCACAAGCCTAAGCCTAGGGCTGCCATACCTAAGGCTAGGGGAGCCTTAGCCTTAGCCTAAGCTTATGGGTTCCCTAGCCAAAGCCTATGGGTGCCCTAGCCTAAGGCTAGGGGAGCCGTAGCTTAAGGCTAGGGGAGCCGTATCCTAAGGCTAGGGGAGTGCTAGCCTTAGCCTAAGCCTAGGGGTGCCCTAGCCTAAGGTTGGGGAGCACTAGCCTAAGGCTAGGGGAGCCCAACCCTTAGCCTAAGCCTAGGGGTGCCCTACCCTAAGGCTAGTGGAGCCCTAGCCTAAAGCTAAGGGAGCCCTAGGCTAAGCCTAGGGGAGCCCTAGCCTAAGGCTAGGGGAGCCCTAGCCTAAGCCTAGGGGTGCCCTAAACTAAGGCTAGGGGAGTCCTAGCCTAAGGCTAGGGGATCCCTAGCCTTAGCCTAAGCCTTGGGGTGCCCTAGCCTAAGCCTAGGCGTGCCCTGGCCTAAGGATAGGGGAACCCTAGCCTAGGGCTAGGGGAGCCCGAGCATAAGGCTAGGGGAGCCCTAGCCTAAGCTTAGGGGTGCCCTAGCCTAAGGCTAGGAGAACCCTAGCCTAAGGCTAGAAGAGCCCTAGCCTTAGCCTAAACCTAGGGGTGCCCTAGCCTAAGGCTAGGGGAGCCCTAGCCTAAGCCTAGGGGTGCCCTACCCTAAGGCTAGGGGAGCACTAGCCTAAAGCTAAAGGATCCCTAGCCTAAGCCTAGGGGAGCCCTAGCCTAAGGCTAGGGGAGCCCTAGCCTAAGCCTAGGGGTGCCCCAAACTAAGGCTAGGGGAGTCCAAGCCTAAGGCTAGGGGATCCCTAGCCTTAGCCTAAGCCTAGGGGTGCCGTAGCCTAAGGCTAGGGCAGTCATAGCCTAAGCCTAGGGGTGCCCTAGTCTAAGGCTAGGGGAGCCCATGCCAAAACCTAGGGGTGCCCGAACCTAAGGCTAGGGGAGCCCTAGCCTCAGCCTAGGTGTGCCCTAGCCTAAGGCTAGGGGAGCCCTAGCCTAAGCCTAAGGGAGCCCTAGCCTAAGCCTAGGGGAGCCCTAGCCTAAGGCTAGGGGAGCCCTGGACTAAGCCTAGGGGTGTCCTGGCCTAAGGATAGGGGAACCCTATCCTAGGGCCATGGGAGCCCTAGCCTAAGCCTAGGGGTGCCCTAGCCTAAGGCTAGGAGAACCCTAGCCTAAGGCTAGGAGAAACCTAGCCTTAGCCTAAGCTTAGGGGTGCCATAGCCTAAAGCTAGGGGAGCCCTAGCCTTAGCCTAAGCCTAGGGGTGCCCGAACCTAAGGCTAGAGGAGCCCTTGCCTACGCCTATGGGTGTCCTAGCGTAAGTTAGGGGAGCCCTAGCCTTATCCTAAGCCTAGGGGAGCCGTAGCCTAAGGCTAGTGGAGCACTCGCCTAAGTCTAGGGGTGCCTGAGCCTAAGCTTAGGGGTGCCCTAGCCTAAGGCTAGGGGAGCCCTCGCCTTAGCCTAAGCCTAGGGATGCCCTATCCTAAGGCTAAGAGAGCCCTAGCCTAAGGCTAGGGGAGCCGTAGCCTAAGCCTAAGCCTAGGGGTGCCCTAGCCTAAGGCTAGGGGAGCACTATCCTAAGTCTAGGGGAGCCCTAGCCTTTACCTAAGCCTATGGGGTGCCCTAGCCTAAGGCTTGGGGAGCCTTACCCTAAGGCTAGGGGAGCCCTAGCCTTAGCCTAAGCCTAGGGGTGCCCTAGCCTAAGGCTAGGGGAGCCCTAGCGTTAGCCAGGGCCTAGGGGTGCCCTATCCAAGGATAGGGGAGCCCTAGCCTAATGCTAGGGGAGTCATAGCCTAAGGCTAGGGGAGACCTAACCTTAGCCAAAGTCTAGGGGGGCCCTTGCCTGAGTCTAAAGGTGCCCTAGCCTGAGGCTAGGGGAGCCGTAGCCTTAGCCTAAGCCTCAGAATGCCCTAGCCTAAGCCTAGGGGTGCCCTAGCCTAAAGCTAGGAGTGCCCTAGCCTAAGCCTAGGGGTACCCTAGCCTAAGCCAAGGGGTGCCCTATCCTTAGGCTAGGGGAGCCCTAGCCTTAGCCTAAGCCTAGGTGTGCCATAGCCTAAGCCTAGGGGTGCCCTAGCCTAAACCTAGGGGTGCCCTAGCCTAAAGCTAGGGGTGCCCTCGCCTAAGCCTAGGGGACCCCTACCCTAAGCCTAGGGGTGCCCTAGCCTTAGGCTAGGGGAGCCTTAGCCTTATCCTAAGCCTAGGGGCGCCATAGGCTAAGCCTAGGGGTGCCATAGACTAAGCCTAAGGGTTCCCTAGCCTAAGCCTAGGGGTGCCCTAGCCTAATCCTAGGTGTGCCCTAGCCTTAAGCTAGGGGTGCCCTATCCTTAGGAAAAGGGAGCCATAGCCTTAGCCTAAGCCTAGGGGTGCCCTAGCCTAAGCCTAGGGGAGCCCTAGCCTTATCCTAAGCCTAGGGGTGCCCTAGCCAAAGGCTCGGGGAGCCCTAGCCTAAGGATATGGGAACCCTAGCTTTAGACTAAGCCTAGCGGTGCCCTAGCCTTAGGCTAGGGGAGCCCTAGCCTTAGCCTTAGCTTAGGGGTGCCCTAGCCTAAGCCTAGGAATGTCCTAGCCTAAGCCAAGAGGAGCCCTAGCCTTTGCCTAAGCTAGGGGTACCCTAGCCTAAGCCTAGGGGTGCCCTAGCCTAAGCCTAGGTGTGCCCTAACCTAAGCCTAGGGGCGTGCTAGCCTGAGCCTAGGGGTGCCCTAGCCTGAGTCTAGGGGATCCCTAGCCTTAGCCTAAGCTTAGGGTTGCCCTAGCCTAAGTCTAGGGGTGCCCTAGCCCAAGCCGAGGGGTGCCCTAGCCTAAGCCGAGGGGTGCCCTAGCCTAAGCATAGGGGAGCCCTAGCCTTAGCCTAAGCCTAGGGGTGCCTTAGCCTTAGCCTAGGGGTGCCATAGCCTAACCCTAGGGGTTCCCAAGCCTAAGCCTAGGGGTGACCTAGCCTAAGCCTAGGTGTGCCCTAGCCTTAGGCTAGGGGAGCCCTAGCCTTAGCCTAAGCCTGGTGTGTCCTAGCGTAAGCCTAGGGGTGTCCTAGCCTAAGCCTAGGGGTGACGAGCCTAAGCCTAGGGGTGCCGTAGCCTTAGGCTAGGGGAGCCCTAGCCTTAGCCTAAGCTATGGGTGCCCTAGCCTAAGCCTAGGGGTGCCCTAGCATTAGGCTAGTGGAGCCCTAGCCTTAGCCTAAGCCTAGGGGTGACCTAGCCTAAGACTACGTGTGCCCTAGCCTTAGGCTAGGGGAGCCCTAGCCTTAGCCTAAGCCTGGTGTGTCCTACCCTAAGCCTAGGGGTGTCCTAGCCTAAGCCTAGGGGTGACTTGGCCTAAGGCTAGGGGTGCCCTAGCCTTAGGCTAGGGGTGCCCTAACCTAAGCCTAGGGGTGTCCTAGCCTAAGCCTAGGGGTGCCCTAGCTTAAGCCTAGGTGTGCCCTAGCCTTAGGCTAGGGGAGCCCTAGCCTTTGCGTAAGCCTAGGGGTGTCCTAGCTTAAGCCTAGGTGTGCCCTAGCCTAAGCCTAGGTGTGCCCTAGCCTAAGCCAAGGGGCGTGCTAGCCTGAGCCTAGGGGTGCCCTAGCCTGAGTCTTGGGGATCCCTAGCCTTAGCCTAAGCTTAGGGTTGCCCTAGCCTAAGTCTAGGGGTGCCCTAGCCCAAGCCTAGGGCGGCCCTAGCCTGAGTCTGAAGGTGCCCTAGCCTAAGGCTAGGGGAGCCGTAGCCTTAGCCTAAGCCTAGGGGTGCTAGCCTAAGCCTAGGGGTACCCTTGCCTAAGCCTAGGGGTGCCCTAGCCTAAGCATAGGGGTGCCCTAGCCTTCGGCTAGGGGTGCCATAGCCTTAGCCTAAGCTATGGGTACCCTAGCCTAAGCCTAGGGGTGCCCTAGCATTAGGCTAGGGGAGCCATAGCATTAGCCTAAGCCTAGGGGTGCCCTAGCCTAAGTCTAGGGGTGCCCTAGCCTTAGCCTTGGGCAGCCCTAGCTTAAGCCTAGGGGTACCCTAACCTAAGCCTAGTGGTGTCCTAGCCTAAGCCTAGGGGTGCCCTAGCCTAAGCCTAGGTGTGCCCTAGCCTTAGGCTAGGGGAGCCCTAGCCTTAGCGTAAGCCTAGGGGTGTCCTAGCTTAAGCCTAGGGGTGCCCTAGCCAAAGCCTAGGTGTGCCCTAGCCTAAGCCTAGGGGCGTGCTAGCCTGAGCCTAGGGGTGCCCTAGACTGAGTCTAGGGGATCCCTAGCCTTAGCTTAAGCTTAGGGTTGCCGTAGCCTAAGTCTAGGGGTGCCCTAGCCCAAGCCTAGGGGGGCCCTAACCTGAGTCTAAAGGTGCCCTAGCCTGAGGCTAGGGGAGCCGTAGCCTTAGCCTAAGCCTAGGGGTGCCCTAGCCTAAGCCTAGGGGTGCCCTAGCCTAAGCCTAGGGGTGCCATAGATTAAGCCTAGGGGTGCCCTAGCCTAAGCCTAGGGGTGCCCTAGCCTTAGGCTAGGGGAGCCTTAGCCTTATCCTAAGCCTAGGGGTGCCATAGGCTAAGCCTAGGGGTGCCATAGACTAAGCCTAAGGGTTCCCTAGCCTAAGCCTAGGGGTGCCCTAGCCTAATCCTAGGTGTGCCCTAGCCTTAACCTAGGGGTGCCCTATCCTTAGGAAAAGGGAGCCATAGCCTTAGCCTAAGCCTAGGGGTGCCCTAGCCTAAGCCTAGGGGAGCCCTAGCCTTATCTTAAGCCTAGGGGTGCCCTAGCCAATGGCTCGGGGAGCCCTAGCCTAAGGATATGGGAACCCTAGCTTTAGACTAAGCCTAGCGGTGCCCTAGCCTTAGGCTAGGGGAGCCCTAGCCTTAGCCTTAGCTTAGGGGTGCCGTAGCCTAAGCCTAGGAATGCCCTAGCCTAAGCCAAGAGGAGCCCTAGCCTTTGCCTAAGCTAGGGGTACCCTAGCCTAAGCCTAGGGGTGCCCTAGCCTAAGCCTAGGTGTGCCCTAACCTAAGTCTAGGGGCGCGCTAGCCTGAGCCTAGGGGTGCCCTAGCCTGAGTC
Source organism: Tenrec ecaudatus (assembly GCF_050624435.1). Classification (NCBI taxonomy): domain Eukaryota; kingdom Metazoa; phylum Chordata; class Mammalia; order Afrosoricida; family Tenrecidae; genus Tenrec; species Tenrec ecaudatus. The sequence continues at coordinate 32,764 of NW_027457749.1, forward strand.
TAGGGGATCCCTAGCCTTAGCCTAAGCTTAGGGTTGCCCTAGCCTATGTCTAGGGGTGCCCTAGCCCAAGCCGAGGGGTGCCCTAGCCTAAGCCGAGGGGTGCCCTAGCCTAAGCCTAGGGGAGCCCTAGCCTTAGCCTAAGCCTAGGGGTGCCTTAGCCTTAGCCTAGGGGTGCCATAGCCTAACCCTAGGGGTTCCCAAGCCTAAGCCTAGGGGTGACCTAGCCTAAGCCTAGGTGTGCCCTAACCTTAGGCTAGGGGAGCCCTAGCCTTAGCCTAAGCCTGGTGTGTCCTAGCGTATGCCTAGGGGTGTCCTAGCCTAAGCCTAGGGGTGACCTAGCCTAAGCCTAGGGGTGCCGTAGCCTTAGGCTAGGGGAGCCCTAGCCTTAGCCTAAGCTATGGGTGCCCTAGCCCAAGCCTAGGGGTGCCCTAGCCTAAGCCTAGGGGTGCCCTAGCCTAAGCCTAGGGGAGCCCTAGCCTTAGCCTAAGCCTAGGGGTGCCCTAGCCTTAGCCTAGGGGTGCCATAGCCTAAGCCTAGGGGTGCCCAAGCCTAAGCCTAGGGGTGCCCTAGCCTTAGCATAGGGGTGCCATAGCCTAAGCCTAGGGGTGCCAAAGCCTAAGCCTAGGGGTGCCCTAGCCTTAGGCTAAGGAAGCTCTAGCCTTACCCTAAGCCTAGGGGTGCCCTAGCCTAAGCCTAGGGGTGTCAAAGCCTAAGCCTAGGGGTGCCCTAGCCTAATCTTGGGGTGCCCTAGCCTGAGGCTAGGGGAGCCCTAGCCTTAGCCTAAGCCTAGGGTTTCCCTAGCCTAATCCTCGGGGTGCCCTAGCCTGATCCTAGGTTTGACCTAGCCTGATGCTAGGGGAGCCATAGCCTTAGCCTCAGCCTAGGGGTGCCCTAGCCTAAGCCTAGGGGTGCCCTAGCTTAAGCCTAGGGGTGCCCTAGCCTAAGCCTAGGGGAGCCCTAGCCTTAGCCTAAGCCTAGGGGTGCCACAGCCTAAGCCTACGGGTGCCCTAGCCTAAGCCAAGGGGTTCCCTAGTCTAAGCCTAGGGGTGCCCGAGCCTTAGGATAGGGGAGCCCTAGCCTTAGCCTAAGCCTAGGGCTGCCCTAGCCTAAGCCTTGGGGTGTCCAAACTTAAACCTAGGGGTGCCATAGCCTAAGCCTATGAGTGCCCTAGCCTAAGCCAAGGGGTGCCCTAGTCTAAGCCTAGGGGTGCCCAGGCCTTAGACTAGGGGATCCCTAGCCTTAGCCTAAGCCTAGTGGTGCCCTAGCATAAGCCTAGTGGTGCCCTAGCCTAAGCCTAGGGGTGCCCAAGCATTAGACTAGGGGAGCCCTAGGCTTATCCAAAGCCTAGGGGTGCCATAGCCTAAACCTAGGGGTGCCCTAGCCTAAGCCTAGGGGTGCCCTAGCCTTAGGATAGGGGAGCCCTAGCCTTAGCCTAAACTATGGGTGCCGTAGCCTAAGCCTAGGGGTGCTCTAGCCTTAGGATAGGGGAGCCCTAGCCTTAGCCTAAGCTATGGGTAAACTAGCCTAAGCCTAGGTGTTCCGTAGCCTAAGCCTAGGGCTGCCCAAGCTTAAGCCTAGGGGTGCCCTAACCTAAGCATAGGGGTGCCCTAGCCTAAGTCTAGGTGTGCCCAAGCCTTAGGCTAGAGGATCCCTAGCCTTAGTGTAAGCCAAGGGGTTTCCTAGCTTAAGCCTAGGGGTGCCCTAGCCTAAGCCTAGGGTTGTCCTAGCCTAAGCCTAGGGGTGCCCTAGCCTAAGCCTAGGTGTGCCCTAGCCTTAGGCTAGGGGAGCCGTAGCCTTAGCGTAAGCCTAGGGGTGTCCTAGCTTAAGCCTAGGGGTGCCCTAGCCTGAGCCTAGGTTTGACCTAGCCTGATGCTAGGGGAGCCCTAGCCTTAGCCTAAGCCTAGGGGTGCCCTAGCCTAAGCCTAGGGGTGCCCTAGCCTAAGCCTAGGGGTGCCCTAGCCTAAGCCTAGGGGAGCCCTAGCCTTAGCCTAAGCCTAGGGGTGCCATAGCCTAAGCCTACGGGTGCCCTAGCCTAAGCCAAGGGGTGCCCTAGTCTAAGCCTAGGGGTGCCCGAGCCTTAGGATTGGGGAGCCCTAGCCTTAGCCTAAGCCTAGGGCTGCCCTAGCCTAAGCCTTGGGGTGTCCAAACTTAAGCCTAGGGGTGCCATAGCCAAAGTCTATGAGTGCCCTAGCCTAAGCCAAGGCGTGCCCTAGTCTAAGCCTAGGGGTGCCCAGGCCTTAGACTAGGGGATCCCTAGCCTTAGCCTAAGCCTAGTGGTGCCCTAGCATAAGCCTAGTGGTGCCCTAGCCTAAGCCTAGGGGTGCCCAAGCATTAGACTAGGGGAGCCCTAGGCTTATCCAAAGCCTAGGGGTGCCATAGCCTAAACCTAGGGGTGCCCTAGCCTAAGCCTAGGGGTGCCCTAGCCTTAGGATAGGGGAGCCCTAGCCTTAGCCTAAACTATGGGTGCCGTAGCCTAAGCCTAGGGGTGCTCTAGCCTTAGGATAGGGGAGCCCTAGCCTGAGTCTAAAGATGCCCTAGCCTGAGGCTAGGGGAGTCGTAGCTTTAGCCTAAGCCTAGGGGTGCCCTAGCCTAAGCCTAGGGGTGCCCTAGCTTAAGCCTAGGGGTGCCCTAACCTAAGCATAGGGGTGCCCTAGCCTTAAGCTAGGGGAGCCCTAGCCTTAGCCTAAGCCTAGGTGTGTCCTAGCCTAAGCCTAGGGGTGCCCTAGCCTAAGTCTAGGTGTGCCCAAGCCTTAGGCTAGAGGATCCCTAGCCTTAGCTTAAGCCAAGGGGTTTCCTAGCTTAAGCCTAGGGGTGCCCTAGCCTAACCTAGGGTTGTCCTAGCCTAAGCCTAGGGGTGCCCTAGCCTAAGCCTAGGTGTGCCCTAGCCTTAGGCTAGGGGAGCCCTAGCCTTAGTGTAAGCCTAGGGGTGTCCTAGCTTAAGCATAGGGGTGCCCTAGCCTAAGCCTAGGTGTGCCCTAGCCTAAGCCTAGGGGCGTGCTAGCCTGAGCATAGGGGTGCCCTAGCCTGAGTCTAGGGGATCCCTAGCCTCAGCCTTAGTTAGGGTTGCCCTAGCCTAAGTCTAGGGGTGCCCTAGCCCAAGCCTAGGGGGGCCCTAGCCTGAGTCTAAAGATGCCCTAGCCTGAGGCTAGGGGAGTCGTAGCTTTAGCCTAAGCCTAGGGGTGCCCTAGCCTAAGCCTAGGGGTGCCCTAGCCTAAGCCTAGGGGTGCCCTAGCCTAAGCCTAGGGGTGCCCTAGCCTAAGCCGAGGGGTGCCCTAGCCTAAGCCTAGGGGAGCCCTAGCCTTAGCCTAAGCCTAGGGGTGCCCTAGTCTTAGCCTAAGGGTGCCATAGCCTAAGCCTAGGTGTGCCCAAGCCTAAGCCTAGGGGTGACCTAGCCCAAGCTTAGGTGGGCCCTAGCATAAGGCTAGGGGGGCCCTAGCCTTAGCCTAAGCCTGGTGTGTCCTAGCCTAAGCCTAGGGGTGTCCTAGCCTAAGCCTAGGGGTGCCCTAGCCTAAGCCTAGGGGTGCCCTAGCATTAGGCTAGTGGAGCCCTAGCCTTAGCCTAAGCCTAGGGGTGACCTAGCCTAAGCCTAGGTGTGCCCTAGACATAGGCTAGGGGAGCCCTAGCCTTAGCCTAAGCCTGGTGTGTCCTACCCTAAGCCTAGGGGTGTCCTAGCCTAAGCCTTGGGCAGCCCTAGCTTAAGCCTAGGGGTGCCCTAACCTAAGCCTAGGGGTGTCCTAGCCTAAGCCTAGGGGTGCCCTATCCTAAGCCTAGGTGTGCCCTAGCCTTAGGCTAGGGGAGCCCTAGCCTTAGCGTAAGCCTAGGGGTGTCCTAGCTTAAGCCTAGGGGTGCCCTAGCCTAAGCCTAGGTGTGCCGTAGCCTAAGCCTAGGGGCGTGCTAGCCTGAGCCTAGGGGTGCCCTAGCCTGAGTCTAGGGGATCCCTAGCCTTAGTCTAAGCTTAGGGTTGCCCTAACCTAAGTCTAGGGGTGCCCTAGCCCAAGCCTAGGGGCGCCCTAGCCTGAGACTAAAGGTGCCCTAGCCTGAGGCTAGGGGAGACGTAGCCTTAGCCTAAGCCTAGGGGTGCCCTAGCCTAAGCCTAGGGCTGTCCTAGCCTAAGCCTAGGGGTGCGCTAGATTAAGCCTAGGGGTGCCCTAGCCTAAGCCTAGGGGTGCCCTAGCCTTAGCCTAGGGGTGACATAGCATAAGCCTAGGGGTGCCCAAGCCTAAGCCTAGGGGTGCCCTAGCCCTAGCCTAGGGGTGCCATTGCCTAAGCCTAGGGGTGCCAAAGCCTAAGCCTACGGGTGCCCTAGCCTTAGGCTAAGGGAGCTCTAGCCTTACCCTAAGCCTAGGGGTGCCCTAGCCGAAGCCTAGGGGTGTCGAAGCCTAAGCTTAGGGGTGCCCTAGCCTAAGCCTTGGGGTGCCCTAGCCTGACGCTAGGGGAGCCCTAGCCTTAGCCTAAGCCTAGGTTTGCCCTAGCCTAAGCCTCGGGGTGCCCTAGCCTGAGCCTAGGGGTGACCTAGCCTGAGGCTAGGGGAGCCCTATCCTTAGCCTAAGCCTAGGGGTGCCCTAGCCTAAGCCTAGGGGTGCCCTAGCTTAAGCCTAGGGGTGCCCTTGCCTAAGCCTAGGGGATCCCTAGCCTTAGTCTAAGCCTAGGGGTGCCATAGCCTAAGCCTACGGGTGCCCTAGCCTAAGCCAAGGGGTGCCCTAGTCTAAGCCTAGGGGTGCCCGAGCCTTAGGCTAGGTGAGCCCTAGCCTTAGCCTAAGCCTAGGGCTGCCCTAGCCTAAGCCTTGGGGTGTTCAAACTTAAGCCTAGGGGTGCCATAGCCTAAGCCTATGAGTGCCCTAGCCTAAGCCAAGGGGTGCCCTAGTCTAAGCCTAGGGGTGCCCTAGCCTTAGACTAGGTGAGCCTTAGCCTTAACCTAAGCCTAGTGGTGCCCTAGCATAAGCCTAGTAGTGCCCTAGCCTAAGCCTAGGGGTGCCCAAGCATTAGACTAGGGGAGCCCTAGGCTTATCCAAAGTCTAGGGGTGCCATAGCCTAAACCTAGGGGTGCCCTAGCCTAAGCCTAGGGGTGCCCTAGCCTAAGCCTAGGGGTGCCCTAGCCTAAGCCGAGGGGTGCCCTAGCCTAAGCCTAGGGGAGCCCTAGCCTTAGCCTAAGCCTAGGGGTGCCCTAGCCTAAGCCTAGGGGTGCCATAGCCTAAGCCTAGGGGTGCCCAAGCCTAAGCCTAGGGGTGACCTAGCCTAAGCTTAGGTGTGCCCTAGCCTAAGGCTAGGGGAGCCCTAGCCTTAGCCTAAGCCTGGTGTGTCCTAGCGTAAGCCTAGGGGTGTCCTAGCCTAAGCCTAGGGGTCCCCTAGCCTAAGCCTAGGGGTGCCCTAGCATTAGGCTAGTGGAGCCCTAGCCTTAGCCTAAGCCTAGGGGTGACCTAGCCTAAGCCTAGGTGTACCCTAGCCTTATGCTAGGGGAGCCCAAGCCTTAGCCTAAGCCTGGTGTGTCCTACCCTAAACCTAGGGGTTTCCTAGCCTAAGCCTTGGGCAGCCCTAGCTTAAGCCTAGGGGTGCCCTAACCTAAGCCTAGGGGTGTCCTAGCCTAAGCCTAGGGGTGCCCTATCCTAAGCCTAGGTTTGCCCTAGCCTTGGGCTAGGGGAGCCCTAGCCTTAGCGTAAGCCTAGGGGTGTCCTAGCTTAAGCCTAGGGGTGCCCTAGCCTAATCCTAGGTGTGCCCTAGCCTAAGCCTAGGGGCGTGCTAGCCTGAGCCTAGGGGTGCCCTAGCCTGAGTCTAGGGGATCCCTAGCCTTAGCCTAAGCTTAGGGTTGCCCTAACCTAAGTCTAGGGGTGTCCTAGCCCAAGCCTAGGGGCGCCCTAGCCTGAGACTAAAGGTGCCCTAGCCTGAGGCTAGGGGAGACGTAGCCTTAGCCTAAGCCTAGGGGTGCCCTAGCCTAAGCCTAGGGCTGTCCTAGCCTAAGCCTAGGGGTGCCCTAGATTAAGCCTAGGGGTGCCCTAGCCTAAGCCTAGGGGTGCCCTTGCCTTAGCCTAGGGGTGACATAGCATAAGCCTAGGGGTGCCCAAGCCTAAGCTAGGGGTGCCCTAGTCTTAGCCTAGGAGTGCCATTGCCTAAGCCTAGGGGTGCCAAAGCCTAAGCCTACGGGTGCCCTAGCCTTAGGCTAAGGGAGCTCTAGCCTTACCCTAAGCCTAGGGGTGCCCTAGCCTAAGCCTAGGGGTGTCGAAGCCTAAGCCTAGGGGTGCCCTAGCCTAAGCCTTGGGGTGCCCTAGCCTGACGCTAGGGGAGCCCTAGCCTTAGCCTAAGCCTAGGGTTGCCCTAGCCTAAGCCTCGGGGTGCCCTAGCCTGAGCCTAGGGGTGACCTAGCCTGAGGCTAGGGGAGCCCTATCCTTAGCCTAAGCCTAGGGGTGCCCTTGCCTAAGCCTAGGGGAGCCCTAGCCTTAGTCTAAGCCTAGGGGTGCCATAGCCTAAGCCTACGGGTGCCCTAGCCTAAGCCAAGGGGTGCCCTAGTCTAAGCCTAGGGGTGCCCGAGCCTTAGGCTAGGTGAGCCCTAGCCTTAGCCTAAGCCTAGGGCTGCCCTAGCCTAAGCCTTGGGGTGTCCAAACTTAAGCGTAGGGGTGCCATAGCCTAAGCCTATGAGTGCCCTAGCCTAAGCCAAGGGGTGCCCTAGTCTAAGCCTAGGGGTGCCCTAGCCTTAGACTAGGTGAGCCTTAGCCTTAACCTAAGCCTAGTGGTGCCCTAGCATAAGCCTAGTAGTGCCCTAGCCTAAGCCTAGGGGTGCCCAAGCATTAGACTAGGGGAGCCCTAGGCTTATCCAAAGCCTAGGGGTGCCATAGCCTAAACCTAGGGGTACCCTAGCCTAAGCCTAGGGGTGCCCTAGCCTTAGGATAGGGGAGCCCTAGCCTTAGCCTAAGCTATGGGTGCCCTAGCCTAAGCCTAGGGGTGACGTAGCCTAAGCCTAGGGCTGCCCTAGCTTAAGCCTAGGGGTGCCCTAACCTAAGCATAGGGGTGCCCTAGCCTTAGGCTACGGGAGCCCTAGCCTTAGCCTAAGCCTAGGGGTGTCCTAGCCTAAGCCTAGGGGTGCCCTATCCTAAGTCTAGGTGTGCCCTAGCCTTAGGCTAGAAGATCCCTAGCCTTAGCGTAAGCCAAGGGGTTTCCTAGCTTAAGCCTAGGGGTGCCCTAGCCTAAGCCTAGGGGTGTCCTAGCCTAAGCCTAGGGGTGCCCTAGCCTAAGCCTAGGTGTGCCCTGGCCTTAGGCTAGGGGAGCCCTAGCCTTAGCGTAAGCCTAGGGGTGTGCTAGCTTAAGCCTAGGGGTGCCCTGGCCTAAGCCTAGGTGTGCCCTAGCCTAAGCCTAGGGGCGTGCTAGCCTCAGCCTAGGGGTGCCCTAGCCTGAGTCTAGGGGATCCCTAGCCTTAGCCTAAGCTTAGGGTTGCCCTAGCCTAACTCTAGGGGTGCCCTAGCCCAAGCCTAGGGGTGCAATAGCCTAAGACTACGTGTGCCCAAGCCTAAGCCTAGGGGTGCCCTAGCCTTAGCCTAAGCCTAGGGGTGCCTAGCCTTAGCCTAGGGGTGCCATAGTCTAAGCCTAGGGGTGCCCAAGCCTAAGTCTTGGGGTGCCCTAGCCTTAAGCTAGGGGAGCCCTAGCCTCAGCCTAAGCCTAGGGGTGCCCTAGCCTAAGCCTAGGGGTGACCTAGCCTAAGCCTAGGGGTGCTGTAGCCTTAGGCTAGGGGAGCCTTAGCCTTAGCCTAAGCTATGGGTGCCCTAGCCTAAGCCTAGGGGTGCCCTAGCATTAGGCTAGTGGAGCCCTAGCCTTAGCGTAAGCCTAGGGGTGACCTAGCCTAAGCGTACGTGTGCCCTAGCCTTAGGCTAGGGGAGCCCTAGCCTTAGCCTAAGCCTGGTGTGTCCTACCCTAATCCTAGGGGTGTCCTAGCCTAAGCCTAGGGGTGACCTGGCCTAAGCCTAGGGGTGCCCTAGCCTTAGCCTAAGCTATGGGTGTCCTAGCCTAAGCCTAGGGGTGCCCTAGCATTAGGCTAGGGGAGCCCTAGCATTAGCCTAAGCCTAGGGGTGCCCTAGCCTAAGCCTAGGGGTGCCCTAGCCTAAGCCTTGGGCAGCCCTAGCTTAAGCCTAGGGGTGCCCTAACCTAAGCCTAGGGGTGTCCTAGCCTAAGCCTAGGGGTGCCCTAGCCTAAGTCTAGGTGTGCCCTAGCCTTAGGCTAGGGGAGCCCTAGCCTTTGCGTAAGCCTAGGGGTGCCCTAGCCTAAGTCTAGGTGTGCCCTAGCCTTAGGCTAGGGGAGCCCTAGCCTTTGCGTAAGCCTAGGGGTGTCCTAGCTTAAGCCTAGGTGTGCCCTAGCCTAAGCCTAGGTGTGCCCTAGCATAAGCCAAGGGGCGTGCTAGCCTGAGCCTAGGGGTGCCCTAGCCTGAGTCTAGGGGATCCCAAGCCTTAGCCTAAGCTTAGGGTTGCCCTAGCCTAAGTCTAGGGGTGCCCTAGCCCAAGCCTAGGGCGGCCCTAGCCTGAGTCTAAAGGTGCCCTAGCCTGAGGCTAGGGGAGCCGTAGCCTTAGCCTAAGCCTAGGGGTGCTAGCCTAAGCCAAGGGGTGCCCTAGCCTAAGCCTAGGGGTGCCCTAGCCTAAGCCTAGGGGTGCCCTAGCCTTAGGCTAGGGGTGCCCTAGCCTTAGCCTAAGCTATGGGTGCCCTAGCCTAAGCCTAGGGGTGCCCTAGCATTAGCCTAGGGGAGCCCTAGCATTAGCCTAAGCCTAGGGGTGCCCTAGCCTAAGCCTAGGGGTGCCCTAGCCTTAGCCTTGGGCAGCCTAGCTTAAGCCTAGGGGTGCCCTAACCTAAGCCTAGTGGTGTCCTAGCCTAAGCCTAGGGGTGCCCTAGCCTAAGCCTAGGGGTGCCCTAGCCTTAGGCTAGGGGAGCCCTAGCCTTAGCGTAAGCCTAGGGGTGTCCTAGCTTAAGCCTAGGGGTGCCCTAGCCTAAGCCTAAGTGTGCCCTAGTCTAAGCCTAGGGGCGTGCTAGCCTGAGCCTAGGGGTGCCCTAGCCTGAGTCTAGGGGATCCCTAGCCTTAGCCTAAGCTTAGGGTTGCCCTAACCTAAGTCTAGGGGTGCCCTAGCCCAAGCCTAGGGGTGCCCTAGCCTGAGACTAAAGGTGCCCTAGCCTGAGGCTAGGGGAGCCGTAGCCTTAGCCTAAGCCTAGGGGTGCCCTAGCCTAAGCCTAGGGCTGTCCTAGCCTAAGCCTAGGGGTGCCCTAGATTAAGCCTAGGGGTGCCCTAGCCTAAGCCTAGGGGTGCCCTAGCCTTAGCCTAGGGGTGACATAGCATAAGCCTAGGGGTGCCCAAGCCTAATCCTAGGGGTGCCCTAGCCTTAGCCTAGGGGTGCCATTGCCTAAGCCTAGGGGTGCCAAAGCCTAAGCCTACGGGTGCCCTAGCCTTAGGCTAAGGGAGCTCTAGCCTTATCCTAAGCCTAGGGGTGCCCTAGCCTAAGCCTAGGGGTGTCGAAGCCTAAGCCTAGGGGTGCCCTAGCCTAAGCCTTGGGGTGCCCAAGCCTGATGCTAGGGGAGCCCTAGCCTTAGCCTAAACCTAGGGTTGCCCTAGCCTAAGCCTCGGGGTGCCCTAGCCTGAGCCTAGGGGTGACCTAGCCTGAGGCTAGGGGAGCCCTATCCTTAGCCTAAGCCTAGGGGTGCCCTAGCCTAAGCCTAGGGGTGCCCTAGCTTAAGCCTAGGGGTGCCCTTGCCTAAGCCTAGGGGAGCCCTAGCCTTAGTCTAAGCCTAGGGGTGCCATAGCCTAAGCCTACGGGTGCCCTAGCCTAAGCCAAGGGGTGCCCTAGTCTAAGCCTAGGGGTGCCCGAGCCTTAGGCTAGGTGAGCCCTAGCCTTAGCCTAAGCCTAGGGCTGCCCTAGCCTAAGCCTTGGGGTGTCCAAACTTAAGCCTAGGGGTGCCATAGCCTAAGCCTATGAGTGCCCTAGCCTAAGCCAAGGGGTGCCCTAGTCTAAGCCTAGGGGTGCCCTAGCCTTAGACTAGGTGAGCCTTAGCCTTAACCTAAGCCTAGTGGTGCCCTAGCATAAGCCTAGTAGTGCCCTAGCCTAAGCCTAGGGGAGCCCAAGCATTAGACTAGGGGAGCCCTAGGCTTATCCAAAGCCTAGGGGTGCCATAGCCTAAGCCTAGGGGTGCCCTAGCCTAAGCCTAGGGGTGCCCTAGCCTAAGCCGAGGGGTGCCCTAGCCTAAGCCTAGGGGAGCCCTAGCCTTAGCCTAAGCCTAGGGGTGCCCTAGTCTTAGCCTAGGGGTGCCATAGCCTAAGCCTAGGGGTGCCCAAGCCTAAGCCTAGGGGTGACCTAGCCTAAGCTTAGGTGTGCCCTAGCCTAAGCCTAGGGGAGCCCTAGCCTTAGCCTAAGCCTAGGGGTGCCCTAGTCTTAGCCTAGGGGTGCCCTAGCCTAAGCCTAGGGGTGTCCTAGCCTAAGCCTAGGGGTCCCCTAGCCTAAGCATAGGGGTGCCCTAGCATTAGGCTAGTGGAGCCCTAGGCTTAGCCTAAGCCTAGGGGTGACCTAGCCTAAGCCTAGGTGTACCCTAGCCTTATGCTAGGGGAGCCCTAGCCTTAGCCTAAGCCTGGTGTGTCCTACCCTAAGCCTAGGGGTTTCCTAGCCTAAGCCTTGGGCAGCCCTAGCTTAAGCCTAGGGGTGCCCTAACCTAAGCCTAGGGGTGTCCTAGCCTAAGCCTAGGGGTGCCCTATCCTAAGCCTAGGTGTGCCCTAGCCTTAGGCTAGGGGAGCCCTAGCCTTAGCGTAAGCCTAGGGGTGTCCTAGCTTAAGCCTAGGGGTGCCCTAGCCTAAGCCTAGGTGTGCCCTAGCCTAAGCCTAGGGGCGTGCTAGCCTGAGCCTAGGGGTGCCCTAGCCTTAGTCTAGGGGATCCCTAGCATTAGCCTAAGCTTAGGGTTGCCCTAACCTAAGTCTAGGGGTGCCCTAGCCCAAGCCTAGGGGCGCCCTAGCCTGAGACTAAAGGTGCCCTAGCCTGAGGCTAGGGGAGACGTAGCCTTAGCCTAAGCCTAGGGGTGCCCTAGCCTAAGCCTAGGGCTGTCCTAGCCTAAGCCTAGGGGTGCCCTAGATTAAGCCTAGGGGTGCCCTAGCCTAAGCCTAGGGGTGCCCTTGCCTTAGCCTAGGGGTGACATAGCATAAGCCTAGGGGTGCCCAAGCCTAAGCCTAGGGGTGCCCTAGCCTTAGCCTAGGGGTGCCATTGCCTAAGCCTAGGGGTGCCAAAGCCTAAGCCTACGGGTGCCCTAGCCTTAGGCTAAGGGAGGTCTAGCCTTACCCTAAGCCTAGGGGTGCCCTAGCCTAAGCCTAGGGGTGTCGAAGCCTAAGCCTAGGGGTGCCCTAGCCTAAGCCTTGGGGTGCCCTAGCCTGACGCTAGGGGAGCCCTAGCCTTAGCCTAAGCCTAGGGTTGCCCTAGCCTAAGCCTCGGGGTGCCCTAGCCTGAGCCTAGGGGTGACCTAGCCTGAGGCTAGGGGAGCCCTATCCTTAGCCTAAGCCTAGGGGTGCCCTAGCCTAAGCCTAGGGGTGCCCTAGCTTAAGCCTAGGGGTGCCCTTGCCTAAGCCTAGGGGAGCCCTAGCCTTAGTCTAAGCCTAGGGGTGCCATAGCCTAAGCCTACGGGTGCCCTAGCCTAAGCCAAGGGGTGCCCTAGTCTAAGCCTAGGGGTGCCCGAGCCTTAGGCTAGGTGAGCCCTAGCCTTAGCCTAAGCCTAGGGCTGCCCTAGCCTAAGCCTTGGGGTGTCCAATCTTAAGCCTGGGGGTGCCATAGCCTAAGCCTATGAGTGCCCTAGCCTAAGCCAAGGGGTGCCCTATTCTAAGCCTAGGGGTGCCCTAGCCTTAGACTAGGTGAGCCTTAGCCTTAACCTAAGCCTAGTGGTGCCCTAGCATAAGCCTAGTAGTGCCCTAGCCTAAGCCTAGGGGTGCCCAAGCATTAGACTAGGGGAGCCCTAGGCTTATCCAAAGCCTAGGGGTGCCATAGCCTAAACCTAGGGGTGCCCTAGCCTATGCCTAGGGGTGCCCTAGCCTTAGGATAGGGGAGCCCTAGCCTTAGCCTAAACTATGGGTGCCCTAGCCTAAGCCTAGGGGTGCCGTAGCTTTATGATAGGGGAGCCCTAGCCTTAGCCTAAGCTATGGGTGCCCTAGCCTAAGCCTAGGGGTGACGTAGCCTAAGCCTAGGGCTGCCCTAGCTTAAGCCTAGGGGTGCCCTAACCTAAGCATAGGGGTGCCCTAGCCTTAGGCTACGGGAGCCCTAGCCTTAGCCTAAGCCTAGGGGTGTCCTAGCCTAAGCCTAGGGGTGCCCTATCCTAAGTCTAGGTGTGCCCTAGCCTTAGGCTAGAAGATCCCTAGCCTTAGCGTAAGCCAAGGGGTTTCCTAGCTTAAGCCTAGGGGTGCCCTAGCCTAAGCCTAGGGGTGTCCTAGCCTAAGCCTAGGGGTGCCCTAGCCTAAGCCTAGGTGTGCCCTGGCCTTAGGCTAGGGGAGCCCTAGCCTTAGTGTAAGCCTAGGGGTGTGCTAGCTTAAGCCTAGGGGTGCCCTAGCCTAAGCCTAAGTGTGCCCTAGCCTAAGCCTAGGGGCGTGCTAGCCTCAGCCTAGGGGTGCCATAGCCTGAGTCTAGGTGATCCCTAGCCTTAGCCTAAGCTTAAGGTTGCCCTAGCCTAAGTCTAGGGGTGCCCTAGCCCAAGCCTAGGGGTGCAATAGCCTAAGCCTACGTGTGCCCAAGCCTAAGCCTAGGGCTGCCCTAGCCTTAGCCTAAGCGTAGGGGTGCCTAGCCTTAGCCTAGGGGTGCCATAGTCTAAGCCTAGGGGTGCCCAAGCCTAAGCCTTGGGGTGCCCTAGCCTTAAGCTAGGGGAGCCCTAGCCTCAGCCTAAGCCTAGGGGTGCCCTAGCCTAAGCCTAGGGGTGACCTAGCCTAAGCCTAGGGGTGCTGTAGCCTTAGGCTAGGGGAGCCTTAGCCTTAGCCTAAGCTATGGGTGCCCTAGCCTAAGCCTAGGGGTACCCTAGCATTAGGCTAGTGGAGCCCTAGCCTTAGCGTAAGCCTAGGGGTGACCTAGCCTAAGCGTACGTGTGCCCTAGCCTTAGGCTAGGGGAGCCCTAGCCTTAGCCTAAGCCTGGTGTGTCCTACCCTAATCCTAGGGGTGTCCTAGCCTAAGCCTAGGGGTGACCTGGCCTAAGCCTAGGGGTGCCCTAGCCTTAGCCTAAGCTATGGGTGCCCTAGCCTAAGCCTAGGGGTGCCCTAGCATTAGGTTAGGGGAGCCCTAGCATTAGCCTAAGCCTAGGGGTGCCCTAGCCTAAGCCTAGGGGTGCCCTAGCCTAAGCCTTGGGCAGCCCTAGCTTAAGCCTAGGGGTGCCCTAACCTAAGCTTAGGGGTGTCCTAGCCTAAGCCTAGGGGTGCCCTAGCCTAAGTCTAGGTGTGCCCTAGCCTTAGGCTAGGGGAGCCCTAGCCTTTGCGTAAGCCTAGGGGTGTCCTAGCTTAAGCCTAGGTGTGCCCTAGCCTAAGCCTAGGTGTGCCCTAGCCTAAGCCAAGGGGCGTGCTAGCCTGAGCCTAGGGGTGCCCTAGCCTGAGTCTAGGGGATGCCTAGCCTTAGCCTAAGCTTAGGGTTGCCCTAGCCTAAGTCTAGGGGTGCCCTAGCCCAAGCCTAGGGGTGCCCTAGCCTGAGACTAAAGGTGCCCTAGCCTGAGGCTAGGGGAGCCGTAGCCTTAGCCTAAGCCTAGGGGTGCCCTAGCCTAAGCCTAGGGCTGTCCTAGCCTAAGCCTAGGGGTGCCCTAGATTAAGCCTAGGGGTGCCCTAGCCTAAGCCTAGGGGTGCCCTAGCCTTAGCCTAGGGGTGACATAGCATAAGCCTAGGGGTGCCCAAGCCTAATCCTAGGGGTGCCCTAGCCTTAGCCTAGGGGTGCCATTGCCTAAGCCTAGGGGTGCCAAAGCCTAAGCCTACGGGTGCCCTAGCCTTAGGCTAAGGGAGCTCTAGCCTTATCCTAAGCCTAGGGGTGCCCTAGCCTAAGCCTAGGGGTGTCGAAGCCTAAGCCTAGGGGTGCCCTAGCCTAAGCCTTGGGGTGCCCAAGCCTGATGCTAGGGGAGCCCTAGCCTTAGCCTAAACCTAGGGTTGCCCTAGCCTAAGCCTCGGGGTGCCCTAGCCTGAGCCTAGGGGTGACCTAGCCTGAGGCTAGGGGAGCCCTATCCTTAGCCTAAGCCTAGGGGTGCCCTAGCCTAAGCCTAGGGGTGCCCTAGCTTAAGCCTAGGGGTGCCCTTGCCTAAGCCTAGGGGAGCCCTAGCCTTAGTCTAAGCCTAGGGGTGCCATAGCCTAAGCCTACGGGTGCCCTAGCCTAAGCCAAGGGGTGCCCTAGTCTAAGCCTAGGGGTGCCCGAGCCTTAGGCTAGGTGAGCCCTAGCCTTAGCCTAAGCCTAGGGCTGCCCTAGCCTAAGCCTTGGGGTGTCCAAACTTAAGCCTAGGGGTGCCATAGCCTAAGCCTATGAGTGCCCTAGCCTAAGCCAAGGGGTGCCCTAGTCTAAGCCTAGGGGTGCCCTAGCCTTAGACTAGGTGAGCCTTAGCCTTAACCTAAGCCTAGTGGTGCCCTAGCATAAGCCTAGTAGTGCCCTAGCCTAAGCCTAGGGGAGCCCAAGCATTAGACTAGGGGAGCCCTAGGCTTATCCAAAGCCTAGGGGTGCCATAGCCTAAGCCTAGGGGTGCCCTAGCCTAAGCCTAGGGGTGCCCTAGCCTAAGCCGAGGGGTGCCCTAGCCTAAGCCTAGGGGAGCCCTAGCCTTAGCCTAAGCCTAGGGGTGCCCTAGTCTTAGCCTAGGGGTGCCATAGCCTAAGCCTAGGGGTGCCCAAGCCTAAGCCTAGGGGTGACCTAGCCTAAGCTTAGGTGTGCCCTAGCCTAAGCCTAGGGGAGCCCTAGCCTTAGCCTAAGCCTAGGGGTGCCCTAGTCTTAGCCTAGGGGTGCCCTAGCCTAAGCCTAGGGGTGTCCTAGCCTAAGCCTAGGGGTCCCCTAGCCTAAGCATAGGGGTGCCCTAGCATTAGGCTAGTGGAGCCCTAGGCTTAGCCTAAGCCTAGGGGTGACCTAGCCTAAGCCTAGGTGTACCCTAGCCTTATGCTAGGGGAGCCCTAGCCTTAGCCTAAGCCTGGTGTGTCCTACCCTAAGCCTAGGGGTTTCCTAGCCTAAGCCTTGGGCAGCCCTAGCTTAAGCCTAGGGGTGCCCTAACCTAAGCCTAGGGGTGTCCTAGCCTAAGCCTAGGGGTGCCCTATCCTAAGCCTAGGTGTGCCCTAGCCTTAGGCTAGGGGAGCCCTAGCCTTAGCGTAAGCCTAGGGGTGTCCTAGCTTAAGCCTAGGGGTGCCCTAGCCTAAGCCTAGGTGTGCCCTAGCCTAAGCCTAGGGGCGTGCTAGCCTGAGCCTAGGGGTGCCCTAGCCTTAGTCTAGGGGATCCCTAGCATTAGCCTAAGCTTAGGGTTGCCCTAACCTAAGTCTAGGGGTGCCCTAGCCCAAGCCTAGGGGCGCCCTAGCCTGAGACTAAAGGTGCCCTAGCCTGAGGCTAGGGGAGACGTAGCCTTAGCCTAAGCCTAGGGGTGCCCTAGCCTAAGCCTAGGGCTGTCCTAGCCTAAGCCTAGGGGTGCCCTAGATTAAGCCTAGGGGTGCCCTAGCCTAAGCCTAGGGGTGCCCTTGCCTTAGCCTAGGGGTGACATAGCATAAGCCTAGGGGTGCCCAAGCCTAAGCCTAGGGGTGCCCTAGCCTTAGCCTAGGGGTGCCATTGCCTAAGCCTAGGGGTGCCAAAGCCTAAGCCTACGGGTGCCCTAGCCTTAGGCTAAGGGAGGTCTAGCCTTACCCTAAGCCTAGGGGTGCCCTAGCCTAAGCCTAGGGGTGTCGAAGCCTAAGCCTAGGGGTGCCCTAGCCTAAGCCTTGGGGTGCCCTAGCCTGACGCTAGGGGAGCCCTAGCCTTAGCCTAAGCCTAGGGTTGCCCTAGCCTAAGCCTCGGGGTGCCCTAGCCTGAGCCTAGGGGTGACCTAGCCTGAGGCTAGGGGAGCCCTATCCTTAGCCTAAGCCTAGGGGTGCCCTAGCCTAAGCCTAGGGGTGCCCTAGCTTAAGCCTAGGGGTGCCCTTGCCTAAGCCTAGGGGAGCCCTAGCCTTAGTCTAAGCCTAGGGGTGCCATAGCCTAAGCCTACGGGTGCCCTAGCCTAAGCCAAGGGGTGCCCTAGTCTAAGCCTAGGGGTGCCCGAGCCTTAGGCTAGGTGAGCCCTAGCCTTAGCCTAAGCCTAGGGCTGCCCTAGCCTAAGCCTTGGGGTGTCCAATCTTAAGCCTGGGGGTGCCATAGCCTAAGCCTATGAGTGCCCTAGCCTAAGCCAAGGGGTGCCCTATTCTAAGCCTAGGGGTGCCCTAGCCTTAGACTAGGTGAGCCTTAGCCTTAACCTAAGCCTAGTGGTGCCCTAGCATAAGCCTAGTAGTGCCCTAGCCTAAGCCTAGGGGTGCCCAAGCATTAGACTAGGGGAGCCCTAGGCTTATCCAAAGCCTAGGGGTGCCATAGCCTAAACCTAGGGGTGCCCTAGCCTATGCCTAGGGGTGCCCTAGCCTTAGGATAGGGGAGCCCTAGCCTTAGCCTAAACTATGGGTGCCCTAGCCTAAGCCTAGGGGTGCCGTAGCTTTATGATAGGGGAGCCCTAGCCTTAGCCTAAGCTATGGGTGCCCTAGCCTAAGCCTAGGGGTGACGTAGCCTAAGCCTAGGGCTGCCCTAGCTTAAGCCTAGGGGTGCCCTAACCTAAGCATAGGGGTGCCCTAGCCTTAGGCTACGGGAGCCCTAGCCTTAGCCTAAGCCTAGGGGTGTCCTAGCCTAAGCCTAGGGGTGCCCTATCCTAAGTCTAGGTGTGCCCTAGCCTTAGGCTAGAAGATCCCTAGCCTTAGCGTAAGCCAAGGGGTTTCCTAGCTTAAGCCTAGGGGTGCCCTAGCCTAAGCCTAGGGGTGTCCTAGCCTAAGCCTAGGGGTGCCCTAGCCTAAGCCTAGGTGTGCCCTGGCCTTAGGCTAGGGGAGCCCTAGCCTTAGTGTAAGCCTAGGGGTGTGCTAGCTTAAGCCTAGGGGTGCCCTAGCCTAAGCCTAAGTGTGCCCTAGCCTAAGCCTAGGGGCGTGCTAGCCTCAGCCTAGGGGTGCCATAGCCTGAGTCTAGGTGATCCCTAGCCTTAGCCTAAGCTTAAGGTTGCCCTAGCCTAAGTCTAGGGGTGCCCTAGCCCAAGCCTAGGGGTGCAATAGCCTAAGCCTACGTGTGCCCAAGCCTAAGCCTAGGGCTGCCCTAGCCTTAGCCTAAGCGTAGGGGTGCCTAGCCTTAGCCTAGGGGTGCCATAGTCTAAGCCTAGGGGTGCCCAAGCCTAAGCCTTGGGGTGCCCTAGCCTTAAGCTAGGGGAGCCCTAGCCTCAGCCTAAGCCTAGGGGTGCCCTAGCCTAAGCCTAGGGGTGACCTAGCCTAAGCCTAGGGGTGCTGTAGCCTTAGGCTAGGGGAGCCTTAGCCTTAGCCTAAGCTATGGGTGCCCTAGCCTAAGCCTAGGGGTACCCTAGCATTAGGCTAGTGGAGCCCTAGCCTTAGCGTAAGCCTAGGGGTGACCTAGCCTAAGCGTACGTGTGCCCTAGCCTTAGGCTAGGGGAGCCCTAGCCTTAGCCTAAGCCTGGTGTGTCCTACCCTAATCCTAGGGGTGTCCTAGCCTAAGCCTAGGGGTGACCTGGCCTAAGCCTAGGGGTGCCCTAGCCTTAGCCTAAGCTATGGGTGCCCTAGCCTAAGCCTAGGGGTGCCCTAGCATTAGGTTAGGGGAGCCCTAGCATTAGCCTAAGCCTAGGGGTGCCCTAGCCTAAGCCTAGGGGTGCCCTAGCCTAAGCCTTGGGCAGCCCTAGCTTAAGCCTAGGGGTGCCCTAACCTAAGCTTAGGGGTGTCCTAGCCTAAGCCTAGGGGTGCCCTAGCCTAAGTCTAGGTGTGCCCTAGCCTTAGGCTAGGGGAGCCCTAGCCTTTGCGTAAGCCTAGGGGTGTCCTAGCTTAAGCCTAGGTGTGCCCTAGCCTAAGCCTAGGTGTGCCCTAGCCTAAGCCAAGGGGCGTGCTAGCCTGAGCCTAGGGGTGCCCTAGCCTGAGTCTAGGGGATGCCTAGCCTTAGCCTAAGCTTAGGGTTGCCCTAGCCTAAGTCTAGGGGTGCCCTAGCACAAGCCTAGGGGCACCCTAGCCTGAGACTAAAGGTGCCCTAGCCTGAGGCTAGGGGAGCCGTAGCCTTAGCCTAAGCCTAGGGGTGCTAGCCTAAGCCAAGGGGTGCCCTAGCCTAAGCCTAGGGGTGCCCTAGCCTAAGCCTAGGGGTGCCCTAGCCTTCGGCTAGGGGTGCCCTAGCCTTAGCCTAAGCTATGGGTGCCCTAGCCTAAGCCTAGTGGTGCCCTAGCATTAGCCTAGAGGAGCCCTAGCATTAGCCTAAGCCTAGGGGTGCCCTAGCCTAAGCCTAGGGGTGCCCTAGCCTTAGCCTTGGGCAGCCCTAGCTTAAGCCTAGGGGTGCCCTAACCTAAGCCTAGTGGTGTCCTAGCCTAAGCCTAGGGGTGCCCTAGCCTAAGCCTTGGGGTGCCCTAGCCTTAGGCTAGGGGAGCCCTAGCCTTAGCGTAAGCCTAGGGGTGTCCTAGCTTAAGCCTAGGGGTGCCCTAGCCTAAGCCTAGGTGTGCCCTAGCCTAAGCCTAGGGGCGTGCTAGCCTGAGCCTAGGGGTGCCCTAGCCTGAGTCTAGGGGATCCCTAGCCTTAGCCTAAGATTAGGGTTGCCCTAACCTAAGTCTAGGGGTGCCCTAGCCCAAGCCTAGGGGCGCCCTAGCCTGAGACTAAAGGTGCCCTAGCCTGAGGCTAGGGGAGCCGTAGCCTTAGCCTAAGCCTAGGGGTGCCCTAGCCTAAGCCTAGGGCTGTCCTAGCCTAAGCCTAGGGGTGCCCTAGATTAAGCCTAGGGGTGCCCTAGCCTAAGCCTAGGGGTGCCCTAACCTTAGCCTAGGGGTGACATAGCATAAGCCTAGGGGTGCCCAAGCCTAAGCCTAGGGGTGCCCTAGCCTTAGCCTAGGGGTGCCATTGCCTAAGCCTAGGGGTGCCAAAGCCTAAGCCTACGGGTGCCCTAGCCTTAGGCTAAGGGAGCTATAGCCTTACCCTAAGCCTAGGGGTGCCCTAGCCTAAGCCTAGGGGTGTCGAAGCCTAAGCCTAGGGGTGCCCTAGCCTAAGCCTTGGGGTGCCCAAGCCTGACGCTAGGGGAGCCCTAGCCTTAGTCTAAGCCTAGGGGTGCCATAGCCTAAGCCTAGGGGTGCCCTAGCTTAAGCCTAGGGGTGCCCTTGCCTAAGCCTAGGGGAGCCCTAGCCTTAGTCTAAGCCTAGGGGTGCCATAGCCTAAGCCAAGGGGTGCCCTAGTCTAAGCCTAGGGGTGCCCGAGCCTTAGGCTAGGTGAGCCCTAGCCTTAGCCTAAGCCTAGGGCTGCCCTAGCCTAAGCCTTGGGGTGTCCAAACTTAAGCCTAGGGGTGCCATAGCCTAAGCCTACGGGTGCCCTAGCCTAAGCCAAGGGGTGCCCTAGTCTAAGCCTAGGGGTGCCCGAGCCTTAGGCTAGGTGAGCCCTAGCCTTAGCCTAAGCCTAGGGCTGCCCTAGCCTAAGCCTTGGGGTGTCCAAACTTAAGCCTAGGGGTGCCATAGCCTAAGCCTATGAGTGCCCTAGCCTAAGCCAAGGGGTGCCCTAGTCTAAGCCTAGGGGTGCCCTAGCCTTAGACTAGGTGAGCCTTAGCCTTAACCTAAGCCTAGTGGTGCCCTAGCATAAGCCTAGTAGTGCCCTAGCCTAAGCCTAGGGGTGCCCAAGCATTAGACTAGGGGAGCCCTAGGCTTATCCAAAGCCTAGGGTTGCCATAGCCTAAGCCTAGGGGTGCCCTAGCCTAAGCCTAGGGGTGCCCTAGCCTAAGCCGAGGGGTGCCCTAGCCTAAGCCTAGGGGAGCCCTAGCCTTAGCCTAAGCCTAGGGGTGCCCTAGTCTTAGCCTAGGGGTGCCATAGCCTAAGCCTAGGGGTGCCCAAGCCTAAGCCTAGGGGTGACCTAGCCTAAGCTTAGATGTGCCCTAGCCTAAGGCTAGGGGAGCCCTAGCCTTAGCTTAAGCCTGGTGTGTCCTAGCCTAAGCCTAGGGGTGTCCTAGCCTAAGCCTAGGGGTGCCCTAGCCTAAGCCTAGGGGTGCCCTAGCATTAGGCTAGTGGAGCCCTAGCCTTAGCCTAAGCCTAGGGGTGACTTGGCCTAAGCCTAGGTGTGCCCTAGCCTTAGGCTAGGGGAGCCCTAGCCTTAGCCTAAGCCTGGTGTGTCCTACCCTAAGCCTAGGGGTGTCCTAGCCTAAGCCTTGGGCAGCCCTAGCTTAAGCCTAGGGGTGCCCTAACCTAAGCCTAGGGGTGTCCTAGCCTAAGCCTAGGGGTGCCCTATCCTAAGCCTAGGTGTGCCCTAGCCTTAGGCTAGGGGAGCCCTAGCCTTAGCGTAAGCCTAGGGGTGTACTAGCTTAAGCCTAGGGGTGCCCTAGCCTAAGCCTAGGTGTGCCCTAGCCTAAGCCTAGGGGCGTGCTAGCCTGAGCCTAGGGGTGCCCTAGCCTGAGTCTAGGGGATCCCTAGCCTTAGCCTAAGCTTAGGGTTGCCCTAACCTAAGTCTAGGGGTGCCCTAGCCCAAGCCTACGGGCGCCCTAGCCTGAGACTAAAGGTGCCCTAGCCTGAGGCTAGGGGAGCCGTAGCCTTAGCCTAAGCCTAGGGGTGCCCTAGCCTAAGCCTAGGGCTGTCCTAGCCTAAGCCTAGGGGTGCCCAAGCCTAATCCTAGGGGTGCCCTAGCCTTAGCCTAGGGGTGCCATTGCCTAAGCCTAGGGGTGCCAAAGCCTAAGCCTACGGGTGCCCTAGCCTTAGGCTAAGGGAGCTCTAGCCTTACCATAAGCCTAGGGGTGCCCTAGCCTAAGCCTAGGGGTGTCGAAGCCTAAGCCTAGGGGTGCCCTAGCCTAAGCCTTGGGGTGCCCTAGCCTGTCGCTAGGGGAGCCCTAGCCTTAGCCTAAGCCTAGGGTTGCCCTATCCTAAGCCTCGGGGTGCCCTAGCCTGAGCCTAGGGGAGCCCTATCCTTAGCCTAAGCCTAGGGGTGCCCTAGCCTAAGCCTAGGGGTGCCCTAGCTTAAGCCTAGGGGTGCCCTTGCCTAAGCCTAGGGGAGCCCTAGCCTTAGTCTAAGCCTAGGGGTGCCATAGCCTAAGCCTACGGGTGCCCTAGCCTAAGCCAAGGGGTGCCCTAGTCTAAGCCTAGGGGTGCCCAAGCCTTAGGCTAGGTGAGCCCTAGCCTTAGCCTAAGCCTAGGGCTGCCCTAGCCTAAGCCTCTGGTGTCCAAACTTAAGCATAGGGGTGCCATAGCCTAATCCTATGAGTGCCCTAGCCTAAGCCAAGGGGTGCCCTAGTCTAAGCCTAGGGGTGCCCTAGCCTTAGACTAGGTGAGCCTTAGCCTTAACCTAAGCCTAGTGGTGCCCTAGCATAAGCCTAATAGTGCCCTAGCCTAAGCCTAGGGGTGCCCAAGCATTAGACTAGGGGAGCCCTAGGCTTATCCAAAGCCTAGGGGTGCCATAGCCTAAACCTAGGGGTGCCCTAGCCTAAGCCTAGGGGTGCCCTAGCCTTAGGATAGGGGAGCCCTAGCCTTAGCCTAAACTATGGGTGCCCTAGCCTAAGCCTAGGGGTGCCCTAGCTTTAGGATAGGGGAGCCCTAGCCTTAGCCTAAGCTATGGGTGCCCTAGCCTAAGCCTAGGGGTGACGTAGCCTAAGCCTAGGGCTGCCCTAGCTTAAGCCTAGGGGTGCCCTAACCTAAGCATAGGGGTGCCCTAGCCTTAGGCTACGGGAGCCCTAGCCTTAGCCTAAGCCTAGGGGTGTCCTAGCCTAAGCCTAGGGGTGCCCTATCCTAAGTCTAGGTGTGCCCCAGCCTTAGGCTAGAAGATCCCTAGCCTTAGCGTAAGCCAAGGGGTTTCCTAGCTTAAGACTAGGGGTGCCCTAGCCTAAGCCTAGGGGTGTCCTAGCCTAAGCCTAGGGGTGCCCTAGCCTAAGCCTAGGTGTGCCCTGGCCTTAGGCTAGGGGAGCCCTAGCCTTAGCGTAAGCCTAGGGGTGTGCTAGCTTAAGCCTCGGGGTGCCCTAGCCTAAGCCTAGGTGTGCCCTAGCCTAAGCCTAGGGGCGTGCTAGCCTCAGCCTAGGGGTGCCCTAGCCTGAGTCTAGGGGATCCCTAGCCTTAGCCTAAGCTTAGGGTTGCCCTAGCCTAAGTCTAGGGGTGCCCTAGCCCAAGCCTAGGGGTGCAATAGCCTAAGCCTACGGGTGCCCAAGCCTAAGCCTAGGGGTGCCCTAGCCTTAGCCTAAGCCTAGGGGTGCCTAGCCTTAGCCTAGGCGTGCCATAGTCTAAGCCTAGGGGTGCCCAAGCCTAAGCCTTGGGGTGCCCTAGCCTTAAGCTAGGGGAGCCCTAGCCTCAGCCTAAGCCTAGGGGTGCCCTAGCCTAAGCCTAGGGGTGACCTAGCCTAAGCCTAGGGGTGCTGTAGCCTTAGGCTAGGGGAGCCTTAGCCTTAGCCTAAGCTATGGGTGCCCTAGCCTAAGCCTAGGGGTGCCCTAGCATTAGGCTAATGGAGCCCTAGCCTTAGCGTAAGCCTAGGGGTGACCTAGCCTAAGCCTACGTGTGCCCTAGCCTTAGGCTAGGGGAGCCCTAGCCTTAGCCTAAGCCTGGTGTGTCCTACCCTAATCCTAGGGGTGTCCTAGCCTAAGCCTAGGGGTGACCTGGCCTAAGCCTAGGGGTGCCCTAGCCTTAGCCTAAGGTATGGGTGCCCTAGCCTAAGCCTAGGGGTGCCCTAGCATTAGGCTAGGGGAGCCCTAGCATTAGCCTAAGCCTAGGGGTGCCCTAGCCTAAGCCTAGGGGTGCCCTAGCCTAAGCCTTGGGCAGCCCTAGCTTAAGCCTAGGGGTGCCCTAACCTAAGCCTAGGGGTGTCCTAGCCTAAGCCTAGGGGTGCCCTTGCCTAAGTCTTGGTGTGCCCTAGCCTTAGGCTAGGGGAGCCCTAGCCTTTGCGTAAGCCTAGGGGTGTCCTAGCTTAAGCCTAGGTGTGCCCTAGCCTAAGCCTAGGTGTGCCCTAGCCTAAGCCAAGGGGCGTGCTAGCCTGAGCCTAGGGGTGCCCTAGCCTGAGTCTAGGGGATCCCTAGCCTTAGCCTAAGCTTAGGGTTGCCCTAGCCTAAGTCTAGGGGTGCCCTAGCCCAAGCCTAGGGCGGCCCTAGCCTGAGTCTTAAGGTGCCCTAGCCTGAGGCTAGGGGAGCCGTAGCCTTAGCCTAAGCCTAGGGGTGCTAGCCTAAGCCTAGGGGTGCCCTAGCCTAAGCCTAGGGGTGCCCTAGCTTAAGCCTATGGGTGCCCTACCCCTAGGCTAGGGGTGCCCTAGCCTTAGCCTAAGCTATGGGTGCCCTATCCTAAGCCTAGGGGTGCCCTAGCATTAGCCTAGGGGAGCCCTAGCATTAGCCTAAGCCTAGGGGTGCCCTAGCCTAAGCCTAGGTGTGCCCTAGCCTTAGCCTTGGGCAGCCCTAGCTTAAGCCTAGGGGTGCCCTAACCTAAGCCTAGTGGTGTCCTAGCGTAAGCCTAGGGGTGCCCTAGCCTAAGCCTTGGGGTGCCCTAACCTGAGGCTAGGGGAGCCCTAGCCTTAGCCTAAGCCTAGGGTTGCCCTAGCCTAAGCCTCGGGGTGCCCTAGCCTGAGCCTAGGGGTGACCTAGCCTGAGGCTAGGGGAGCCCTATCCTTAGCCTAAGCCTAGGGGTGCCCTAGCCTAAGCCTAGGGGTGCCCTAGCTTAAGCCTAGGGGTGCCCTTGCCTAAGCCTAGGGGAGCCCTAGCCATAGCCTAAGCCTACGGGTGCCCTAGCCTAAGCCAAGGGGTGCCCTAGTCTAAGCCTAGGGGTGCCCGAGCCTTAGGCTAGGGGAGCCCTAGCCTTAGCCTAAGCCTAGGGCTGCCCTAGCCTAAGCCTTGGGGTGTCCAAACTTAAGCCTATGGGTGCCATAGCCTAAGCCTATGAGTGCCCTAGCCTAAGCCAAGGGGTGCCCTAGTCTAAGCCTAGGGGTGCCCTAGCCTTAGACTAGGGGAGCCTTAGCCTTAACCGAAGCCTAGTGGTGCCCTAGCATAAGCCTAGTGGTGCCCTAGCCTAAGCCTAGGGGTGCCCAAGCATTAGACTAGGGGAGCCCTAGGCTTATCCAAAGCCTAGGGGTGCCATAGCCTAAACCTAGGGGTGCCCTAGCCTAAGCCTAGGGGTGCCCTAGCCTTAGGAAAGGGGAGCCCTAGCCTTAGCCTAAACTATGGGTGCCCTAGCCTAAGCCTAGGGGTGCACGAGCTTTAGGATAGGGGAGCCCTAGCCTTAGCCTAAGCTATGGGTGCCCTAGCCTAAGCCTAGGGGTGCCGTAGCCTAAACCTAGGGCTGCCCTAGCTTAAGCCTAGGGGTGCCCTAACCTAAGCATAGGGGTGCCCTAGCCTTAGGCTACGGGAGCCCTAGCCTTAGCCAAAGCCTAGGGGTGTCCTAGCCTAAGCCTAGGGGTGCCCTAGCCTAAGTCTAGGTGTGCCCTAGCCTTAGGCTAGAAGATCCCTAGCCTTAGCGTAAGCCAAGGGTTTTCCTAGCTTAAGCCTAGGGGTGCCCTAGCCTAAGCCTAGGGGTGTCCTAGCCTAAGCCTAGGGGTGCCCTAGCCTAAGCCTAGGTGTGCCCTAGCCTTAGGCTAGGGGAGCCCTAGCCTTAGCGTAAGCCTAGGGGTGTCCAAGCTTAAGCCTAGGGGTGCCCAAGCCTAAGCCTAAGTGTGCCCTAGCCTAAGCCTAGGGGCGTGATAGCCTGAGCCTAGGGGTGCCCTAGCCTGAGTCTAGGGGATCCCTAGCCTTAGCCTAAGCTATGGGTAACCTAGCCTAAGCCTATGGGTGCCGTAGCCTAAGCCTAGGGGTGCTCTAGCCTTAGGATAGGGGAGCCCTAGCCTTAGCCTAAGCTATGGGTAACCTAGCCTAAGCCTAAGGGTGCCGTAGCCTAAACCTAGGGCTGCCCTAGCTTAAGCCTAGGGGTGCCCTAACCTAAGCATAGGGGTGCCCTAGCCTTAGGTGGGGTGAGCCCTAGCCTTAGCCTAAGCTTAGGGGTGTCCTAGCCTAAGCCTAGGGGTGCCCTAGCCTAAGTCTAGGTGTGCCCTAGCCTTAAGCTAGAGGATCCCTAGCCTTAGCGTAAGCCAAGGGGTTTCCTAGCTTAAGCCTAGGGGTGCCCCAGCCTAAGCCTAGGGTTGTCCTAGCCTAAGCCTAGGGGTGCCCTAGCCTAAGCCTAGGTGTGCCCTAGCCTTAGGCTAGGGGAGCCCTAGCCTTAGCGTAAGCCTAGAGGTGTCCTAGCTTAAGCCTAGGGGTGCCCTAGCCTAAGCCTAGGTGTGACCTAGCCTAAGTCTAGGGGCGTGCTAGCCTGAGCCTAGGGGTGCCCTAGCCTAAGTCTAGGTGTGCCCTAGCCTTAGGCTAGAGGATCCCTAGCCTTAGCGTAAGCCAAGGGGTTTCCTAGCTTAAGCCTAGGGGTGCCCTAGCCCAAGCCTAGGGGGGCCCTAGCCTGACTAAAGATGCCCTAGACTGAGGCTAGGGGAGCCGTAGCTTTAGCCTAAGCCTAGGGGTGCCCTAGCATAAGCCTAGGGGTGCCCTAGCCTAAGCTTAGGGGTGCCCTAGCCTAAGCCTAGGGGTGCCCTAGCCTAAGCCTAGGTTTGACCTAGCCTGATGCTAGTGGAGCCCTAGCCTTAGCCTAAGCCTAGGGGTGACCTAGCCTAAGCCTACGTGTGCCCTAGCCTTAGGCTAGGGGAGCCCTAGCCTTAGCCTAAGCCTGGTGTGTCCTACCCTAAGCCTAGGGGTGTCCTAGCCTAAGCCTAGGGGTGACTTGGCCTAAGGCTAGGGGTGCCCTAGCCTTAGCCTAAGCCTAGGGGTGCCCTAGCCTTAGCCTAGGGGTGCCATAGCCTAAGCCTAGGGGTGCCCAAGCCTAAGCCTAGGGGTGCCCTAGCCTTAGCCTAGGGGTGCCATAGCCTAAGCCTAGGGGTGCCAAAGCCTAAGCCTAGGGGTGCCCTAGCCTTAGGCTAAGGGAGCTCTAGCCTTACCCTAAGCCTAGGGGTGCCCTAGCCTAAGCCTAGGGGTGTCGAAGCCTAAGCCTAGGGGTGCCCTAGCCTAATCTTGGGGTGCCCTAGCCTGAGGCTAGGGGAGCCCTAGCCTTAGCCTAAGCCTAGGGTTGCCCTAGCCTAAGCCTAGGGGTGCCCTAGCCTGAGCCTAGGTTTGACCTAGCCTGATGCTAGGGGAGCCCTAGCCTTAGCCTAAGCCTAGGGGTGCCCTAGCCTAAGCCTAGGGGTGCCCTAGCTTAAGCCTAGGGGTGCCCTAGCCTAAGCCTAGGGGAGCCCTAGCCTTAGCCTAAGACTAGGGGTGCCATAGCCTAAGCCTACGGGTGCCCTAGCCTAAGCCAAGGGGTGCCCTAGTCTAAGCATAGGGGTGCCCGAGCATTAGGATAGGGGAGCCCTAGCCTTAGCCTAAGCCTAGGGCTGCCCTAGCCTAAGCCTTGGGGTGTCCAAACTTAAGCCTAGGGGTGCCATAGCCTAAGCCTATGAGTGCCCTAGCCTAAGCCAAGGGGTGCCCTAGACTAAGCCTAGGGGTGCCCAGGCCTTAGACTAGGGGATCCCTAGCCTTAGCCTAAGCCTAGTGGTGCCCTAGCATAAGCCTAGTGGTGCCCTAGCCTAAGCCTAGGGGTGCCCTAGCCTTAGGATAGGGGAGCCCAAACTTAGCCTAAAATATGGGTGCCGTAGCCTAAGCCTAGGGGTGCTCTAGCCTTAGGATAGGGGAGCCCTAACCTTAGCCTAAGCTATGGGTAACCTAGCCTAAGCCTAGGGGTGCCGTAGCCTAAGCCTAGGGGTGCCCTAGCTTAAGCCTAGGGGTGCCCTTGCCTAAGCCTAGGGGAGCCCTAGCCTTAGCCTAAACTAGGGGTGCCCAAGCCTAAGCCTTGGGGTGCCCTAGCCTTAAGCTAGGGGAGCCCTAGCCTCAGCCTAAGCCTAGGGGTGCCCTAGCCTAAGCCTAGGGGTGACCTAGCCTAAGCCTAGGGGTGCTGTAGCCTTAGGCTAGGGGAGCCTTAGCCTTAGCCTAAGCTATGGGTGCCCTAGCCTAAGCCTAGGGGTACCCTAGCATTAGGCTAGTGGAGCCCTAGCCTTAGCGTAAGCCTAGGGGTGACCTAGCCTAAGCCTACGTGTGCCCTAGCCTTAGGCTAGGGGAGCCCTAGCCTTAGCCTAAGCCTGGTGTGTCCTACCCTAATCCTAGGGGTGTCCTAGCCTAAGCCTAGGGGTGACCTGGCCTAAGCCTAGGGGTGCCCTAGCCTTAGCCTAAGCTATGGGTGCCCTAGCCTAAGCCTAGGGGTGCCCTAGCATTAGGTTAGGGGAGCCCTAGCATTAGCCTAAGCCTAGGGGTGCCCTAGCCTAAGCCTAGGGGTGCCCTAGCCTAAGCCTTGGGCAGCCCTAGCTTAAGCCTAGGGGTGCCCTAACCTAAGCTTAGGGGTGTCCTAGCCTAAGCCTAGGGGTGCCCTAGCCTAAGTCTAGGTGTGCCCTAGCCTTAGGCTAGGGGAGCCCTAGCCTTTGCGTAAGCCTAGGGGTGTCCTAGCTTAAGCCTAGGTGTGCCCTAGCCTAAGCCTAGGTGTGCCCTAGCCTAAGCCAAGGGGCGTGCTAGCCTGAGCCTAGGGGTGCCCTAGCCTGAGTCTAGGGGATGCCTAGCCTTAGCCTAAGCTTAGGGTTGCCCTAGCCTAAGTCTAGGGGTGCCCTAGCACAAGCCTAGGGGCGCCCTAGCCTGAGACTAAAGGTGCCCTAGCCTGAGGCTAGGGGAGCCGTAGCCTTAGCCTAAGCCTAGGGGTGCTAGCCTAAGCCAAGGGGTGCCCTAGCCAAAGCCTAGGGGTGCCCTAGCCTAAGCCTAGGGGTGCCCTAGCCTTCGGCTAGGGGTGCCCTAGCCTTAGCCTAAGCTATGGGTGCCCTAGCCTAAGCCTAGTGGTGCCCTAGCATTAGCCTAGGGGAGCCCTAGCATTAGCCTAAGCCTAGGGGTGCCCTAGCCTAAGCCTAGGGGTGCCCTAGCCTTAGCCTTGGGCAGCCCTAGCTTAAGCCTAGGGGTGCCCTAACCTAAGCCTAGTGGTGTCCTAGCCTAAGCCTAGGGGTGCCCTAGCCTAAGCCTTGGGGTGCCCTAGCCTTAGGCTAGGGGAGCCCTAGCCTTAGCGTAAGCCTAGGGGTGTCCTAGCTTAAGCCTAGGGGTGCCCTAGCCTAAGCCTAGGTGTGCCCTAGCCTAAGCCTAGGGGCGTGCTAGCCTGAGCCTAGGGGTGCCCTAGCCTGAGTCTAGGGGATCCCTAGCCTTAGCCTAAGATTAGGGTTGCCCTAACCTAAGTCTAGGGGTGCCCTAGCCCAAGCCTAGGGGCGCCCTAGCCTGAGACTAAAGGTGCCCTAGCCTGAGGCTAGGGGAGCCGTAGCCTTAGCCTAAGCCTAGGGGTGCCCTAGCCTAAGCCTAGGGCTGTCCTAGCCTAAGCCTAGGGGTGCCCTAGATTAAGCCTAGGGGTGCCCTAGCCTAAGCCTAGGGGTGCCCTAGCCTTAGCCTAGGGGTGACATAGCATAAGCCTAGGGGTGCCCAAGCCTAAGCCTAGGGGTGCCCTAGCCTTAGCCTAGGGGTGCCATTGCCTAAGCCTAGGGGTGCCAAAGCCTAAGCCTACGGGTGCCCTAGCCTTAGGCTAAGGGAGCTCTAGCCTTACCCTAAGCCTAGGGGTGCCCTAGCCTAAGCCTAGGGGTGTCGAAGCCTAAGCCTAGGGGTGCCCTAGCCTAAGCCTTGGGGTGCCCAAGCCTGACGCTAGGGGAGCCCTAGCCTTAGTCTAAGCCTAGGGGTGCCATAGCCTAAGCCTAGGGGTGCCCTAGCTTAAGCCTAGGGGTGCCCTTGCCTAAGCCTAGGGGAGCCCTAGCCTTAGTCTAAGCCTAGGGGTGCCATAGCCTAAGCCAAGGGGTGCCCTAGTCTAAGCCTAGGGGTGCCCGAGCCTTAGGCTAGGTGAGCCCTAGCCTTAGCCTAAGCCTAGGGCTGCCCTAGCCTAAGCCTTGGGGTGTCCAAACTTAAGCCTAGGGGTGCCATAGCCTAAGCCTACGGGTGCCCTAGCCTAAGCCAAGGGGTGCCCTAGTCTAAGCCTAGGGGTGCCCGAGCCTTAGGCTAGGTGAGCCCTAGCCTTAGCCTAAGCCTAGGGCTGCCCTAGCCTAAGCATTGGGGTGTCCAAACTTAAGCCTAGGGGTGCCATAGCCTAAGCCTATGAGTGCCCTAGCCTAAGCCAAGGGGTGCCCTAGTCTAAGCCTAGGGGTGCCCTAGCCTTAGACTAGGTGAGCCTTAGCCTTAACCTAAGCCTAGTGGTGCCCTAGCATAAGCCTAGTAGTGCCCTAGCCTAAGCCTAGGGGTGCCCAAGCATTAGACTAGGGGAGCCCTAGGCTTATCCAAAGCCTAGGGTTGCCATAGCCTAAGCCTAGGGGTGCCCTATCCTAAGCCTAGGGGTGCCCTAGCCTAAGCCGAGGGGTGCCCTAGCCTAAGCCTAGGGGAGCCCTAGCCTTAGCCTAAGCCTAGGGGTGCCCTAGTCTTAGCCTAGGGGTGCCATAGCCTAAGCCTAGGGGTGCCCAAGCCTAAGCCTAGGGGTGACCTAGCCTAAGCTTAGATGTGCCCTAGCCTAAGGCTAGGGGAGCCCTAGCCTTAGCTTAAGCCTGGTGTGTCCTAGCCTAAGCCTAGGGGTGTCCTAGCCTAAGCCTAGGGGTGCCCTAGCCTAAGCCTAGGGGTGCCCTAGCATTAGGCTAGTGGAGCCCTAGCCTTAGCCTAAGCCTAGGGGTGACCTAGCCTAAGCCTAGGTGTGCCCTAGCCTTAGGCTAGGGGAGCCCTAGCCTTAGCCTAAGCCTGGTGTGTCCTACCCTAAGCCTAGGGGTGTCCTAGCCTAAGCCTTGGGCAGCCCTAGCTTAAGCCTAGGGGTGCCCTAACCTAAGCCTACGGGTGTCCTAGCCTAAGCCTAGGGGTGCCCTATCCTAAGCCTAGGTGTGCCCTAGCCTTAGGCTAGGGGAGCCCTAGCCTTAGCGTAAGCCTAGGGGTGTACTAGCTTAAGCCTAGGGGTGCCCTAGCCTGAGCCTAGGGGTGCCCTAGCCTGAGTCTAGGGGATCCCTAGCCTTAGCCTAAGCTTAGGGTTGCCCTAACCTAAGTCTAGGGGTGCCCTAGCCCAAGCCTAGGGGTGCCCTAGCCTGAGACTAAAGGTGCCCTAGCCTGAGGCTAGGGGAGCCGTAGCCTTAGCCTAAGCCTAGGGGTGCCCTAGCCTAAGCCTAGGGCTGTCCTAGCCTAAGCCTAGGGGTGCCCAAGCCTAAGCCTAGGGGTGCCCTAGCCTTAGCCTAGGGGTGCCATTGCCTAAGCCTAGGGGTGCCAAAGCCTAAGCCTACGGGTGCCCTAGCCTTAGGCTAAGGGAGCTCTAGCCTTACCATAAGCCTAGGGGTGCCCTAGCCTAAGCCTAGGGGTGTCGAAGCCTAAGCCTAGGGGTGCCCTAGCCTAAGCCTTGGGGTGCCCTAGCCTGACGCTAGGGGAGCCCTAGCCTTAGCCTAAGCCTAGGGTTGCCCTATCCTAAGCCTCGGGGTGCCCTAGCCTGAGCCTAGGGGAGCCCTATCCTTAGCCTAAGCCTAGGGGTGCCCTAGCCTAAGCCTAGGGGTGCCCTAGCTTAAGCCTAGGGGTGCCCTTGCCTAAACCTAGGGGAGCCCTAGCCTTAGTCTAAGCCTAGGGGTGCCATAGCCTAAGCCTACGGGTGCCCTAGCCTAAGCCAAGGGGTGCCCTAGTCTAAGCCTAAGGGTGCCCGAGCCTTAGGCTAGGTGAGCCCTAGCCTTAGCCTAAGCCTAGGGCTGCCCTAGCCTAAGCCTCTGGTGTCCAAACTTAAGCCTAGGGGTGCCATAGCCTAAGCCTATGAGTGCCCTAGCCTAAGCCAAGGGGTGCCCTAGTCTAAGCCTAGGGGTGCCCTAGCCTTAGACTAGGTGAGCCTTAGCCTTAACCTAAGCCTAGTGGTGCCCTAGCATAAGCCTAGTAGTGCCCTAGCCTAAGCCTAGGGGTGCCCAAGCATTAGACTAGGGGAGCCCTAGGCTTATCCAAAGCCTAGGGGTGCCATAGCCTAAACCTAGGGGTGCCCTAGCCTAAGCCTAGGGGTGCCCTAGCCTTAGGATAGGGGAGCCCTAGCCTTAGCCTAAACTATGGGTGCCCTAGCCTAAGCCTAGGGGTGCCCTAGCTTTAGGATAGGGGAGCCCTAGCCTTAGCCTAAGCTATGGGTGCCCTAGCCTAAGCCTAGGGGTGACGTAGCCTAAGCCTAGGGCTGCCCTAGCTTAAGCCTAGGGGTGCCCTAACCTAAGCATAGGGGTGCCCTAGCCTTAGGCTACGGGAGCCCTAGCCTTAGCCTAAGCCTAGGGGTGTCCTAGCCTAAGCCTAGGGGTGCCCTATCCTAAGTCTAGGTGTGCCCCAGCCTTAGGCTAGAAGATCCCTAGCCTTAGCGTAAGCCAAGGGGTTTCCTAGCTTAAGCCTAGGGGTGCCCTAGCCTAAGCCTAGGGGTGTCCTAGCCTAAGCCTAGGGGTGCCCTAGCCTAAGCCTAGGTGTGCCCTGGCCTTAGGCTAGGGGAGCCCTAGCCTTAGCGTAAGCCTAGGGGTGTGCTAGCTTAAGCCTCGGGGTGCCCTAGCCTAAGCCTAGGTGTGCCCTAGCCTAAGCCTAGGGGCGTGCTAGCCTCAGCCTAGGGGTGCCCTAGCCTGAGTCTAGGGGATCCCTAGCCTTAGCCTAAGCTTAGGGTTGCCCTAGCCTAAGTCTTGGGGTGCCCTAGCCCAAGCCTAGGGGTGCAATAGCCTAAGCCTACGGGTGCCCAAGCCTAAGCCTAGGGGTGCCCTAGCCTTAGCCTAAGCCTAGGGGTGCCTAGCCTTAGCCTAGGGGTGCCATAGTCTAAGCCTAGGGGTGCCCAAGCCTAAGCCTTGGGGTGCCCTAGCCTTAAGCTAGGGGAGCCCTAGCCTCAGCCTAAGCCTAGGGGTGCCCTAGCCTAAGCCTAGGGGTGACCTAGCCTAAGCCTAGGGGTGCTGTAGCCTTAGGCTAGGGGAGCCTTAGCCTTAGCCTAAGCTATGGGTGCCCTAGCCTAAGCCTAGGGGTGCCCTAGCATTAGGCTAGTGGAGCCCTAGCCTTAGCGTAAGCCTAGGGGTGACCTAGCCTAAGCCTACGTGTGCCCTAGCCTTAGGCTAGGGGAGCCCTAGCCTTAGCCTAAGCCTGGTGTGTCCTACCCTAATCCTAGGGGTGTCCTAGCCTAAGCCTAGGGGTGACCTGGCCTAAGCCTAGGGGTGCCCTAGCCTTAGCCTAAGGTATGGGTGCCCTAGCCTAAGCCTAGGGGTGCCCTAGCATTAGGCTAGGGGAGCCCTAGCATTAGCCTAAGCCTAGGGGTGCCCTAGCCTAAGCCTAGGGGTGCCCTAGCCTAAGCCTTGGGCAGCCCTAGCTTAAGCCTAGGGGTGCCCTAACCTAAGCCTAGGGGTGTCCTAGCCTAAGCCTAGGGGTGCCCTAGCCTAAGTCTAGGTATGCCCTAGCCTTAGGCTAGGGGAGCCCTAGCCTTTGCGTAAGCCTAGGGGTGTCCTAGCTTAAGCCTAGGTGTGCCCTAGCCTAAGCCTAGGTGTGCCCTAGCCTAAGCCAAGGGGCGTGCTAGCCTGAGCCTAGGGGTGCCCTAGCCTGAGTCTAGGGGATCCCTAGCCTTAGCCTAAGCTTAGGGTTGCCCTAGCCTAAGTCTAGGGGTGCCCTAGCCCAAGCCTAGGGCGGCCCTAGCCTGAGTCTAAAGGTGCCCTAGCCTGAGGCTAGGGGAGCCGTAGCCTTAGCCTAAGCCTAGGGGTGCTAGCCTAAGCCTAGGGGTGCCCTAGCCTAAGCCTAGGGGTGCCCTAGCTTAAGCCTATGGGTGCCCTAGCCCTAGGCTAGGGGTGCCCTAGCCTTAGCCTAAGCTATGGGTGCCCTATCCTAAGCCTAGGGGTGCCCTAGCATTAGCCTAGGGGAGCCCTAGCATTAGCCTAAGCCTAGGGGTGCCCTAGCCTAAGCCTAGGTGTGCCCTAGCCTTAGCCTTGGGCAGCCCTAGCTTAAGCCTAGGGGTGCCCTAACCTAAGCCTAGTGGTGTCCTAGCGTAAGCCTAGGGGTGCCCTAGCCTAAGCCTTGGGGTGCCCTAGCCTGAGGCTAGGGGAGCCCTAGCCTTAGCCTAAGCCTAGGGTTGCCCTAGCCTAAGCCTCGGGGTGCCCTAGCCTGAGCCTAGGGGTGACCTAGCCTGAGGCTAGGGGAGCCCTATCCTTAGCCTAAGCCTAGGGGTGCCCTAGCCTAAGCCTAGGGGTGCCCTAGCTTAAGCCTAGGGGTGCCCTTGCCTAAGCCTAGGGGAGCCCTAGCCTTAGCCTAAGCCTAGGGGTGCCATAGCCTAAGCCTACGGGTGCCCTAGCCTAAGCCAAGGGGTGCCCTAGTCTAAGCCTAGGGGTGCCCGAGCCTTAGGCTAGGGGAGCCCTAGCCTTAGCCTAAGCCTAGGGCTGCCCTAGCCTAAGCCTTGGGGTGTCCAAACTTAAGCCTATGGGTGCCATAGCCTAAGCCTATGAGTGCCCTAGCCTAAGCCTTGGGGTGCCCTAGCCTGAGGCTAGGGGAGCCCTAGCCTTAGCCTAAGCCTAGGGTTGCCCTAGCCTAAGCCTCGGGGTGCCCTAGCCTGAGCCTAGGGGTGACCTAGCCTGAGGCTAGGGGAGCCCTATCCTTAGCCTAAGCCTAGGGGTGCCCTAGCCTAAGCCTAGGGGTGCCCTAGCTTAAGCCTAGGGGTGCCCTTGCCTAAGCCTAGGGGAGCCCTAGCCTTAGCCTAAGCCTAGGGGTGCCCTAGCCTAAGCCTAGGTGTGCCCTAGCCTTAGCCTTGGGCAGCCCTAGCTTAAGCCTAGGGGTGCCCTAACCTAAGCCTAGTGGTGCCCTAGCCTAAGCCTAGGGGTGTCGAAGCCTAAGCCTAGGGGTGCCCTAGCCTAAGCCTTGGGGTGCCCTAGCCTGACGCTAGGGGAGCCCTAGCCTTAGCCTAAGCCTAGGGTTGCCCTATCCTAAGCCTCGGGGTGCCCTAGCCTGAGCCTAGGGGAGCCCTATCCTTAGCCTAAGCCTAGGGGTGCCCTAGCCTAAGCCTAGGGGTGCCCTAGCTTAAGCCTAGGGGTGCCCTTGCCTAAGCCTAGGGGAGCCCTAGCCTTAGTCTAAGCCTAGGGGTGCCATAGCCTAAGCCTACGGGTGCCCTAGCCTAAGCCAAGGGGTGCCCTAGTCTAAGCCTAAGGGTGCCCGAGCCTTAGGCTAGGTGAGCCCTAGCCTTAGCCTAAGCCTAGGGCTGCCCTAGCCTAAGCCTCTGGTGTCCAAACTTAAGCCTAGGGGTGCCATAGCCTAAGCCTATGAGTGCCCTAGCCTAAGCCAAGGGGTGCCCTAGTCTAAGCCTAGGGGTGCCCTAGCCTTAGACTAGGTGAGCCTTAGCCTTAACCTAAGCCTAGTGGTGCCCTAGCATAAGCCTAGTAGTGCCCTAGCCTAAGCCTAGGGGTGCCCAAGCATTAGACTAGGGGAGCCCTAGGCTTATCCAAAGCCTAGGGGTGCCATAGCCTAAACCTAGGGGTGCCCTAGCCTAAGCCTAGGGGTGCCCTAGCCTTAGGATAGGGGAGCCCTAGCCTTAGCCTAAACTATGGGTGCCCTAGCCTAAGCCTAGGGGTGCCCTAGCTTTAGGATAGGGGAGCCCTAGCCTTAGCCTAAGCTATGGGTGCCCTAGCCTAAGCCTAGGGGTGACGTAGCCTAAGCCTAGGGCTGCCCTAGCTTAAGCCTAGGGGTGCCCTAACCTAAGCATAGGGGTGCCCTAGCCTTAGGCTACGGGAGCCCTAGCCTTAGCCTAAGCCTAGGGGTGTCCTAGCCTAAGCCTAGGGGTGCCCTATCCTAAGTCTAGGTGTGCCCCAGCCTTAGGCTAGAAGATCCCTAGCCTTAGCGTAAGCCAAGGGGTTTCCTAGCTTAAGCCTAGGGGTGCCCTAGCCTAAGCCTAGGGGTGTCCTAGCCTAAGCCTAGGGGTGCCCTAGCCTAAGCCTAGGTGTGCCCTGGCCTTAGGCTAGGGGAGCCCTAGCCTTAGCGTAAGCCTAGGGGTGTGCTAGCTTAAGCCTCGGGGTGCCCTAGCCTAAGCCTAGGTGTGCCCTAGCCTAAGCCTAGGGGCGTGCTAGCCTCAGCCTAGGGGTGCCCTAGCCTGAGTCTAGGGGATCCCTAGCCTTAGCCTAAGCTTAGGGTTGCCCTAGCCTAAGTCTTGGGGTGCCCTAGCCCAAGCCTAGGGGTGCAATAGCCTAAGCCTACGGGTGCCCAAGCCTAAGCCTAGGGGTGCCCTAGCCTTAGCCTAAGCCTAGGGGTGCCTAGCCTTAGCCTAGGGGTGCCATAGTCTAAGCCTAGGGGTGCCCAAGCCTAAGCCTTGGGGTGCCCTAGCCTTAAGCTAGGGGAGCCCTAGCCTCAGCCTAAGCCTAGGGGTGCCCTAGCCTAAGCCTAGGGGTGACCTAGCCTAAGCCTAGGGGTGCTGTAGCCTTAGGCTAGGGGAGCCTTAGCCTTAGCCTAAGCTATGGGTGCCCTAGCCTAAGCCTAGGGGTGCCCTAGCATTAGGCTAGTGGAGCCCTAGCCTTAGCGTAAGCCTAGGGGTGACCTAGCCTAAGCCTACGTGTGCCCTAGCCTTAGGCTAGGGGAGCCCTAGCCTTAGCCTAAGCCTGGTGTGTCCTACCCTAATCCTAGGGGTGTCCTAGCCTAAGCCTAGGGGTGACCTGGCCTAAGCCTAGGGGTGCCCTAGCCTTAGCCTAAGGTATGGGTGCCCTAGCCTAAGCCTAGGGGTGCCCTAGCATTAGGCTAGGGGAGCCCTAGCATTAGCCTAAGCCTAGGGGTGCCCTAGCCTAAGCCTAGGGGTGCCCTAGCCTAAGCCTTGGGCAGCCCTAGCTTAAGCCTAGGGGTGCCCTAACCTAAGCCTAGGGGTGTCCTAGCCTAAGCCTAGGGGTGCCCTAGCCTAAGTCTAGGTATGCCCTAGCCTTAGGCTAGGGGAGCCCTAGCCTTTGCGTAAGCCTAGGGGTGTCCTAGCTTAAGCCTAGGTGTGCCCTAGCCTAAGCCTAGGTGTGCCCTAGCCTAAGCCAAGGGGCGTGCTAGCCTGAGCCTAGGGGTGCCCTAGCCTGAGTCTAGGGGATCCCTAGCCTTAGCCTAAGCTTAGGGTTGCCCTAGCCTAAGTCTAGGGGTGCCCTAGCCCAAGCCTAGGGCGGCCCTAGCCTGAGTCTAAAGGTGCCCTAGCCTGAGGCTAGGGGAGCCGTAGCCTTAGCCTAAGCCTAGGGGTGCTAGCCTAAGCCTAGGGGTGCCCTAGCCTAAGCCTAGGGGTGCCCTAGCTTAAGCCTATGGGTGCCCTAGCCCTAGGCTAGGGGTGCCCTAGCCTTAGCCTAAGCTATGGGTGCCCTATCCTAAGCCTAGGGGTGCCCTAGCATTAGCCTAGGGGAGCCCTAGCATTAGCCTAAGCCTAGGGGTGCCCTAGCCTAAGCCTAGGTGTGCCCTAGCCTTAGCCTTGGGCAGCCCTAGCTTAAGCCTAGGGGTGCCCTAACCTAAGCCTAGTGGTGTCCTAGCGTAAGCCTAGGGGTGCCCTAGCCTAAGCCTTGGGGTGCCCTAGCCTGAGGCTAGGGGAGCCCTAGCCTTAGCCTAAGCCTAGGGTTGCCCTAGCCTAAGCCTCGGGGTGCCCTAGCCTGAGCCTAGGGGTGACCTAGCCTGAGGCTAGGGGAGCCCTATCCTTAGCCTAAGCCTAGGGGTGCCCTAGCCTAAGCCTAGGGGTGCCCTAGCTTAAGCCTAGGGGTGCCCTTGCCTAAGCCTAGGGGAGCCCTAGCCTTAGCCTAAGCCTAGGGGTGCCATAGCCTAAGCCTACGGGTGCCCTAGCCTAAGCCAAGGGGTGCCCTAGTCTAAGCCTAGGGGTGCCCGAGCCTTAGGCTAGGGGAGCCCTAGCCTTAGCCTAAGCCTAGGGCTGCCCTAGCCTAAGCCTTGGGGTGTCCAAACTTAAGCCTATGGGTGCCATAGCCTAAGCCTATGAGTGCCCTAGCCTAAGCCTTGGGGTGCCCTAGCCTGAGGCTAGGGGAGCCCTAGCCTTAGCCTAAGCCTAGGGTTGCCCTAGCCTAAGCCTCGGGGTGC
The DNA here is from genome assembly GCF_050624435.1 of Tenrec ecaudatus. Classification (NCBI taxonomy): domain Eukaryota; kingdom Metazoa; phylum Chordata; class Mammalia; order Afrosoricida; family Tenrecidae; genus Tenrec; species Tenrec ecaudatus. The sequence continues at coordinate 69,942 of NW_027457749.1, forward strand.
CCTAGCCTGAGCCTAGGGGTGACCTAGCCTGAGGCTAGGGGAGCCCTATCCTTAGCCTAAGCCTAGGGGTGCCCTAGCCTAAGCCTAGGGGTGCCCTAGCTTAAGCCTAGGGGTGCCCTTGCCTAAGCCTAGGGGAGCCCTAGCCTTAGCCTAAGCCAAGGGGTGCCCTAGTCTAAGCCTAGGGGTGCCCGAGCCTTAGGCTAGGGGAGCCCTAGCCTTAGCCTAAGCCTAGGGCTGCCCTAGCCTAAGCCTTGGGGTGTCCAAACTTAAGCCTATGGGTGCCATAGCCTAAGCCTATGAGTGCCCTAGCCTAAGCCAAGGGGTGCCCTAGTCTAAGCCTAGGGGTGCCCTAGCCTTAGACTAGGGGAGCCTTAGCCTTAACCGAAGCCTAGTGGTGCCCTAGCATAAGCCTAGTGGTGCCCTAGCCTAAGCCTAGGGGTGCCCAAGCATTAGACTAGGGGAGCCCTAGGCTTATCCAAAGCCTAGGGGTGCCATAGCCTAAACCTAGGGGTGCCCTACCCTAAGCCTAGGGGTGCCCTAGCCTTAGGATAGGGGAGCCCTAGCCGTAGCCTAAACTATGGGTGCCCTAGCCTAAGCCTAGGGGTGCCCGAGCTTTAGGATAGGGGAGCCCTAGCCTTAGCCTAAGCTATGGGTGCCCTAGCCTAAGCCTAGGGGTGCCGTAGCCTAAACCTAGGGCTGCCCTAGCTTAAGCCTAGGGGTGCCCTAACCTAAGCATAGGGGTGCCCTAGCCTTAGGCTACGGGAGCCCTAGCCTTAGCCAAAGCCTAGGGGTGTCCTAGCCTAAGCCTAGGGGTGCCCTAGCCTAAGTCTAGGTGTGCCCTAGCCTTAGGCTAGAAGATCCCTAGCCTTAGCGTAAGCCAAGGGGTTTCCTAGCTTAAGCCTAGGGGTGCCCTAGCCTAAGCCTAGGGGTGTCCTAGCCTAAGCCTAGGTGTGCCCTAGCCTTAGGCTAGGGGAGCCCTAGCCTTAGCGTAAGCCTAGGGGTGTCCAAGCTTAAGCCTAGGGGTGCCCAAGCCTAAGCCTAAGTGTGCCCTAGCCTAAGCCTAGGGGCGTGATAGCCTGAGCCTAGGGGTGCCCTAGCCTGAGTCTAGGGGATCCCTAGCCTTAGCCTAAGCTATGGGTAACCTAGCCTAAGCCTAGGGGTGCCGTAGCCTAAGCCTAGGGGTGCTCTAGCCTTAGGATAGGGGAGCCCTAGCCTTAGCCTAAGCTATGGGTAACCTAGCCTAAGCCTAGGGGTGCCGTAGCCTAAACCTAGGGCTGCCCTAGCTTAAGCCTAGGGGTGCCCTAACCTAAGCATAGGGGTGCCCTAGCCTTAGGTGGGGTGAGCCCTAGCCTTAGCCTAAGCTTAGGGGTGTCCTAGCCTAAGCCTAGGGGTGCCCTAGCCTAAGTCTAGGTGTGCCCTAGCCTTAAGCTAGAGGATCCCTAGCCTTAGCGTAAGCCAAGGGGTTTCCTAGCTTAAGCCTAGGGGTGCCCCAGCCTAAGCCTAGGGTTGTCCTAGCCTAAGCCTAGGGGTGCCCTAGCCTAAGCCTAGGTGTGCCCTAGCCTTAGGCTAGGGGAGCCCTAGCCTTAGCGTAAGCCTAGAGGTGTCCTAGCTTAAGCCTAGGGGTGCCCTAGCCTAAGCCTAGGTGTGACCTAGCCTAAGTCTAGGGGCGTGCTAGCCTGAGCCTAGGGGTGCCCTAGCCTAAGTCTAGGTGTGCCCTAGCCTTAGGCTAGAGGATCCCTAGCCTTAGCGTAAGCCAAGGGGTTTCCTAGCTTAAGCCTAGGGGTGCCCTAGCCCAAGCCTAGGGGGGCCCTAGCCTGACTAAAGATGCCCTAGACTGAGGCTAGGGGAGCCGTAGCTTTAGCCTAAGCCTAGGGGTGCCCTAGCATAAGCCTAGGGGTGCCCTAGCCTAAGCTTAGGGGTGCCCTAGCCTAAGCCTAGGGGTGCCCTAGCCTAAGCCTAGGGGTGCCCTAGCATTAGGCTAGTGGAGCCCTAGCCTTAGCCTAAGCCTAGGGGTGACCTAGCCTAAGCCTACGTGTGCCCTAGCCTTAGGCTAGGGGAGCCCTAGCCTTAGCCTAAGCCTGGTGTGTCCTACCCTAAGCCTAGGGGTGTCCTAGCCTAAGCCTAGGGGTGACTTGGCCTAAGGCTAGGGGTGCCCTAGCCTTAGCCTAAGCCTAGGGGTGCCCTAGCCTTAGCCTAGGGGTGCCATAGCCTAAGCCTAGGGGTGCCCAAGCCTAAGCCTAGGGGTGCCCTAGCCTTAGCCTAGGGGTGCCATAGCCTACGCTTAGGGGTGCCAAAGCCTAAGCCTAGGGGTGCCGTAGCCTTAGGCTAAGGGAGCTCTAGCCTTACCCTAAGCCTAGGGGTGCCCTAGCCTAAGCCTAGGGGTGTCGAAGCCTAAGCCTAGGGGTGCCCTAGCCTAATCTTGGGGTGCCCTAACCTGAGGCTAGGGGAGCCCTAGCCTTAGCCTAAGCCTAGGGTTGCCCTAGCCTAAGCCTCGGGGTGCCCTAGCCTGAGCCTAGGTTTGACCTAGCCTGATGCTAGGGGAGCCCTAGCCTTAGCCTAAGCCTAGGGGTGCCCTAGCCTAAGCCTAGGGGTGCCCTAGCTTAAGCCTAGGGGTGCCCTAGCCTAAGCCTAGGGGAGCCCTAGCCTTAGCCTAAGACGAGGGGTGCCATAGCCTAAGCCTACGGGTGCCCTAGCCTAAGCCAAGGGGTGCCCTAGTCTAAGCATAGGGGTGCCCGAGCATTAGGATAGGGGAGCCCTAGCCTTAGCCTAAGCCTAGGGCTGCCCTAGCCTAAGCCTTGGGGTGTCCAAACTTAAGCCTAGGGGTGCCATAGCCTAAGCCTATGAGTGCCCTAGCCTAAGCCAAGGGGTGCCCCAGACTAAGCCTAGGGGTGCCCAGGCCTTAGACTAGGGGATCCCTAGCCTTAGCCTAAGCCTAGTGGTGCCCTAGCATAAGCCTAGTGGTGCCCTAGCCTAAGCCTAGGGGTGCCCTAGCCTTAGGATAGGGGAGCCCAAACTTAGCCTAAAATATGGGTGCCGTAGCCTAAGCCTAGGGGTGCTCTAGCCTTAGGATAGGGGAGCCCTAGCCTTAGCCTAAGCTATGGGTAACCTAGCCTAAGCCTAGGGGTGCCGTAGCCTAAGCCTAGGGGTGCCCTAGCTTAAGCCTAGGGGTGCCCTTGCCTAAGCCTAGGGGAGCCCTAGCCTTAGCCTAAACTAGGGGTGCCATAGCCTAAGCCTACGGGTGCCCTAGCCTAAGCCAAGGGGTGCCCTAGTCTAAGCCTAGGGGTGCCCGAGCCTTAGGCTAGGGGAGCCCTAGCCTTAGCCTAAGCCTAGGGCTGCCCTAGCCTAAGCCTTGGGGTGTCCAAACTTAAGCCTATGGGTGCCATAGCCTAAGCCTATGAGTGCCCTAGCCTAAGCCAAGGGGTGCCCTAGTCTAAGCCTAGGGGTGCCCTAGCCTTAGACTAGGGGAGCCTTAGCCTTAACCGAAGCCTAGTGGTGCCCTAGCATAAGCCTAGTGGTGCCCTAGCCTAAGCCTAAGGGTGCCCAAGCATTAGACTAGGGGAGCCCTAGGCTTATCCAAAGCCTAGGGGTGCCATAGCCTAAACCTAGGGGTGCCCTAGCCTAAGCCTAGGGGTGCCCTAGCCTTAGGATAGGGGAGCCCTAGCCTTAGCCTAAACTATAGGTGCCCTAGCCTAAGCCGAGGGGTGCCCTAGCTTTAGGATAGGGGAGCCCTAGCCTTAGCCTAAGCTATGGGTGCCCTAGCCTAAGCCTAGGGGTGCCGTAGCCTAAACCTAGGGCTGCCCTAGCTTAAGCCTAGGGGTGCCCTAACCTAAGCATAGGGGTGCCCTAGCCTTAGGCTACGGGAGCCCTAGCCTTAGCCAAAGCCTAGGGGTGTCCTAGCCTAAGCCTAGGGGTGCCCTAGCCTAAGTCTAGGTGTGCCCTAGCCTTAGGCTAGAAGATCCCTAGCCTTAGCGTAAGCCAAGGGGTTTCCTAGCTTAAGCCTAGGGGTGCCCTAGCCTAAGGCTAGGGGTGTCCTAGCCTAAGCCTAGGGGTGCCCTAGCCTAAGCCTAGGTGTGCCCTAGCCTTAGGCTAGGGGAGCCCTAGCCTTAGCGTAAGCCTAGGGGTGTCCTAGCTTAAGCCTAGGGGTGCCCTAGCCTAAGCCTAAGTGTGCCCTAGCCTAAGCCTAGGGGCGTGATAGCCTGAGCCTAGGGGTGCCCTAGCCTGAGTCTAGGGGATCCCTAGCCTTAGCCTAAGCTATGGGTAACCTAGCCTAAGCCTAGGGGTGCCGTAGCCTAAGCCTAGGGGTGCTCTAGCCTTAGGATAGGGGAGCCCTAGCCTTAGCCTAAGCTATGGGTAACCTAGCCTAAGCCTAGGGGTGCTGTAGCCTAAACCTAGGGCTGCCCTAGCTTAAGCCTAGGAGTGCCCTAACCTAAGCATAGGGGTGCCCTAGCCTTAGGTGGGGTGAGCCCTAGCCTTAGCCTAAGCTTAGGGGTGTCCTAGCCTAAGCCTAGGGGTGCCCTAGCCTGAGTCTAGGGGATCCCTAGCCTTAGCCTAAGCTTAGGGTTGCCCTAGCCTAAGTCTAGGGGTGCCCTAGCCCAAGCCTAGGGGGGCCCTAGCCTGAGTCTAAAGATGCCCTAGACTGAGGCTAGGGGAGCCGTAGCTTTAGCCTAAGCCTAGGGGTGCCCTAGCATAAGCCTAGGGGTGCCCTAGCCTAAGCTTAGGGGTGCCCTAGCCTAAGCCTAGGGGTGCCCTAGCCTAAGCCAAGGGGTGCCCTAGCCTTAGGCTAGAGGAGCCCTAGCTTTACCCTAAGCCTAGGGGTGCCCTAGCCTAAGCCTAGCGGAGCCCTAGCCTTAGGCTAGGGGAGCCCTAGCCTTAGCCTTAGACTAGGGGTGCCCTAGCCTAAGCCTAGGAATGCCCTAGCCTAAGCCAAGAGGTGCCCTAGCCTTGGCCTGAGCTAGGGGTACCCTAGCCTAAGCCTAGTGTTACCCAAGCATTAGGCAAGTTGAGCCCTAACCTTAGCCTAAGCCTAGGGGTGCTCTAGCCTAAGCCTAGGGGTGTCCTAACCTAAGCCTAGGTCTGCCCTAGCCTAAGCCTAGGGGTGCCCTAGCCTAAGCCTAGGGGTGCCCTAGCCTTAGGCTAGGGGAGCTCTAGCCTTAGTCTAAGCTAAGGGTGCCCTAGCCTAAGCCTAGGGGTGCCCTAGCCTAAGCCAAAGGGTGCCCTAGCCTTAGGCAAAGGGAGCCCTAGCCTTAGCCTAAGCCTAGGGGTGCCCTAGCCTAAACCTTGGGGTGCCCTAGCCTAAGCCTAGGGTACCCTAGCCTAAGCCTAGGGGTGCCCTAGCCTTAGGCTAGGGGCACCCTAGCCTTAGCCTAAAACTAGGGATGCCCTAGCCTAAGCCGAAGGTGCCCTTGCTTAAGCCTAGGGGTGCCCTAGCGTAAGCCTAAGGGTGCCCTAGTGTAAGCCTAGGCGAGCCCTAGCCTTAGCCTTAACCTAGGGGTACCCTAGCTAAAGCCTAGGGGTGCCCTAGCCTTAAGATAGGAGAGCGCTAGCCATACCCTAAGCTTAGGGGTACCCTAGACTAAGCCTAGGTGTGCCCTAGCCTTACGCTAGGGGTGCCCTAGCCATATCCTAAGCCTAGGGGTGCCCTAGCCTAAGCCTAGGGGTGCCCTAGCCTTAGGCTAGGGGAGCTCTATCCTTACCCTAAGCCTAGGGGTGCCCTAGCCTAAGCTTAGGGGTGTCCAAGCCTAAGCCTAGGGGTGCCCTAGCCTTAGGCTAGAGGAGCCCTACCCATACCCTAAGCCTAGGGGTGCCCTAGCCTAAGCCTAGGGGTGCCCTAGCCTTAGGCTAGGGGAGCCCTAGCATTAACCTAAGCTAGGGGTGTCCTAGCCTAAGCCTAGCGGTGCCCTAGCCTTAGGCTAGGGGAGCCCTAGCCTTAGCCTTAGCCTAGGGGTGCCCTAGCCTAAGCCTAGGAATGCCCTAGCCTAAGCCAAGAGGAGCCCTAGCCTTTGCCTAAGCTAGGGGTACCCTAGCCTAAGCCTAGGGGTGCCCTAGCCTAAGCCTAGGGTTGCCCTACTTTTGCCTTAGCCTAGAGGTTCCCTAGCCTAAGCTTAGGGGTGCCCTAGCCTAAGCCTAGGGATGCCCAAGCATTAGGCTAGGGGAGCCCTAACCTTAGCCTAAGCCTAGGGGTGCCCTAGCCTAAACCTAGGGGTGCCCTAGCCTAAGCCTAGGGGTGCCCTAGCCTTAGGCTAGGCGAGCCATAGCCTTATCCTTAGCCTAGGGGTACCCTAGCCAAAGCCTAGGGGTGCCCTAGCCTAAGCCTAGGGGTGTCCAAGCCTAAGCCTAGGGGTGCCCTAGCCTAAGCCTAGGGGTGCCCTAGCCTTAGGCTAGAGGAGCCCTAGCCTTACGCTAAGCCTAGGGGTGCCCTAGCCAAAGCCTTGGGGTGCCCTAGCCTTAGGCTAGGGAAGCCCTAGCCTTAACCTAAGCTAGGGGTGTCCTAGTCTAAGCCTAGCGGTGCCCTAGCCTTAGGCTAGGGGAACCCTAGCCTTAGCCTTAGCTTAGGGGTGCCCTAGCCTAAGCCTAGGAATGCCCTAGCCTAAGCCAAGAGGAGCCCTAGCCTTTGCGTAAGCTAGGGGTACCCTAGCCTAAGCCTAGGGGTGCCCTAGCCTAGGCCTAGGTGTGCCCTAACCTAAGCCTAGGGGCGTGCTAGCCTGAGCCTAGGGGTGCCCTAGCCTGAGTCTAGGGGATCCCTAGCCTTAGCCTAAGCTTAGGGTTGCCCTAGCCTAAGTCTAGGGGTGCCCAAGCCCAAGCCTAGGGGTGCCCTAGCCTAAGCCTAGGGGTGCCCAACCTAAGCCGAGGGGTGCCCTAGCCTAAGCCTAGGGGAGCCCTAGCCTTAGCGTAAGCCTAGGGGTGCCTTAGCCTTAGCCTAGGGGTGCCATAGCCTAAGCCTAGGGGTGCCCAAGCCTAAGCCTAGGGGTGACCTAGCCTAAGCCTAGGTGTGCCCTAGCCTTAGGCTAGGGGAGCCCTAGCCTTAGCCTAAGCCTGGTGTGTCCTAGCGAAAGCCTAGGGGTGTCCTAGCCTAAGCCTAGGGGTTACCTAGCCTAAGCCTAGGGGTGCCGTAGCCTTAGGCTAGGGGAGCCCTAGCCTTAGCCTAAGCTATGGGTGCCCTAGCCTAAGCCTAGGGGTGCCCTAGCATTAGGCTAGTGGATCCCTAGCCTTAGCCTAAGCCTAGGGGTGACCTAGCCTAAGCCTACGTGTGCCCTAGCCTTAGGCTAGGGGAGCCCTAGCCTTAGCCTAAGCCTGGTGTGTCCTACCCTAAGCCTAGGGGTGTCCTAGCCTAAGCCTAGGGGTGACTTGGCCTAAGGCTAGGGGTGCCCTAGCCTTAGGCTAGGGGTGCCCTAGCCTTAGCCTAAGCTATGGGTGCCCTAGCCTAAGCCTAGGGGTGCCCTAGCATTAGGCTAGGGGAGCCCTAGCATTAGCCTAAGCTTAGGGGTGCCCTAGCCTAAGCCTAGGGGTGCCCTAGCCTAAACCTTGGGCAGCCCTAGCCTTAGGCTAGGGGAGCCCTAGCCTTTGCGTAAGCCTAGGGGTGTCCTAGCTTAAGCCTAGGTGTGCCCTAGCCTAAGCCTAGGGGTGTCCTAGCCTAAGGCTAGGGGTGCCCTAGCCTAAGCCTAGGTGTGCCCTAGCCTTAGGCTAGGGGAGCCCTAGCCTTTGCGTAAGCCTAGGGGTGTCCTAGCTTAAGCCTCGGTGTGCCCTAGCCTAAGCCTAGGTGTGCCCTAGCCTAAGCCAAGGGGCGTGCTAGCCTGAGCCTAGGGGTGCCCTTGCCTGAGTCTAGTGGATCCCTAGCCTTAGCCTAAGCTTAGGGTTGCCCTAGCCTAAGTCTAGGGGTGCCCTAGCCCAAGCCTAGGGCGGCACTAGCCTGAGTCTAAAGGTGCCCTAGCCTAAGGCTAGGGGAGCCGTAGCCTTAGCCTAAGCCTAGGGGTGCTAGCCTAAGCATAGGGGTGCCCTAGCCTAAGCCTAGGGGTGCCCTAGCCTAAGCATAGGGGTGCCCTAGCCTTAGGCTAGGGGTGCCATAGCCTTAGCCTAAGCTATGGGTACCCTAGCCTAAGCCTAGGGGTGCCCTAGCATTAGGCTAGGGGAGCCCTAGCATTAGCCTAAGCCTAGGGGTGCCCTAGCCTAAGCCTAGGGGTGCCCTAGCCTAAGCCTTGGGCAGCCCTAGCTTAAGCCTTGGGGTGCCCTAACCTAAGCCTAGGGGTGTCCTAGCCTAAGCCTAGGGGTGCCCTAGCCTAAGTCTAGGTGTGCCCTAGCCTTAGGCTAGGGGAGCCCTAGCCTTTGCGTAAGCCTAGGGGTGTCCTAGCTTAAGCCTAGGTGTGCCCTAGCCTAAGCCTAGGTGTGCCCTAGCCTAAGCCAAGGGGCGTGCTAGCCTGAGCCTAGGGGTGCCCTAGCCTGAGTCTAGGGGATCCCTAGCCTTAGCCTAAGCTTAGGGTTGCCCTAGCCTAAGTCTAGGGGTGCCCTAGCCCAAGCCTAGAGTGGCCCTAGCCTGAGTCTAAAGGTGCCCTAGCCTGAGGCTAGGTGAGCCGTAGCCTTAGCCTAAGCCTAGAGGTGCTAGCCTAAGCCTAGGGGTGCCCTAGCCTAAGCCTAGGGGTGCCCTAGCCTTAGGCTAGGGGTGCCCTAGCCTTAGCCTAAGCTATGGGTGCCCTAGCCTAAGCCTAGGGGTGCCCTAGCATTAGCCTATGGGAGCCCTAGCATTAGCCTAAGCCTAGGGGTGCCCTAGCCTAAGCCTAGGGGTGCCCTAGCCTTAGCCTTGGGCAGCCCTAGCTTAAGCCTAGGGGTGCCCTAACCTAAGCCTAGTGGTGTCCTAGCCTAAGCCTAGGGGTGCCCTAGCCTAAGCCTTGGGGTGCCCTAGCCTGAGGCTAGGGGAGCCCTAGCCTTAGCCTAAGCCTAGGGTTGCCCTAGCCTAAGCCTCGGGGTGCCCTAGCCTGAGCCTAGGGGTGACCTAGCCTGAGGCTAAGGGAGCCCTATCCTTAGCCTAAGCCTAGGGGTGTCCTAGCCTAAGCCTAGGGGTGCCCTAGCTTAAGCCTAGGGGTGCCCTTGCCTAAGCCTACGGGAGCCCTAGCCTTAGCCTAAGCCTAGGGGTGCCATAGCCTAAGCCTACGGGTGCCCTAGCATAAGCCAAGGGGTGCCCTAGTCTAAGCCTAGGGGTGCCCGAGCCTTAGGCTAGGGGAGCCCTAGCCTTAGCCTAAGCCTAGGGCTGCACTAGCCTAAGCCTTGGGGTGTCCAAACTTAAGCCTATGGGTGCCATAGCCTAAGCCTATGAGTGCCCTAGCCTAAGCCAAGGGGTGCCCTAGTCTAAGCCTAGGGGTGCAGTAGCCTTAAGCTAGGGGAGCCCTAACCTCAGCCTAAGCCTAGGGGTGCCCTAACCTAAGCCTAGGGGTGCCCTAGCCTAACATAGGGGTGCCTAGCCTAAACCTTGGGGTGCCCTAGCCTAAGCCTTGTCGTGCCATAGCCTGAGGCTAGGGGAGCCCTAGCCTTAGGCTGAGCCTAGGGTTGCCCTAGCATGAGGCTAGGGGAGCCCTAGCCTTAGCCTAAGCCTAGGGGTGCCATAGCCTAAGCCTAGGGGTGCCCTAGTCTAAGCCTAGGCGTGCCCTAGTCTTAGGGTAGGGGAGCCCTAGCCTTAGCCTAAGCCTAGGGCTGCACGAGCCTAAGCCTTGGGGTGTCCAAACTTAAGCCTAGGGGTGCCATAGCCTATGCCTAGGGGTGCCCTAGCCTAAGCCAAGGGGTGCCCTAGTCTAAGCCTAGGGGTGCCCTAGCCTTAGACTAGGGGAGCCCTAGCCTTAGCCTAAGCCTAGGGGTGTGCCTGCCGAAGCCTAGGGGTGGCCTACCCTTAAGCAAGGGGAGCCCTAGTCTTTGCCTAAGCCTAGGGGTGCCCTAGCCTAAGCCTAGGGGTTCCCTAGCCTTAGGCTTGGGGAGCCCCAGCCTTAGCCTAAGCTAGGGGTACCCTAGCTGAAGCCTAGGGGTGCCCTAGCCTAAGCAGAGGGTTGCCCAAGCATTAGGCTAGGGGAGCCCTAGCCTTAGCCTAAGCCTAGGGGTGACCTAGCCTAAGCCTAGGCATGACCTCACCATAGGCTAGGGGAGCCCTAGCCTTAGCCTAAGCCTAGGGGTGCCCTAGCATAAGCCTAGTTGTGCCCTAGCCAAAGCCTAGGGGTGCCCTAGCCTTAGGCTAGGGGTACCCTAGCCAAAGCCTAGGGGTGCCCTAGCCTTAGGCTAAGGGAGCTCTAGCCTTACCCTAAGCCTAGGGGTGTCCTTTTCCTAAGCCTAGGGGTGTCGAAGCCTAAGCCTAGGGGTGCCCTAGCCTAAGCCTTGGGGTGCCCTAGCCTGAGGCTAGGGGAGCCCTAGCCTTAGCCTAAGCCTAGGGTTGCCCTAGCCTGAGGCTAAGGGAGCCCTAGCCTTCGCCTAAGCCTATGATTGCCCTAGCCTAAGCCTTGGGGTGCCCTAGCCTGAGGCTAGGGTTGCCCTAGCCTTAGCCTAAGCCTAGGATTGCCCTAGACTAAACCTCGGGGTGAACTAGCCTGAGCCTAGGGGTGCCCTAGCCTGAGGCTGGGGGAGCCCTAGCCTTAGCCTAAGCCTAGGGGTGCCCTAGCCTAAGCCTAGGGGTGCCCTAGCCTAAGCCTAGGGGAGCCCTAGCCTTATCCTAAGCCTAGGGGTGCCATAGCCTAAGCCTAGGGGTGCCCTAGCCTAAGCCAAGGGGTGGCCTAGTCTAAGCCTAGGGGTGCCCTAGCCATAGGCTAGGGGAGCCCTAGCCTTAGCCTAAGCCTAGGGCTGCGCTAGCCTAAGCATTGGCGTGTCCAAACTTAAGCCTAGGGGTGCCTTAGCCTAAGCCCAGGGGTGCCCTAGCCTAAGCCAAGGGGTGCCCTAGCCTTAGACTAGGGGTGTCCTACCCTTAAGCTAGGGGAGACCTAGTCTTTTCCTAAGCCTAGGGGTGCCCTAGCCTAAGCCTAGGGGTGCCCTAGCCTTAGGCTAGGGGAGCCCTAGCCTTAGCCTAAGCTTGGGGTACCCTAGCTTAAGCCTAGGTGTGCCCTAACCTAAGCCTAGGGTTGCTCAAGCATTAGGCTAGGGGAGCCCTAGTCTTAGCCTTAGCCTAGGGGTGACCTAGCCTAAGCCTAGGGTTACCTAGCCTAAGCCTAGGCATGCCCTAGCCATAGGCTAGCGGAGCCCTAGCCTTAGCCTAAGCCTAGGGGTGCCCAAGCATAAGCCTAGGGGTGCCCTAGCCTAAGCCTAGGGGTGCCTAAGCATTAGGCTAGGGTAGCCCTAGCCTTAGCCTAAGCCTAGGGGTGCCCTAGCATAAGCCTAAGGGTGCCCTAGTGTAAGCCTAGGGGTGCTTTATCATAAGCCTAGGGGTGCCCTAGCCTTAGGCTAGGCGAGCCCTAGCCTTAGCCTTAGACTAGGGGTACTCTAGCCAAAGCCTTGGGGTGCCCTAGCCTTAGGCTAGGGGAGCGCTAGCCTTACCCTAAGCTTAGGGATGCCCTAGCCTAAACCTAGGGGTGCCCTAGCCTTAAGCTAGGGGAGCCCTAGCCTTAGCCTAAGCCTAGGATTTCCCTAGCCTAAGCCTCGGGGTGCCCTAGCCTGAGCCTAGGGGTGCCCTAGCCTGAGGCTAGGGGAGCCCTAGCCTTAGCCTAAGCCTAGGGGTGCCATAGCCTAAGCCTAGGGGTGCCCTAGCCTAAGCCAAGGGGTACCCTATTCTAAGCCTAGGGGTGCCCTAGCCTTAGGCTAGGCGAGCCCTAGCCTTAGCCTTAGACTAGGGGTACTCTAGCCAAAGCCTTGGGGTGCCCTACCCTGAGGCTAGGGGAGCCCTAGCCTTAGTCTAAGCCTAGGGTTGCCCTAGCCTGATGCTAGGGGAGCCCTAGCCTTAGCCTAAGCCTAGGATTACCCTAGCCTAGCCTCGGGGTGCCCTAGCCTGAGCCTAGGGGTGCCCTAGCCTGAGGCTAGGGGAGCCCTAGCCTTAGCCTCAGCCTAGGGGTACCTTAGCCTAAGCCTAGGGAAGCCGTAGCCTTAGCCTAAGCCTAGGGGTGCTATAGCCTAAGACTAGGGGTGCCCTAGCCTAATCCAAGGAGTGCCCTAGTCTAAGCCTAGGGGTGCCCTAGCCTTAAGCTAGGGGAGCCCTAGCCTTAGCCTAAGCCTAGGGCTGCCCTAGCCTAAGCCTTGGGGTGTCCAAACTTAAGCCTAGGGGTGCCATAGCCTAAGCCTAGGGGTGCCCTAGTCTAAGCCAAGGGGTCCCCTAGTCTAAGCCTGGGGGTGGCCTAGCCTTAGGCTAGGGGATCCCTAGCCTTAGCCTAAGCCTATTGGTGCCCTTGCCTAAGCCTAAGGGTGCCCTAGCATTAAGCAAAGGGAGCCCTAGCCTTAGCCTAAGCCTAGGGCTGCCCTAGCCTAAGCCTTGTGGTGTCCAAACTTAAGCCTAGGGGTGCCATAGCCTAAGCCTATGGGTGCCCTAGTCTAAGCCAAGGGGTCCCCTAGTCTAAGCCTGGGGGTGGCCTATCCTTAGGCTAGGGGATCCCTAGCCTTAGCCTAAGCCTATTGGTGCCCTTGCCTAAGCCTAAGGGTGCCCTAGCATTAAGCAAAGGGAGCCCTAGCCTTAGCCTAAGCCTAGGTGTGCCATATCCTAAACCTTGGGGTGCCCTAGCCTAATCCTAGGGTTACCCTAGCCTAAGCCTAGGGGCGCCCTAGCCTTAGCCTAAACCTACGGGTGCCCTAGCCTAAGCCTAAGTGTGTTCTAGTGTAAGCCTAGGGGTGCCCTAGCCTAAGCCTAGGGGTGCCCTAGCCTTAGACTAGGTGAGCCCTAGCCTTACCCTTAGCCTAGGGGTACCCTAGCCAAAGCCTAGGGGTGCCCTAGCCTTAAGCTAGGAGAACGCTAGCCTTATCCTAAGCCTAGGGGTGCCCTAGCCTAAGCCTAGGGGTGCCCTAGCCTTAGGCTAGGGGAACCCTAGCCTTAGCCTAAGCCTCGGGGTGCCCTAGCCTAAGCCTAGGGGTGTCCAAGCCTAAGCCTAGGGGTGCCCTAGCCTTAGGCTAGAGGAGCCCTAGCCTTACCCTAAGCCTAGGGGTGCCCTAGCCTAAGCCTATGGGTGCCCTAGCCTTAGGCTAGGGGAGCCCTAGCCTTAACCTAAGCTAGGCGTGCCCTAGCCTAAGCATAGAAGTGACCTAGCCTAAGCCTAGGGTTACCTAGCCTAAGTCTAGGGCTGCCCTAGCATAAGCCTAGGGGTGCTCTAGCCTAAGCCTAGGGCTGCCCTAGCATAAGCCTAGGGGTGCTCTAGCCTAAGCCTAGGGGTGCCCAAGCCTTAGACTAGGGGAGCCGTAGGCTTATCCTAAGCCTAGGCGTGCCATAGCCTAAACCTAGGGGTGCCCTAGCCTAAGCCTAGGAGTGCCCTAGCCTAAGCCTAGGGGTGCCCTATCCTAATCCTAGGTGTGCCCTAGCCTTAGGCTAGGGGATCCCTAGCCTTAGCCTAAGCTATGGGTGCCCTAACCTAAGCCTAGTGGTGCCCTAGCATAACCCTAGGGCTGCCGTAGCTTAAACCTTGGGGTGCCCTAACCTAAGCATAAGGGTGCCCTAGCCTTAGGCTAGGGGAGCCCTAGCCTTAGCGTAAGCCTAGGGGTGTCCTAGCTTAAGCCTAGGGGTGCCCTAGCCTAAGCCTATGTGTGCCCTAGCCTAAGACTAGGGGCGCGTTAGCCTGAGTCTAGGGGTGCCCTAGCCTGAGTCTAGGGGATCCCTAGCCTTAGCCTAAGCCTAGGGGTGCCCTAGCCTAAGTCTAGGGGTTCCCTAGCCTAAGCCTAGGGGGGCCCTAGCCTGAGCCTAAAGGTGTCCTAGCCTGAGGCTTGGGGAGCCGTAGCCTTAGCCTAAGCCTAGGGGTGCCCTAGCCTAAGCCTATGGGTGCCCTAGCCTTACGCTAGGGGAGCCCTAGCCTAATCCTAGGGGTGCCCTAGCCTAAGCCTTGGGGTGCCCTAGCCTAAGACTAGGGGTGCCCTAGCCTTAGCCAAGGGGTGCCCTTGCCTAAGCTTAGAGGTGCCCTAGCCTAAGCCTCGGGGTACCCTAGCCTCAGCCTAGGGGTGCCCTAGCCTAAGCCTAGGGGTGCCCTAGCCTAAGGCTAGGGGAGTCCTAGCCTAAGCCTAGGGGTGTCCTAGTCTAAGCCTAAGGGTGCCCGAACCTAAGGCTAGGGGAGCCCATGCCTAAGCCTAGGTGTGCCCTAGCCTAATGCTAGGGGAGCCCTAGCCTAAGGCAAAGGGAACCATAGTCTAAGCTTAGTGGTGCCCGAGCCTAAGCCTAGGGGTGCCCTAGCCTAAGGATTGGGGTGCCCTAGCCTAAGCCTAGGGTTGCCCTAGCCTAAGCCTAGTGGTGCCCTAACCTAAGCCTAGGGGTGCCCTAGCCTAAGGCTAGCGGGGCCATAGCCTTAGCCTAAGCCTAGGGGTGCCCTAGCCTAAGCCTAGGGGTCCCCTAGCCTAAGGCAAGGGGAGGCCTAGACTTAGCCTAAGACTAGGGGTGCCCTAGCCTGAGCCTAGGGGTGCCATAGCCCTAGCCTACGGGTGCCCAAGCCTAAGCCTAGGGGTGCCCTAGCCTTAGGCTAGGGGAACCTAGCCTTAGCCTAAGCCTAGGGGTGCCCTAGCCTAAACCTAGGAGTGCCCTAGCCTAAGCCTAGGGGTATCCTAGCCTAAGCCTAGGGGTCCCCTACCCTAAGCCTAGGGGTGCCCTAGCCTTAGGCTAGCTGAGCCTTAGCCTTATCCTAAGTCTAGGGGTGCCATAGCCTAAGCCTAGGGGTGCCCTAGCCTAAGCCTAAGGGTGCCCTAGCCTAAGCCTAGGGGTGCCCTAGCCTAATCCTAGGTGTGCCCTAGCCTAAGCCTAGGGGTGCACGAAACTAAGGCTAGGGGAGCCCTAGCCTAAGCCTAGGGGTGCCCTAACCTAAGGCTATGGGAGTCCTAGCCTAAGCCTACGGGTGCCTGAACCTAAGGCTAGGGGAGCCCTAGCCTAAGGCTAGGGGTTCCCTAGCCTAAGGTTAGGGGAGCCCTACGCTAAGGCTAGGGGTGCCCTAGGCTAAGGCTACGGGAGCCCTAGCCTTAGCCTAAGCCTAGCGGTGCCCTAGCCTAAGGCTAGGGGAGCCCTACGCTAAGGCTAGGGGAGCCCTAGCCTAAGGCTAGTGGAGCCCTAGCCTTAGCCTAGGGGTGCCCGAGCATTAGCCTAGGGGTGCCCTAGCCTAAGGCTAGGAGAGCCCTAGCCTAAGGCTAGGGGAGCGCTAGCCTAAGGCTAGGGAGCCCTAGACTTAGCCTAAGCCTTGGGGAGCCCTAGCCTAAGGCTAGCGGAGCCTTAGCCTAAGGCTAGGGGAGCCCTAGCCTTAGCTTAAGCCTTGGGGTGACCTACCCTAAGGCTCGGGGAGCCCTAACCGAAGGCTAGGGGAGCCCTAGCCTTAGCCTAAGCCTAGGGGTGCCCTAGCATAAGGTTAGGGGAGCCCTACCCTAAGGCTAGGAGAGCCCTATCCTAAGCCAAGGGGTGCCCGAGCCTAAGCCTAGGGGAACCCTAGCCTAAGGCTAGGGGATCCCTGGACTAAGCCTAGGGGTGCCCTGGCCTAAGGATAGGGGAGCACTAGCCTAAGGCTAGGGGAGCCCTAGCCTAAGTCTAGGGAACCCTAGCCTAAGCCTTGGGGTGCCCTAGCATAAGGTTAGGGGAGCCCTAGCCTAAGGCTAGGGGAGCACTTGACTTACCCTAGGGGTGCCCTGGCCTAAGGATAGGGGAACCCTAGCCTAAGGTTAGGGGAGCCCTTGACTTAGCCTAGGGGTGCCCTGGCCTAAGGTTAGGGGAACCCGAGCCTAAGGCTAGGGGAGCCCTAGCCTAAGCCTAGGGGAGCCCTAGCCTAAGGCTAGGAGAACCCCAGCCTAAGGCTAGGAGAGCCCTAGCCTTAGCCTAAGCCTAGGGGTGCCCTAGCCTAAAGCTAGGGGAGCCCTAGCCTAAGGATAGGGGAGTCCTAGCCTAAGGCTACTCGAGCCCTAGCCTTAGCCAAAGCTTAGTGGTGCCCTAACCTAAGACTAGTGGAACCCTAGCCTTAGACGAAGCCTACGGGTGCCCTAGCCTAAGGCTAGGGGAGCCCAAGCCTAAGTCTAGGGCGGCCATACCTAAGGCTAGGGGAGCCCTAGCCTTAGCCTAAGCCAAGGGGTGCCGTAGCATAAAGTGAGGGGAGCCCTAGCCTAAGGCTAGGGGAGCCCTAACCTAAGGTTAATGGAGCCCTAGCCTAAGCCTAGGGGTGCCCTATCCTTAGGCTATGGGAGGCCTAGTCTAAGGCTAAGGGAACCCTAGCCTAAGCCTAGGGGTGCCCGAACCTAAGGCTAGGGGAGCCCTACCCGAAACCTAGGTGTGCCCTAGCCTAAGGCTAGGGGAGCCCTAGCCTAAGGCTAAGGGAACCCTAGCCTAAGCCTAGGGGTGCCTGAGCCTAAGCCTAGGGGTGCCGTAACCTAAGGCTGGGGAGACCTAGCCTTAGCCTAAGCCTAGTGGGGCCCTAGCCTGAGTCTAAAGGTGCCCTAGCCTGAGGCTAGGGGAGCCCTAGCCTTAGCCTAAGCCTCGGGATGCCCTAGCCTACGCCTCTGGGTCCCCTAGCCTAAGCCTCGGGGTGGCCTAGTCTAAGAATCGGGGTGCCCTAGCCTAAGCCTCGGGGTGCCCTAGCCTAAGCCTCGGGGTGCCCTAGCCTAAGCCTCGGGGTGACCCAGCCTAAGCCTCGGGGTACCCTAGCCTAAGCCTAGGGGTGCCCTAGCCTAAACCTAGGAGTGCGCTAGCCTAAGCCTAGGCGTACCCTAGCCTAAGCCAAGGGGTGCCCTAGCCTAAGGCCAGGGGAGCCCTAGCCTAAGCCTAAGCCTAGGTGTGCCATAGCTTAAGCCTAGGGGTGCCCTAGCCTAAACCTAGGGGTGCCCTAGCCTAAGCCTCGGGGTCCCGTACCCTAAGCCTAGGGGTGCCCTAGCCTTAGGCTAGGGGAGCCTTAGCCTTATCCTAAGCCTAGGGGTGCCATAGCCTAAGCCTAGGGGTGCCCTAACCTAAGCCTAAGGGTGCCCTAGCCTAAGCCTAGGGGTGCCCTAGCCTAATCCTAGGTGTTCCATAGCCTTAGGCTAGGGGTGCCCTAGCCTTAGGCAAAGGGAGCCGTAGCCTTAGCCTAAGCCTAGGGGTGCCCTAGCCTAAGCCTAGGGGAGCCCTAGCCTTATCCTAAGCTTAGGGGTGCCCGAGCCTAAGGTTCGGAGAGCACTAGCCTAAGGCTATGGGAGCTCTAGCGTTACACTAAGCCTAGCGGTGCCTAGCCAAGGCTAGGGGAGCCCTAGGCTTAGGCTACCGGAGCCCTAGCATAAGGCTAGGGATGCCCTACCTTAAGTGTAGGGGAGCCCTACCCTAAGGCTAGGGGGGCCCTGGACTAAGTCTAGGGGAGCCCTAGCCTAAGGCTAGGGGTGCCCGAGCCTAAGGCTAGGGGAGCCCGAGCCTAAGGCTAGGGGAGCCCGAGCCTAAGGCTAGGGTAGCCCTAGCCTAAGCCGAGGGGTGCCCTAGCCTAAGGCTAGGAGAGCCCTAACCTAAGGCTAGAGGAGCCCTAGCCTTAGCCTAAGCCTAGGGGTGCCCTAGCCTAAGGCTAGGGGAGCCCAAGCCTAAGCCTAGGGCTGCCATACCTAAGGCTAGGGGAGCCCTAGCCTAAGCCTATGGGTGCCCTAGCCTAAGGCTGGGGGAGCCGTAGCCTAAGGCTAGGGGAGCGCTAGCATTAGCCTAAGCCTAGGGGTGCCCTAACCTAAGGTTGGGCAGCACAAGCCTAAGGCTAGGGGAGCCCTAGCCTTATCCTAAGCCTAGGGTTGCCCTAGCCTAAGGCTAGGGGAGCCCTAGCCTAAGCCTAGGGGTGCCCTACCCTAAGGCTAGGGGAGCCCTAGCCTAAAGCTAAGGGAGCCCTAGCCTAAGCCTAGGGGAGCCCTATGCTAAGGCTAGGGGAGCCCTAGCCTTATCCTAAGCCTAGGGTTGCCCTAGCCTAAGGCTAGGGGAGCCCTAGCCTAAGCCTAGGGGTGCCCTACCCTAAGGCTAGGGGAGCCCTAGCCTAAAGCTAAGGGAGCCCTAGCCTAAGCCTAGGGGAGCCCTATGCTAAGGCTAGGGGAGCCCTAGCCTAAGCCTAGGGGTGCCCTAACCTAAAGCTAGGGGAGTCCTAGCCTAAGGCTAGGGGATCCCTAGTCTTACCCTAAGCCTAAGGGTGCCCTAGCCTAAGGATAGGGGAGCCCTAGCGTTAGGCTATGGGAGCCATAGCCTAAGGCTAAGGGAACCCTAGCCTAAGCCTAGGGGTGCCCTAACCTAAGGCTAGGGGAGTCCTAGCCTAAGCCTAGGGGTGCCCTAGTCTAAGCCTAGGGGAGCCCTTGGCAAAGCCTAGGGGTGGCCGAACCTAAGGCTAGGGGAGCCCTAGCCTAAGCCTAGGTGTGCCCTAGCCTAAGCCTAGGGGAGCCCTAGCCTAAGCCTGGGGTGCCCTAGCATAAGGTTAGGGGAACCCTAGCCTAAGGCTAGGAGAGCCCTAGCCTAAGCCAAGGGGTGCCCGAGCCTAAGCCTAGGGGAGCCCTAGCCTAAGGCTAGGGGAGCACTGGATTAAGCCAAGGGGTGCCCTGGCCTAAGGATGGGTGTGCCCTAGTCTAAGCCTAGGGGTGCCCAAGCCTTAGGCTAGGGGAGCCGTAGCCTTAGCCTAAGCCTAGGGTTGCGCTAGCCTAAGCCTTGGGGTGTCCAAACTATAGCCTAGGGGTGCCATAGCCTAAGACTAGGGGTGCCCTATTCTAAGCCTAGGGGTGCCCTAGCCTTAGGCTAGGGGAGCCCTAGCCTTAGATTAAGCTAGGGGTACCCTAGCTTAAGCCTAGGGGTGCCCTAGCCTAAGGCTCGGGTTGCCCAAGCATTAGGCTAGGTGATCCCTAGCCTTAGCCTAAGCCAAGGGGTGCCCTAGTCTAAGCCTAGGGGTGCCCTAGCCTTAGGCTAGGGGAGCCCTAGCCTTAGCCTAAGCCTAGGGGTGCCCTAGCATAAGCCCAGGGGTGCCCTAGCCAAAGTCTAGGCGTGCCCAAGCCTTAGACTAGGGGAGCCCTAGGCTTAACCTAAGCCTAGTTGTGCCCTAGCCAAAGCCTAGTGGTGCCCTAGCCTTAGGCTAAGGGTGCCCTAGCCAAAGCCTAGGGGTGCCCTAACCTTAGGCTAGGGGAGCGCTAGCCTTAGCCTAAGCCTAGGGGTGCCTTAGCCTAAGCCTAGAGGTGCCCTAGTCTTAGGCTAGGGGAGCTCTAGCCTTAGCCTAAGCCTAGGGGTGCCCTAGCCTAAGCCTAGTGGTGTCGAAGCCTAAGCCTAGGGGTGCCCTAGCCTAAGCCTTGGGGTGCCTTAGCCTGAGGCTAGGGGAGCCCTAGCCTTATCCTAAGCCTAGGGTTGCCCTCGCCTGAGGCTAGGGGAGCCCTAGCCTTAGCATAAGCCAAGGATTGCCCTAGCCTAAGCCTAAGGGTGCCCTAGCCTGAGCCTAGGAGTGCCCTAGTCTGAGGCTAGGGGAGCCCTAGCCTTAGCCTAAGCCTAAGGGTGCCCTAGCCTAAGCCTAGGGGTGCCCCAACCCAAGCCTAGGGGTGCCCTAGCCTAAGCCTAGGGGAGCCCAAGCCTTAGCCTAAGCCTAGGGGTGCCATAGCCTAAGCCTAGGGGTGCACTAGCCTAAGCCAAGGGGTGCCCTAGTCTAAGCCTAGGGGTGCCCTAGCCTTAGGCTAGGGGAGCAATAGCCTTAGCCTAAGCCTAGGGCTTCCCTAGCCTAAGCCTTGGGGTGTCCAAATTTAAGACTCGGGGTGCCATAGCCTAAGCCTAGGGGTGCCCTATCCTAAGCCTAGGGGTGTCCTAACCTAAGCCTAGGAATGCCCTAGCCTAAGCCAAGAGGTGCCCTAGCCTTCCCCTTATGCTAGGGGTACCCTAGCCTAAGCCTAGGGGTGCCGTAGCCTAAGCCTAGGGTTGCCCAAACATTAGGCTAGGGGAGCCCTAGCCTTAGCCTAAGCCTAAGGGTGCCAACGCCTAAACCTAGGGGTGCCCTAGCCTAAACCTAGGGGTGCCCTAGCCTAAGCCTAGAGGTGCCCTAACCTAATCCTAGGTGTGCCCTAGCCTTAGACTAGGTGAGCCCTAGCCTTAGCCTAAGCCTGGGGTGTCCTAGCCCAAGCCTAGGGGTGTCCTAGCCTAAGCCTATGGGTTCCCTAGCCTAAGACTAGGGGTGCCCTAGCCTTAGGCTAGGGGCGCCCTAGCCTTGGCCTAAACTTATGGGTGCCCTAATGTAAGCCTAGGGGTGCCCTAGCCTAAGCCTAGGGGTGCCCTAGCCTTAGGCTAGGCGAGCCCTAGCCTTAGCCTTAGCCTAGGGGTACCCTAGCCAAAGCCTAGGGGTGCCCTAGCCTTAGGCTAGGAGAGCTTTAGCCTTACCCTAAGCCTAGGGGTGCCCTAGCCTAAGCCTAGTGGTGCCCTAACCTTAGGCTAGAGGAGCCCTTGCCTTAGCCTAAGCCTAGTGGTGCCCTAGCCTAAGATTAGGGGTGCCCTAGCCTAAGCCAGGGGTACCCTAGCGTAAGCCTAGGGGTGCCCTAGCCTTAGGCTAGGGGAGCCCTAGCCTTAGCCTAAGCCTGGGGGTGCCTTAGCCTAAGCCTAGGGGTGCCCTAGCCTTAGGCTATGGGAACCCTAGCCTTAGCCTAAGCCTAGGGGTGTCCTAGCCTAAGCCTAGGGGTGTCCTAGCCAATGCCTAGGGGTGTCCTAGTCTAAGCCTAGGGGTGCCTTAGCCTAAGCCTAGGGGTGCCCTAGCCTAAGCCAAGAGGTGTCCTAGCCTAAGCCTAGGGGTGCCCTTGCCTTTGGCTAGGGGATCCCTAGCCTTAGCCTAAGCCTAGGGGTGCCCTAGCCTAAGCCTAGGGGTTCCTTAGCCTTAGGCTAGTGGAGCCCTAGCCTTAGCCTAAGCCTAGGGGTGTCCTAGCCTAAGCCTAGGGGTTCCCTAGCCTTAGGCTAGGGGATCCCTAGCCTTGGCCTAAGCCTAGGGGTGCCCTAGCCTAAGCCTAGGGGTGCCCTAGCCTAAGCGTAGGGGTGCCCTATCGTAAGCATAAGGGTGCCCTAGCCTATGCCTAGGGGTGCCCTAGCCTAAGCCTAGGGGTGCCCTAGTAAGCCTAGGGGTACCCTAGCCTAAGCCTAGGGGTGCCCTAGCCTAAGCCTGGGGATGCCCTAGTAAGCCTAGGGGTGCCCTAGCCTAAGCCTAGTGGTGCCCTAACCTTAGGCTAGGGGAGCCCTTGCCTTAGCCTAAGCCTAGGGGTGCCCTAGCCTTAGGCTAGTCGAGCCGTAGCCTTAGTCTAAGCCTAGGGGTACCCTAGCCTAAGCCTAGCGGTGCCCTAGCCTAAGCCTAGTGGTGCCCTAGCCTAAGCCTAGGGGTGCCCTAACCTTAGGCTAGGGGATCCCTAGCCTTAGGCTAATTCTAGGGGTGCCCTAGCCTAAACCTAGGGGTGCCTTAGCCTAAGCCTAGGGGTGCCCTAGCCTTGGGCTAGGGGAGCCCTAGCCTTAGCCTAAGCCTAGGGGTGCCCTAGCCTAAGCCTAGGGGTGCCCTAGCCTTAGGTTAGGGGAGACCTAGCCGTAGCTTAAGCCTAGCAGTGCCCTAGCCTAAGTCTAGGGGTGCCCTAGCCTAAGCCTAGGGGTGCCCTAGCCTTAGGCGAGGGGAGCCCTAGCCTTAGCTTAAGGCTACGTGTGCCCTAGCCTAAGCCTAGGTGTGCCCTAGCCTAAGCCTAGGGGTGCCCTAGCTTTAGGCTAGGGGAGCCCTAGCCTTATCCTAAACCTAGGGGTGCCCTAGCCTAAGCCTAAGGGTGCCCTAGCCTTAGGCTAGGTGAGCCCTAGCCTAAGCCTAAGCCTAGGGGGGCCCTAGCCTAAGCCTAGGGGTGCCCTAGCCTAAGCCTAGGGGTTGCCAAGCCTCAGGCTAGGGGAACCCTAGCCTTAGCCTAAGCCTAGGGGTGCCCTAGCCTAAGCCTAGGGGTGCCCTAGCCTAAGACTAGGGGTGCCCTAGCCTAAGCCTAGTGGTGACCTAGTAAGCCTAGGAGTGCCCTAGCCTAAGCCTAGGGGTGCCCTAGCCTAAGCCAAGGGGGGCCCAAGCCTAAGCCTAGCGGTGCTCTAGCCTAAGCATAGTGGTTCCCTAACCTTAGGCTAGGGAAGCCTTACCCTTAGCCTAAGCCTAGGGGTGCCCTAGCCAAAGCCTAGGGGTGTCCCAGCCTAAGCCTAGGGGTGCCCTAGCCTAAGCCTAGGGGTGCCCTAGCCTAAGCCAAGGGGTGCCCTAGCCTAAGCCTAGGGGTGCCCTAGCCTTAGGTTAGGGGATCCCTAGCCTTAGTTTAAGCCTAGGGGTGCTCTAGCCTAAGTCTAGGGGTGCCGTAGCCTAAGCCTTGGGGTGCCCTAGCCTTAGGCTAGGGGAACCCTAGCCTTAGCCTAAGCCTAGGGGTGTCCTACCCTAAGCCTAGGGGTGTCCTAGCCTAAGCTGAGGGGTGCCCTAGCCAAAGCCTAGGGGTCTCCTTGCCTAAGCCTAGTTGTGCCCTAGCCTAAGCCTAGGGGTGCCCAAGCCTCAGGCTAGGGGAGCCCTAAACTTAGCCTAAGCCTAGGGGTGCCCTAGCCTAAGCCTAAGGGTGCCCTAGCCTTCGGCGAAGGGAGCCCTAGACTTACCCTAAGCCTTGGGCTACCCTAGCCTAAGCCAAGGGATGCCCTAGCTTTAGGCTATGGGAACCCTAGCCTTAGCCTAATCCTAGGGGTGCCCTAGCCTAAGCCTAGGAGTGCCCTAGCCCAAGCCTAGGGGTGCCCTACCCTAAGCCTAGGGGTACCCTAGCCTAAGCCTTGGGGTGCCCTAACCTAAGCCTAGGGGTGCCCTAGACTAAGCCTAGGGGTGCCCTAGCCTAACACTTGGGGTGCCCTAGCCTAAGCCTAGGGGAACCCTAGCCTTAGGCTAGGGAAGCCCTAACCTTAGCCTAAGCCTAGGGGTGCCCTATCCTAAGCCTAGGGGTGCCCTAACCTAAGCTTAGGGGTGCCCTAGCCTAAGCCTAGCGGTGCCCTAACCTAAGCCTAGTGGTGCCCTAGCCTTAGGCTATGGGAACCCTACCCTTACCTAAGCCTGGGGGTGCCCTAGCCTAAGCCTAGGGGTGTCCTAGCCTAAGCCTAGGGTTACCTAGCCTAAGCCTAGGCGTGCCCTAGCCATAGGGTAGGGATGCCCTAGCCTTAGTCTAAGCCTAGAGGTGCCCTAGTCTAAGCCAAGGGATGCCCAAGCCTTAGGCTAGGGGAATCCTAGCCTTAGTCTAAGCATAGGGGTGCCCTAGCCTAAGCCTAGGGGTGCCCTAGCCTAAGCCTAGGGGTGCCCTAGCCTAAGCCTAGGGTTGCCCTTTCCTAAGCCTAGGCGTGCCCTAGCCTAAGCCTAGGGATGCCCTAGCCTTAGGCTAGGGGAACCCTAGCTTAGCCTAAGCATAGGGGTGCCCTAGCCTAAGCGTAGGGGTGCCCTAACCTAAGCCTAGGTGTGCCCTAGCCTAAGCCTAGGGGTGCCCTAGCCTTAGGCTATGGGAACCCTAGCCTTATCCTTATCCTAGGGGTGCCCTAGCCTAAGCCTAGGGGTGCCCTAGCCTAAGCCTAGGGGTTCCACAGCCTTAGGCTAGGGAAACCCTAGCCTTAGCCTAAGACTAGGGGTGCCCTAGCCTTAGGCTAAGGGAGCCCTAGCATTAGCCTAAGCCTAGGGGTGTTCTAGTATAAACTTTGGGGTGCCCTAGCCTAAGTCTAGGTGTGTCCTAGCCTAAGCCTAGGGATGCCCTAGCCTAAGCCAAGGGGTGACCTAGCCTAAGGCTAGGGGTGGCCTTGCCTTAGGCTAGGGGAGCCCTAGCCTTAGCCTAAGCCTTGGGGTGCCCTAGCCTAAGCTTAGTGGTGTCCAAGCCTAAGCCGAGGGGTGCCCTAGCCTAAGCCTAGGGGTGCCTTAGCCTTAGACTAGGGGAGCCCTAGCCTTAGCCTAAGCCTAGGGGTGCCCTAGCCTAAGCCTAGGGGTGCCCTAGCCTTAGGCTAAGGGAGCTCTAGACTTTCCCTAAGCCTTAGGGTACCCTAGCCTAAGCCTAGGGGTGCCCTAGCCTTAGGCTATGGGAACCCTAGCCTTATCCTTATCCTAGGGGTGCCCTAGCCTAAGCCTAGGGGTGCCCTAGCCTAAGCCTAGGGGTTCCACAGCCTTAGGCTAGGGAAACCCTAGCCTTAGCCTAAGCCTACGGATGCCCTAGCCTTAGGCTATGGGAGCCCTAGCCTTAGCCTAAGCCTAGGGGTGTTCTAATATAAGCTTAGGGGTGCCCTAGCCTAAGTCTTGGTGTGCCCTAGCCTAAGCCTAGGGATGCCCTAGCCTAAGCCAAGAGGTGACCTAGCCTAAAGCTAGGGGTGGCCTTGCCTTAGGCTAGGGGAGCCCTAGACTTAGCCTAAGCCTTGGGGTGCCCTAGCCTAAGCTTAGTGGTGTCCAAGCCTAAGCCGAGGGGTGCCCTAGCCTAAGCCTAGGGGTGCCTTAGCCTTAGGCTAGGGGAGCCCTAGCCTTAGCCTAAGCCTAGGGTTGCCCTGCCTAAGCCTAGGGGTGCCCTAGCCTTAGGCTAAGGGAGCTCTAGACTTTCCCTAAGCCTTAGGGTACCCTAGCCTAAGCCTAGGGATGCCCTAGCCTTAGGCTACGGGAGCCCTAGCCTTAGCCTAAGCCTAGGGGTGTTCTAGTATAAGCTTAGGGGTGCCCTAGCCTAAGTCTTGGTGTGCCCTAGCCGAAGCCTAGGGATGCCCTAGCCTAAGCCAAGAGGTGACCTAGCCTAAGGCTAGGGGTGCCCTTGCCTTACGCTAGGGGAGCCCTAGCCTTAGCCTAAGCCTAGGGGTGCCCTAGCCTAAGCCTAGGGGTGCCCTAGCCTAAGCCTAGGGGTGCCCTAACCTTAGGTTAGGGGAGCCCTAACCTTAGCCTAAGCCTAGGGGTGCACTAGCCTATGCCTAGGGGTGCCCTAGCCTAAGCCTAGGCGTTATCTAGCCTTAGTCTATGGGAACGCTAGCCTTAGCCTAAGCCTGGGGCTGCCTTAGCCTAAGCCTATGGGAGCCCTAGCCTAAGCCTAGGGGTGCCCTAGCCTAAGCCTTGGGGTGCCCTAACCTAAGCCTAGGGGTGCCCTAGACTAAGCCTAGGGGTGCCCTAGCCTAACACTTGGGGTGCCCTAGCCTAAGCCTAGGGGAACCCTAGCCTTAGGCTAGGGAAGCCCTAACCTTAGCCTAAGCCTAGGGGTGCCCTATCCTAAGCCTGGGGGTGCCCTATCCTAAGCTTAGGGGTGCCCTAGCCTAAGCCTAGCGGTGCCCTAACCTAAGCCTAGTGGTGCCCTAGCCTTAGGCTATGGGAACCCTACCCTTACCTAAGCCTGGGGGTGCCCTAGCCTAAGACTAGGGGTGTCCTAGCCTAAGCCTAGGGTTACCTAGCCTAAGCCTAGGCGTGCCCTAGCCATAGGGTAGGGATGCCCTAGCCTTAGCCTAAGCCTAGAGGTGCCCTAGTCTAAGCCAAGGGGTGCCCAAGCCTTAGGCTAGGGGAATCCTAGCCTTAGCCTAAGCATAGGGGTGCCCTAGCCTAAGCCTAGGGGTGCCCTAGCCTAAGCCTAGGGGTGCCCTAGCCTAAGCCTAGGGTTGCCCTATCCTAAGCCTAGGCGTGCCCTAGCCTAAGCCTAGGGATGCCCTAGCCTTAGGCTAGGAGAACCCTAGCCTTAGCCTAAGCCTAGGGGTGCCCTAGCCTAAGCGTAGGGGTGCCCTAACCTAAGCCTAGGTGTGCCCTAGCCTAAGCCTAGCGGTGCCCTAGCCTTAGGCTATGGGAACCCTAGCCTTAGCCTAATCCTAGGGGTGCCCAAGCCTAAGCGTAGGGGTGCCCTAGCCTAAGCCTAGGGGTTCCACAGCCTTAGGCTAGGGAAACCCTAGCCTTAGCCTAAGCCTAGGGGTGCCCTAGCCTTAGGCTAAGGGAGCCCTAGCATTAGCCTAAGCCTAGGGGTGTTCTAGTATAAACTTAGGGGTGCCCTAGCCTAAGTCTAGGTGTGTCCTAGCCTAAGCCTAGGGATGACCTAGCCTAAGCCAAGAGGTGACCTAGCCTAAGCCTAGGGGTGCCTTAGCTTTAGGCTAGGGGAGCCCTAGCCTTAGCCTACGCCTAGGGGTGCCCTAGCCCAAGCCTAGGGGTGCCCTAGCCTTAGGCTAAGGGAGCTCTAGACATTCCCTAAGCCTTAGGGTACCCTAGCCTAAGCCTAGGGATGCCCTAGCCTTAGGCTATGGGAGCCCTAGCCTTAGCCTAAGCCTAGGGGTGTTCTAGTATAAGCTTAGGGGTGCCCTAGCCTAAGTCTTGGTGTGCCCTAGCCTAAGCCTAGGGATGCCCTAGCCTAAGCCAAGAGGTGACCTAGCCTAAGGCTAGGGGTGGCCTTGCCTTAGGCTAGGGGAGCCCTAGCCTTAGCCTAAGCCTAGGGGTGCCCTAGCCTAAGCATACGGGTGTCCAAGCCTAAGACAAAGGGTGCCCTAGCCTAAGCCTTGGGGTGCCTTAGCCTTAGGCTAGGGGAGCCCAAGCCTTAGCCTATGCCTAGGGGTGCCCTAGCCTAAGCTAAGGGGTGCCCTAGCCTTAGGCTAGGGGAGCCCTAGCCTTCGCCTAAGCCTAGGGGTGCCCTAGCCTTAGGATAGGGGATCCCTAGCCTTAGCCTAAGACTAGGGGTGTCCTAGTATAAGCCTAGGGGTGCCATAGCCTAAGCTTATGGGTGCCCTAGCCTGAGCCTAGGGGTGTCCTAGCCTTACGCTAGGGGAGCCCTAGCCTTAGCCTAAGCTTAGGGGTTCCCTAGCCTAAGACTAGGGGTGCCATAGTTTAATCCTAGGGGTGCTCTAACCTTAGGCTAGGGGATCCCTAGCCTTAGGCCAATTCTAGGGGTTCCCTAGCCTAAACCTAGGGGTGCCCTAGCCTAAACCTAGGGGTGCCTTATCCTTGGGCTAGGGGAGCCCTAGCCTTAGACTAAGCCTAAGAGTGCCCTAGCCTAAGCCTAGGGGTGCCCTAGCCTAAGCCTAGGGGTGCCCTAGTCTTAGGCTAGGGGAGCCCTAGCCTTAACCTAAGCCTTGGGGTGCCCTAGCCTAAGCCTGGGGATGCCCTAGTCTAAGACTAGGGGTGCACTAGCCTAAGTCTAGGGGTGCCCTAGCCTTAGGCTATGGTAGCCCGAACCTTAGCCTAAGCCTAGGGGTGCCCTAGCCTAAGCCTATGGGTGCCCTAGCCTAGGCCTAGGGGTGCCCTAGCCTAAGCTTAGGGGTGCCCTAGCCTAAGCCTTGGGGTGCCTTACCTAAGCCTAGGGGTGCCCTAGCCTAAGCCTCGGGGTGCCCTAGCCTTAGGCTAGGGGAGCCCTAGCCTTAGGCTAATTCTAGGGGTGCCCTAGCCTAATCCTAGGGGTTCCCTAGCCTAAGCCTAGGGGTGCCCTAGCCAAGCCTAGGGGTGCCCTAGCCTAAGCCTAGGGGTGCCCTAGCCTAAGATTAGGGGTGCCCTAGCCTTAGGCTAAGGGAGCTCTAGACTTTCCCTAAGCCTTAGGGTACCCTAGCCTAAGCCTAGGGATGCCCTAGCCTTAGGCTATGGGAGCCCTAGCCTTAGCCTAAGCCTAGGGGTGTTCTAGTATAAGCTTAGGGGTGCCCTAGCCTAAGTCTTGGTGTGCCCTAGCCTAAGCCTAGGGATGCCCTAGCCTAAGCCAAGAGGTGACCTAGCCTAAGGCTAGGGGTGGCCTTGCCTTAGGCTAGGGGAGCCCTAGCCTTAGCCTAAGCCTTGGGGTGCCCTAGCCTAAGCTTAGTGGTGTCCAAGCCAGAGCCGAGGGGTGCCCTAGCCTAAGCCTAGGGGTGCCTTAGCCTTAGGCTAGGGGAGCCCTAGCCTTAGCCTAAGCCCAGGGGTGCCCTAGCCCAAGCCTAGGGGTGCCCTAGCCTTAGGCTAAGGGAGCTCTAGACTTTCCCTAAGCCTTAGGGTACCCTAGCCTAAGCCTAGGGATGCCCTAGCCTTAGGCTATGGGAGCCCTAGCTTTAGCCTAAGCCTAGGGGTGTTCTAGTATAAGCTTAGGGGTGCCCTAGCCTAAGTCTTGGTGTGCCCTAGCCTAAGCCTAGGGATGCCCTAGCCTAAGCCAAGAGGTGACCTAGCCTAAGGCTAGGGGTGGCCTTGCCTTAGGCTAGGGGAGCCCTAGCCTTAGCCTAAGCCTAGGGGTGCCCTAGCCTAAGCATACGGGTGTCCAAGCCTAAGACAAAGGGTGCCCTAGCCTAAGCCTTGGGGTGCCTTAGCCTTAGGCTAGGGGAGCCCAAGCCTTAGCCTATGCCTAGGGGTGCCGTAGCCTAAGCTTAGGGGTGCCCTAGCCTTAGGCTAGGGGAGCCCTAGCCTTAGCCTAAGCCTAGGGGTGCCCTAGCCTTAGGATAGGGGATCCCTAGCCTTAGCCTAAGCCTAGGGGTGTCCTAGTATAAGCCTAGGGGTGCCATAGCCTAAGCTTATGGGTGCCGTAGCCTGAGCCTAGGGGTGTCCTAGCCTTACGCTAGGGGAGCCCTAGCCTTAACCTAAGCTTAGGGGTTCCCTAGCCTAAGACTAGGGGTGCCATAGTTTAATCCTAGGGGTGCTCTAACCTTAGGCTAGGGGATCCCTAGCCTTAGGCCAATTCTAGGGGTTCCCTAGCCTAAACCTAGGGGTGCCCTAGCCTAAACCTAGGGGTGCCTTATCCTTGGGCTAGGGGAGCCCTAGCCTTAGACTAAGCCTAAGAGTGCCCTAGCCTAAGCCTAGGGGTGCCCTAGCCTAAGATTAGGGGTGCCCTAGCCTTAGGCTAGGAGAGCCCTAGCCTTAGCCTAAGCCTTGGGGTGCCCTAGCCTAAGCCTAGGGGTGCCCTAGTCTTAGGATAGGGGATCCCTAGCCTTAGCCTAAGCTAGGGGTACCCTAGCCTAAGCCTACGGGTGCCCTAGCCTTAGGCTAGGGGAGCACTAGCCTTAGCCTATGCCTAGTTGTGCCCTAGCCTAAGCCTAGGGGTGTCCAAGCCTAAGCCAGGGGTGCCCTAACCTAAGCCTAGGTGTGCCCTAGCCTAAGCCTAGGGGTGCCCTAGCCTTAGGTTAAGGGGAGCCCTAACCTTAGTCTAATCCTAGGGGTGCCCTAGCCTAAGTTAGGGGTGCCCTAGCCTAAGCCTAGCGGTTCCCTAGCCTTAGCCTAAGCCTAAGGGGGGCCCTAACCTAAGCCTAGGGTTACCTAGCCTAAGCCTAGGCGTGCCCTAGTCTAAGCCTAGGGGTGCCCTAGCCTAAGCCTAGGCGTGCCCTAGCCTAAGCCTAGCGGTTCCCTAGCCTAAGCCTAGGGGTGCATTAGCCTAAGCCTAGGGGTGCCATAGCCTTAGGTTATTGGAACCCTAAACGTAGCCTAAACTTGGGGGTGCCCTAGCCTAAGCCTAGGGGTGCCCTAGCCTAAGCCTAGGGGTGCCCTAGCCTAAGCCTAGGCGTGCCCTAGCCTAAGCTTAGGGGTGCCCTAGCCTAAGCCTAGGGGTGCCCTAGCCTAAGCCTAGGGGTGCCCTAACCTAAGCCTAGGGGTGCCCTAGCCTTAGGCTAGGGGAGCCCTAGCCTTAGCCTAAGCCTAGGGTGCCCTAGCCTAAGCCTAGGGGTGCCCTATCCTAAGCCTACGGGAGCCCTAGCCTTAGGCTAGTGGAGCCCTAGCCTTAGCCTAAGCCTAGGGGTGCCCTAGCCTAAGCCTAGTGGTGCCCTAGCCTAAGCCTAGGCGTGCCCTAGCCTAAGCTTAGTGGTGCCCTAGCCTAAGCCTAGGTGTGCCCTAGCCTAAGCCTATGGGTGTCCAAGCCTAAGCCAAGGGGTGCCCTAACCTAAACCAGGGGTGCCCTAGCCTAAGCCTAGGGGTGCCCTAGCCTTAGATTAGGGGAGCCCTAACCTTAGTCTAATCCTAGGGGTGCCCTAGCCTAAGCCTAGGGGTGCCCAAGCATTAGGCTAGGGGAGCCCTAGCCTTAGCCTAAGCCTAGGCGTGCCCTAGTTTAAGCCTAGGGGTGCCCTAGCCTAAGCCTAGGGGTGCCATAGCCTTAGGCTATGGGAACCCTAGCCGTAGCCTAAACCTGGGGGTGCCGTAGCCTAAGCCTAGGGGTGCCCGAGCCTAAGCTTAGTGGTGCCCTAGCCTAAGCCTAGGTGTGCCCTAGCCTAAGCCTATGGGTGTCCAAGCCTAAGCCAAGGGGTGCCCTAACCTAAACCAGGGGTGCCCTAGCCTAAGCCTAGGGGTGCCCTAGCCTTAGATTAGGGGAGCCCTAACCTTAGTCTAATCCTAGGGGTGCCCTAGCCTAAGCCTAGGGGTGCCCAAGCATTAGGCTAGGGGAGCCCTAGCCTTAGCCTAAGCCTAGGCGTGCCCTAGTTTAAGCCTAGGGGTGCCCTAGCCTAAGCCTAGGGGTGCCATAGCCTTAGGCTATGGGAACCCTAGCCGTAGCCTAAACCTGGGGGTGCCGTAGCCTAAGCCTAGGGGTGCCCGAGCCTAAGCCTAGGGGTGCCCTAGCCTAAGCCTAGTGGTGCCCTAGCCTAAGCCTAGGGGTGCCCTAGCCTTAGGCTAGGGGTGCCCTAGCCTTAGACTAGGGGTGCCCTAGCCTTAGCCTAAGCCTAGGGGTGCCCTAGCCTAAGCCTAGGGGTGCCCTAGCCTAAGCCTAGTGGTGCCCTAGCCTAAGCGAAGGGGTGCCCTAGCCTTAGGCTAGGGGTGCCCTAGCCTTAGACTAGGGGTGCCCTAGCCTTAGCCTAAGCCTAGGGGTGCCCTAGCCTAAGCCTAGGGGTGACCCAGCCTAAGCTTTGGGATGCCCTAGTCTAAGCCTAGGTGTGCACTAGCCTAAGTCTAGGGGTGCCCTAACCTTAGGCTATGGGAGCCCTAGACTTAGCCTAAGCCTAGGGGTGCCCTAACCTAAGACTATGGGTGCCCTAGCCTAGGCCTAGGGGTGCCCTGGCCTAAGCTTAGGGGTGCCTTAGCCTAAGCCTTGGGGTGCCCTACCTAAGCCTAGGGGTGCCCTAGCCTAAGCCTAGGGGTGCCCTAGCCTTAGGCTAGGGGAGCCCTAGCCTTAGGCTAATTCTAAGGGTGCCCTAGCCTAATACTAGGGTTGCCCTAGCCTAAGCCTAGGGGTGCCCTAGCCCAAGCCTAGGGGTGCCCTAGTCTAAGATTAGGGGTGCCCAACCTTAGGCTAGGAGAGCCCTAGCCTTAGCCTAAGCCTTGGGGTGCCCTAGCCTAAGCTTAGGGGTGCCCTAGTCTTAGGATAGGGGATCCCTAGCCTTAGCCTAAGCTAGCGGTAACCTAGCCTAAGCCTAGGGGTGCCCTAGCCTTAGGCTAAGGGAGCGCTAGCCTTAGCCTAAGCCTAGGTGTGCCCTAGCCTAAGCCTAGGGGTGTCCAAGCCTAAGCCAGGGGTGCCCTAACCTAAGCCTATGGGTGCCCTAGCCTTAGCCTAAGCCTAAGGGTGCCCTAGCCTTAGGCTAAGGGAGCGCTAGCCTTAGCCTAAGCCTAGGTGTGCCCTAGCCTAAGCCTAGGGGTGTCCAAGCCTAAGCCAGGGGTGCCCTAACCTAAGCCTATGGGTACCCTAGCCTTAGCCTAAGTCTAGGGGTGCCCTAGCCTTAGGATAGGGGATCCCTAGCCTTAGCCTAAGCTAGGGGTGCCCTAGCCTAAGCCTAGGGGTGTCCTAGCCTAAGTCTAGGGGTTCCCTAGCCATAGGCGAGGGGAGCCATGGACTTACCCTAAGCCTTGGGGTGCCCTAGCCTAAGCCTAGGGGAGCCCTAGCCTTATGCTATGGGAGCCCTAGCCTTAGCCTAAGCCTAGGGGTGTCCTAGTATAAGCCTCGGGATGCCCTAGCCTAAGTCTAGGGGTGCCCCAGCCTTAGGCTATGGGAGCCCTAACCTTAGCCTAAGCCTAGGGGTGTCCTAGCCTAAGCCTAGGGGTGCCCTAGCCTAAGGCAAGGGGTGCCCTAGCCTAAGCCTAGGGGTGCCCTAGCCTAAGCCTAGGGGTGTCCTAGCCTTAGGCTAGGGGTGCCCTAGCCTTAGACTAGGGGTGCCCTAGCCTTAGCCTAAGCCTAGGGGTGCCCTAGCCTAAGCCTAGGGGTGCCCTAGCCTAAGCCTAGGGGTGCCCTAGCCTAAGCCTAGGGGTGACCTAACCTAAGTCTATAGGTGCCCTAGTCTAAGCCTAGAGGTGCTCTAACCTTAGGCTAGGGGAGCCCTAGCCTTAGCCTAAGCCTAGGGGTGCCCTAGCCTAAGCCTAGGGGTGCCCTAGCCTTAGCCTACGACTAGGCGTGCCCTATCCTAAACCTAGGGTTGCCCTAGCCTACGACTACGGGTGCCCTGGTCTAACACTTGGGGTGCCCTAGCCTAAGCCTAGGCGTGCCCTAGCCTAAGCCTAGGGGTGTCCTAACCTAAGCCTAAGGGTGCCCTAGCCTTAGGCTAGGGGAGCCCTAGCCTTAGCCTAAGCCTAGGTGTGCCCTAGCCTAAGCCTAGGGGTGCCCTAGCCTAAGCCTAGGGATGCCCTAGCCTTAGGCTTGTCGAGCCGTAGCCTTAGCCTAAGCCTAGGGGTGCCCTAGCCTAAGCCTAGGGGTGCCCTAGCATAAGCCTAGGGGTGCCCTAACCTTAGGCTATGGGATCCCTGGCCTTATTCTAATTCTAGTGTTGCCCAAGCCTAAACCTAGGGGTGACCAAGCCTAAACCTAGGGGTGCCTAAGCCTTGGGCTAGGGGAGCCCTAGCCTTAGCCTAAGCCTAGGGGTGCTGTAGCCTAAGCCTGGGGGTGCCCTAGCCTAAGCTTAGGGGTGCCCTACCCTAAGCCTTGGGGTGCCCTAGCCTAAGCCTAGGGGTACCCTAGCCTAAGCCTAGGGGTGCCCTAGCCTAAGATTAGGGGTGCCCTAGCCTTAGGCTAGGGGAGCCCTAGCCTTAGCCTAAGCGTAGGGGTGCCCTAGCCTAAGCCGAGGGGTGTCCTAGCCTAAGTCTAGGGGTGCCCTAGCCATAGGCAAGGGGAGCCATGGACTTACCCTAAGCCTTGGAGTGCCCTAGCCTAAGCCCACGGGAGCCCTAGCCTTATGCTATTGGAGCCCTTGCCTTAGCCTAAGCCTAGGGGTGTCCTAGTATAAGCCTAGGGGTGCCATAGCCTAAGCTTACGGGTGCCCTAGCCTAAGCCTAGGGGTGTCCTAGCCTTACGCTAGGGGAGCCCTATCCTTAGCCTAAGCCTAGGGGTTCCCTAGCCTAAGACTAGGGGTGCCATAGCCTAATCCTAGGGGTGCCCTAACCTTAGGCTAGGGGATCCCTAGCCTTAGGCCAATTCTAGGGGTTCCCTAGCCTAAACATAGGGGTGCCCTAGCCTAAACCTAGGGGTGCCTAAGCCTTGGGCTAGGGGAGCCCTAGCCTTAGACTAAGCCTAGGGGTGCCCTAGCCTAAGCCTAGGGGTGCCCTAGCCTAAGCCTAGGGGTGCCCTAGCCTAAGCCTAGGGGTGCCCTAGCCTTAGGCTAGGGGATCCCTAGCCTTAGCCTAAGCTAGGGGTACACTAGCCTAAGCCTACGGGTGCCCTAGCCTTAGGCTAGGGGAGCGCTAGCCTTAGCCTATGCCTAGTTGTGCCCTAGCCTAAGCCTAGGGGTGTCCAAGCCTAAGCCAGGGGTGCCCTAACCTAAGCCTAGGTGTGCCCTAGCCTAAGCCTAGGGGTGCCCTAGCCTTAGGTTAAGGGGAGCCCTAACCTTAGTCTAATCCTAGGGGTGCCCTAGCCTAAGAATAGGGGTGCCCAAGCATTAGGCTAGGGGAGCCCTAGCCTTGGCCTAAGCCTAAGGGGGGCCCTAACCTAAGCCTAGGGTTACCTAGCCTAAGCCTAGGCGTGCCCTAGTCTAAGCCTAGGGGTGCCCTAGCCTAAGCCTAGGGGTGCCCTAGCCTAAGCCTAGTGGTGCCCTAGCCTAAGCCTAGGGGTGCCCTAGCCTAAGCCTAGGGGTGCCATAGCCTTAGGTTATTGGAACCCTAACCGTAGCCTAAACTTGGGGGTGCCCTAGCCTAAGCCTAGGGGTGCCCTAGCCTAAGCCTAGGGGTGCCCTAGCCTAAGCTTAGGGGTGCCCTAGCCTAAGCCTAGGCGTGCCCTAGCCTAAGCTTAGGGGTGCCCTAGCCTAAGCCTAGGGGTGCCCTAGCCTAAGCCTAGGGGTGCCCTAACCTAAGCCTAGGGGTGCCGTAGCCTTAGGCTAGGGGAGCCCTAGCCTTAGCCTAAGCCTAGGGTGCCCTAGCCTAAGCCTAGGGGTGCCCTATCCTAAGCCTAGGGGAGCCCTAGCCTTAGGCTAGTGGAGCCCTAGCCTTAGCCTAAGCCTAGGGGTGCCCTAGCCTAAGCCTAGTGGTGCCCTAGCCTAAGCCTAGGCGTGCCCTAGCCTAAGCTTAGTGGTGCCCTAGCCTAAGCCTAGGTGTGCCCTAGCCTAAGCCTATGGGTGTCCAAGCCTAAGCCAAGGGGTGCCCTAACCTAAACCTAGGGGTGCCCTAGCCTAAGCCTAGGGGTGCCCTAGCCTTAGATTAGGGGAGCCCTAACCTTAGTCTAATCCTAGGGGTGCCCTAGCCTTAGGATAGGGGATCCCTAGCCTTAGCCTAAGCTAGGGGTGCCCTAGCCTAAGCCTAGGGGTATCCTAGCCTAAGTCTAGGGGTTCCCTAGCCATAGGCGAGGGGAGCCATGGACTTACCCTAAGCCTTGGGGTTCCCTAGCCTAAGCCTAGGGGAGCCCTAGCCTTATGCTATGGGAGCCCTAGCCTTAGCCTAAGCCTAGGGGTGTCCTAGTATAAGCCTCGGGGTGCCCTAGCCTAAGTCTAGGGGTGCCCTAACCTTAGGCTATGGGATCCCTGGCCTTATTCTAATTCTAGTGTTGCCCAAGCCTAAACCTAGGGGTGACCTAGCCTAAGATTAGGGGTGCCCAGGCCTTAGGCTAGGGGAGCCCTAGCCTTAGCCTAAGCCTAGGGGTGCCCTAGCCTAAGCCGAGGGGTGTCCTAGCCTAAGTCTAGGGGTGCCCTAGCCATAGGCGAGGGGAGCCATGGACTTACCCTAAGGCTTGGGGTGCCCTAGCCTAAGCCTACGGGAGCCCTAGCCTTATGCTATGGGAGCCCTTGCCTTAGCCTAAGCCTAGGGGTGTCCTAGTATAAGCCTAGGGGTGCCATAGCCTAAGCTTATGGGTGCCCTAGCCTAAGCCTAGGGGTGCCCTAGCCTTAGCCTACGACTAGGCGTGCCCTATCCTAAACCTAGGGGTGCCCTAGCCTACGACTAGGGGTGCCCTGGTCTAACACTTGGGGTGCCCTAGCCTAAGCCTAGGCGTGCCCTAGCCTAAGCCTAGGGGTGTCCTAACCTAAGCCTAAGGGTGCCCTAGCCTAAGCCAAGGGGTGTCCTAGCCTTAGGCTAGGGGTGCCCTAGCCTTAGACTAGGGGAGCCCTAGCCTTAGCCTAAGCCTAGGTGTGCCCTAGCCTAAGCCTAGGGGTGCCCTAGCCTAAGCCTAGGGATGCCCTAGCCTTAGGCTTGTCGAGCCGTAGCCTTAGCCTAAGCCTAGGGGTGCCCTATCCTAAGCCTAGGGGTGCCCTAGCATAAGCCTAGGGGTGCCCTAACCTTAGGCTATGGGATCCCTGGCTTATTCTAATTCTAGTGTTGCCCAAGCCTAAACCTAGGGGTGACCTAGCCTAAACCTAGGGGTGCCTAAGCCTTGGGCTAGGGGAGCCCTAGCCTTAGCCTAAGCCTAGGGGTGCCGTAGCCTAAGCCTCGGGGTGCCCTAGCCTAAGCTTAGGGGTGCCCTACCCTAAGCCTTGGGGTGCCCTAGCCTAAGCCTAGGGGTACCCTAGCCTAAGCCTAGGGGTGCCCTAGCCTAAGATTAGGGGTGCCCAGGCCTTAGGCTAGGGGAGCCCTAGCCTTAGCCTAAGCCTAGGGGTGCCCTAGCCTAAGCCGAGGGGTGTCCTAGCCTAAGTCTAGGGGTGCCCTAGCCATAGGCGAGGGGAGCCATGGACTTACCCTAAGGCTTGGGGTGCCCTAGCCTAAGCCTACGGGAGCCCTAGCCTTATGCTATGGGAGCCCTTGCCTTAGCCTAAGCCTAGGGGTGTCCTAGTATAAGCCTAGGGGTGCCATAGCCTAAGCTTACGGGTGCCCTAGCCTAAGCCTAGGGGTGTCCTAGCCTTACGCTAGGGGAGCCCTATCCTTAGCCTAAGCCTAGGGGTTCCCTAGCCTAAGACTAGGGGTGCCATAGCCTAATCCTAGGGGTGCCCTAACCTTAGGCTAGGGGATCCCTAGCCTTAGGCCAATTCTAGGGGTTCCCTAGCCTAAACATAGGGGTGCCCTAGCCTAAACCTAGGGGTGCCTAAGCCTTGGGCTAGGGGAGCCCTAGCCTTAGACTAAGCCTAGGGGTGCCCTAGCCTAAGCCTAGGGGTGCCCTAGCCTAAGCCTAGGGGTGCCCTAGCCTAAGCCTAGGGGTGCCCTAGCCTTAGGCTAGGGGATCCCTAGCCTTAGCCTAAGCTAGGGGTACACTAGCCTAAGCCTACGGGTGCCCTAGCCTTAGGCTAGGGGAGCGCTAGCCTTAGCCTATGCCTAGTTGTGCCCTAGCCTAAGCCTAGGGGTGTCCAAGCCTAAGCCAGGGGTGCCCTAACCTAAGCCTAGGTGTGCCCTAGCCTAAGCCTAGGGGTGCCCTAGCCTTAGGTTAAGGGGAGCCCTAACCTTAGTCTAATCCTAGGGGTGCCCTAGCCTAAGAATAGGGGTGCCCAAGCATTAGGCTAGGGGAGCCCTAGCCTTGGCCTAAGCCTAAGGGGGGCCCTAACCTAAGCCTAGGGTTACCTAGCCTAAGCCTAGGCGTGCCCTAGTCTAAGCCTAGGGGTGCCCTAGCCTAAGCCTAGGGGTGCCCTAGCCTAAGCCTAGTGGTGCCCTAGCCTAAGCCTAGGGGTGCCCTAGCCTAAGCCTAGGGGTGCCATAGCCTTAGGTTATTGGAACCCTAACCGTAGCCTAAACTTGGGGGTGCCCTAGCCTAAGCCTAGGGGTGCCCTAGCCTAAGCCTAGGGGTGCCCTAGCCTAAGCTTAGGGGTGCCCTAGCCTAAGCCTAGGCGTGCCCTAGCCTAAGCTTAGGGGTGCCCTAGCCTAAGCCTAGGGGTGCCCTAGCCTAAGCCTAGGGGTGCCCTAACCTAAGCCTAGGGGTGCCGTAGCCTTAGGCTAGGGGAGCCCTAGCCTTAGCCTAAGCCTAGGGTGCCCTAGCCTAAGCCTAGGGGTGCCCTATCCTAAGCCTAGGGGAGCCCTAGCCTTAGGCTAGTGGAGCCCTAGCCTTAGCCTAAGCCTAGGGGTGCCCTAGCCTAAGCCTAGTGGTGCCCTAGCCTAAGCCTAGGCGTGCCCTAGCCTAAGCTTAGTGGTGCCCTAGCCTAAGCCTAGGTGTGCCCTAGCCTAAGCCTATGGGTGTCCAAGCCTAAGCCAAGGGGTGCCCTAACCTAAACCTAGGGGTGCCCTAGCCTAAGCCTAGGGGTGCCCTAGCCTTAGATTAGGGGAGCCCTAACCTTAGTCTAATCCTAGGGGTGCCCTAGCCTTAGGATAGGGGATCCCTAGCCTTAGCCTAAGCTAGGGGTGCCCTAGCCTAAGCCTAGGGGTATCCTAGCCTAAGTCTAGGGGTTCCCTAGCCATAGGCGAGGGGAGCCATGGACTTACCCTAAGCCTTGGGGTTCCCTAGCCTAAGCCTAGGGGAGCCCTAGCCTTATGCTATGGGAGCCCTAGCCTTAGCCTAAGCCTAGGGGTGTCCTAGTATAAGCCTCGGGGTGCCCTAGCCTAAGTCTAGGGGTGCCCTAACCTTAGGCTATGGGATCCCTGGCCTTATTCTAATTCTAGTGTTGCCCAAGCCTAAACCTAGGGGTGACCTAGCCTAAGATTAGGGGTGCCCAGGCCTTAGGCTAGGGGAGCCCTAGCCTTAGCCTAAGCCTAGGGGTGCCCTAGCCTAAGCCGAGGGGTGTCCTAGCCTAAGTCTAGGGGTGCCCTAGCCATAGGCGAGGGGAGCCATGGACTTACCCTAAGGCTTGGGGTGCCCTAGCCTAAGCCTACGGGAGCCCTAGCCTTATGCTATGGGAGCCCTTGCCTTAGCCTAAGCCTAGGGGTGTCCTAGTATAAGCCTAGGGGTGCCATAGCCTAAGCTTATGGGTGCCCTAGCCTAAGCCTAGGGGTGCCCTAGCCTTAGCCTACGACTAGGCGTGCCCTATCCTAAACCTAGGGGTGCCCTAGCCTACGACTAGGGGTGCCCTGGTCTAACACTTGGGGTGCCCTAGCCTAAGCCTAGGCGTGCCCTAGCCTAAGCCTAGGGGTGTCCTAACCTAAGCCTAAGGGTGCCCTAGCCTAAGCCAAGGGGTGTCCTAGCCTTAGGCTAGGGGTGCCCTAGCCTTAGACTAGGGGAGCCCTAGCCTTAGCCTAAGCCTAGGTGTGCCCTAGCCTAAGCCTAGGGGTGCCCTAGCCTAAGCCTAGGGATGCCCTAGCCTTAGGCTTGTCGAGCCGTAGCCTTAGCCTAAGCCTAGGGGTGCCCTATCCTAAGCCTAGGGGTGCCCTAGCATAAGCCTAGGGGTGCCCTAACCTTAGGCTATGGGATCCCTGGCTTATTCTAATTCTAGTGTTGCCCAAGCCTAAACCTAGGGGTGACCTAGCCTAAACCTAGGGGTGCCTAAGCCTTGGGCTAGGGGAGCCCTAGCCTTAGCCTAAGCCTAGGGGTGCCGTAGCCTAAGCCTCGGGGTGCCCTAGCCTAAGCTTAGGGGTGCCCTACCCTAAGCCTTGGGGTGCCCTAGCCTAAGCCTAGGGGTACCCTAGCCTAAGCCTAGGGGTGCCCTAGCCTAAGATTAGGGGTGCCCAGGCCTTAGGCTAGGGGAGCCCTAGCCTTAGCCTAAGCCTAGGGGTGCCCTAGCCTAAGCCGAGGGGTGTCCTAGCCTAAGTCTAGGGGTGCCCTAGCCATAGGCGAGGGGAGCCATGGACTTACCCTAAGGCTTGGGGTGCCCTAGCCTAAGCCTACGGGAGCCCTAGCCTTATGCTATGGGAGCCCTTGCCTTAGCCTAAGCCTAGGGGTGTCCTAGTATAAGCCTAGGGGTGCCATAGCCTAAGCTTATGGGTGCCCTAGCCTAAGCCTAGGGGTGTCCTAGCCTTACGCTAGGGGAGCCCTATCCTTAGCCTAAGCCTAGGGGTTCCCTAGCCTTAGGTTAGGGGTGCCCTAGCCTTAGACTAGGGGTGCCCTAGCCTTAGCCAAAGCCTAGAGGTGCCCTAGCCTAAGCCTAGGGGTGCCCTAGCCTAAGCCTAGGGGTGCCCTAGCCTAAGCCTAGGGGTGCCCTAGCCTAAGCCTTGGGGTGCCCTAACCTAAGTCTATGGGTGCCCTAGTCTAAGCCTAGAGGTGCTCTAACCTTAGCCTAGGGGAGCCCTAGCCTTAGCCTAAGCCTAGGGGTGCCCTAGCCTAAGCCTAGGGGTGCCCTAGCCTTAGCCTACGACTAGGCGTGCCCTATCCTAAACCTAGGGGTGCCCTAGCCTACGACTAGGGGTGCCCTGGTCTAACACTTGGGGTGCCCTAGCCTAAGCCTAGGCGTGCCCTAGCCTAAGCCTAGGGGTGTCCTAACCTAAGCCTAAGGGTGCCCTAGCCTAAGCCTTCGGGTGCCCTAGCCTAAGCCTAGGGGTGCATTAGCCTTAGGCTAGGGGAGCCCTAGTCTTAGCTTAAGCCTAGGGGTGCCCTAGCCTAAGCCTAGGGGTGCCCTAGCCTAAGCCTAGGGATGCCCTAGCCTTAGCCTAAGACTAGGCGTGCCCTATCCTAAACCTAGGGGTGCCCTAGCCTCAGACTAGGGGTGCCCTGGTCTAACACTTGGGGTGCCCTAGCCTAAGCCTAGGGGTGCCCTAGCCTCAGCCTAAAGGTGTCCTAACCTAAGCCTAAGGGTGCCCTAGCCTTAGGCTAGGGGAGCCCTAGCCTTAGCCTAATCCTAGGGGTGCCCTAGCCTAAGCCTAGGGGTGCCCTAGCCTAAGCCAACGGGTGCCCTAGCCTTAGGCTTGTCGAGCCGTAGCCTTAGCCTAAGCCTAGGGGTGCCCTAGCCTAAGTCTAGCTGTGCCCTAGCATAAGCCTAGGGGTGCCCTAACCTTAGGCTATGGGATCCCTGGCCTTAGGCTAATTCTAGGGGTGCCCTAGCCCAAACCTAGGGGTGACCTAGCCTAAACTTAGGGGTGCCTAAGCCTTGGGCTAGGGGAGCCCTAGCCTTAGCCTAAGCCTAGGGGTGCCGTAGCCTAAGCCTAGGGGTGCCCTACCCTAAGCCTTGCGGTGCCCTAGCCTAAGCCTAGGGGTGCCCTAGCCTAAGTCTAGGGGTGCCCTAGCATTAGGATAGGGGAGCCCTAGCCTTAGGCTAATTCTAGGGATGCCCTAGCCTAAGCCTAGGGGAGCACTAGCCTTATGCTATGAGAGCCCTAGCCTTAGCCTAAGCCTAGGGGTTTCCTAGTATAAGCCTAGGGGTGCCCTAGCCTAAGCTTATGGGTGCCCTAGCCTAAGCATAGGGTTGTCCTAGCCTTACGCTAGGGGAACCCTAGCCTTAGCCTAAGCCTAGGGGTTCCCTAGCCTAAGATTAGGGGTGCCAAAGCCTAATCCTAGGGGTGCCCTAACCTTAGGCTAGGGGATCCCTAGCCTTAGGCCAATTCTAGGGGTTCCCTAGCCTAAACTTAGGGGTACACTAGCCTAAACCTAGGGGTGCCTTAGCCTTGGGCTAGGGGTGTCCTAGCCTTAGCCTAAGCCTAGGGGTGCCCTAGCCTAAGCCTAGGGGTGCCCTAGCCTTAGGCTAGGGGAGCCCTAGCCTTAGCCTAAGCCTTGGGGTGCCCTAGCCTAAGCCTTGGGATGCCCTAGTCTAAGCCTAGGAGTGCACTAGCCTAAGTCTAGGGGTGCCCTAGCCTTAGGCTATGGGAGCCCTAGCCTTAGCCTAAGCCTAGGGTTGCCCTAGCCTAAGCCTATGGGTGCCCTAGCCTAGGCCAGGGGTGCCCTAGCCTAAGCTTAGGGGTGCCTTAGCCTAAGCCTTGGGGTGTCCTACCTAAGCATAGGGGTGCCCTAGCCTAAGCCTAGGGGTGCCCTAGCCTTAGGCTATGGGAGCCCTAGCCTTAGGCTAATTCTAAGGGTGCCCTAGCCTAATCCTAGGGGTGCCCTAGCCCAAGCCTAGGAGTGCCCTAGCCTAAGATTACGTTGTGCCCTAGCCTTAGGCTAGGAGCCCTAGCCTTAGCCTAAGCCTTGGGGTGCCCTAGCCTAAGCCTAGGGGTGCCCTAGTCTTAGGATACGGGATCCCTAGCCTTA
The DNA here is from genome assembly GCF_050624435.1 of Tenrec ecaudatus. Lineage (NCBI taxonomy): Eukaryota > Metazoa > Chordata > Mammalia > Afrosoricida > Tenrecidae > Tenrec > Tenrec ecaudatus. The sequence goes on from NW_027457749.1 coordinate 111,201, forward strand.
GCCTAAGCTAGCGGTAACCTAGCCTAAGCGTAGGGGTGCCCTATCCTTAGGCTAGGGGAGCGCTAGCCTTAGCCTAAGCCTAGGTGTGCCCTAGCCTAAGCCTAGGGGTGTCCAAGCCTAAGCCAGGGGTGCCCTAACCTAAGCCTAGGGGTGCCCTAGCCTAAGCCTAGGGGTGCCCTAGCCTTAGCCTAAGCCTAGGGGTGCCCTAGCCTAAGCCTACGGGTGCCCTAGCATAAGCCTAGGGGTGCACTAGCCTTAGGCTAGGGGAGCCCTAGCCTTAGCTTAAGCCTAGGGGTGCCCTAGCCTAATCCTAGGGGTGCCCTAGCCTAAGATTAGGGGTGCCCAAGCATTAGGCTAGGGGAGCCCTAGCCTTAGCCTAAGCCTAGGGGTGGCCTAGCCTAAGCCTAGGCGTGCCCTAGCCTAAGCCTAGGCGTGCCCTAGCCTAAGACTAGGGGTTCCCTAGCCTAAGCCTAGGGGTGCCCTAGCCTAAACCTAGGGGTGCCATCGCCTTAGGCTATGGGAACCCTAACCGTAGCCTAAACTTGGGGGTGCCCTAGCCTAAGCCTAGGGGTGTCCTAGCCTAAGCCTAGGGGTGCCTAGCCTAAGCCTAGGTGTGCCCTAGCCTTAGCCTATGACAAGGCGTGCCCTATCCTAAACCTAGGTGTACCCTAGCCTAAGAATAGGGGTGCCCTGGTCTAACACTTGGGGTGCCGTTGCCTAAGCCTAGGGGTGCCCTATCCTAAGCCTAGGGGTGTCTTAACCAAGCCTAAGGGTGCCCTATCCTTAGGCTAGGGGAGCACTAGCCTTAGCCTAAGCCTAGGGGTGCCCTAGCCTAAGCCTAGGGGTGCCCTAGCCTAAGCCTAGGGGTGCCCTTGCCTAAGCCTAGGGGTGCCCTAGCCTAAGCCTAGGGGTGTCCTAACCTTAGGCTAGGGGATCCCTGGCCTTAGGCTAATTCTAGGGGTGCCCTAGCCTAAACCTAGGGGTGACCTAGCCTAAACCTAGGGGTGCCTAAGCCTTGGGTTAGGGGAGCCCTAGCCTTAGCGTAAGCCTAGGGGTGCCGTAGCCTAAGCCTAGGGGTGCCCTAGCCTAAGCCTAGGGGTGCCCTACCCTAAGCCTTGGGGTGCCCTAACCTAAGCCTAGTAGTGCCCTAGCCTAAGCCTAGGGGTGCCCTAGCCTTAGGATAGGGGAGCCCTAGCCTTAGGCTAATTCTAGGGGTGCCCTAGCCTAAGCCTAGGGGTGCCCTAGCCTAAGATTAGGGGTGCCCTAGCCTTAGGCTAGGGGAGCCCTAGCCTTAGCCTAAGCCTAGGGGTGCCCTAGCCTTAGGATAGGGGATCCCTAGCCTTAGCCTAAGCTAGGGGTGCCCTAGACTAAGCCTAGGGGTGTCCTAGCCTAAGTCTAGAGGTGCCCTAGCCATAGGCGAGAGGAGCCATGGACTTACCCTAAGCCTTGGGGTGCCCTAGCCTAAGCCTAAGGGAGCCCTAGCCTTATGCTATGGGAGCCCTAGCCTTAGCCTAAGCTTAGGGATGTCCTAGTATAAGCCTAGGGGTGCCCTAGCCTAAGTCTAGGGGTGCCCTAGCCTTAGGCTAGGGGTGCCCTAGCCTTAGGCTAGGGGAGCCCTAGCCTTAGCCTAAGCCTAGGGGTGTCCTAGCCTAAGCCTAGGGGTGCCCTGAACTAAGCCTAGGGGTGCCCTAGCCTTAGGCTATGGGAGCCCTAGCCTTAGCCTAAGCCTAGGGGTGCCCTAGCCTAAGCCTAGTGGTGCCCTAGCCTAAGCCTAGTGGTGCCCTAGTCTAAGCCTAGGGGTGCCCTAGCCTAAGCCTAGGGGTGCCCTAGCCTAAGCCTAGAGGTGCCCTAGCCTTAGGCTAGGGGAGCCCTAGCCTTAGCCTAAGCCTAGGGGTGCCCTTGCCTAAGACTAGGGGTGCCTTAGCCTTAGGCTAGTCGAGCCGTAGCCTTAGCCTAAGCCTAGGGGTGCCCTAGCCTAAGCCGAGGGGTGCCCTACCCTAAACCTAGGGGTGTCCTAGACTAAGCCTAGGGATGCCCTAGCCTAAGTCTTGGGGTGCCCTAGCCCTAGGCTAGGGGAGCCCTAGCCTTAACCTAAGCCTAGGGGTGCCCAAGCCTAAGCCTAGGGGTGCCCTAATCTAAGCCTAGGGATGCCCTAGCCTAAGCCTAGGGGTGCCATACCCTAAGCTTGGGGGTGCCCTAGCCTAAGCCGACGGGAGCCCTAGCCTAAGCCTCGGGGTGCCCTAGCCTTAGCCTAGGGGTGCCTGAGCCTAAGCCTAGGGGTGCCCTACCCTAAGCCTAGGGGTGCCCTAGCCTAAGTCTAGGGGTGCCCTAGACTTAGGCTAGGGGAGCCCTAGTCTTAGCCTAAGCCTAGAGGTGCCTTAGCCTTAGCCTAGGGGAGCTCTAACCCTAGCCTAACCCTACAGGTGCCCTAGCCTAAGCCTAGGGGTGCCCTAGCGTAAGCCTAGGGGTGCTCTAGCCTAGGCCATTGGTGCCCTAACCTTAGGCTAGGGGATACCTAGCCTTAGGCTAATTCTAGGGGTGCCCTAGCCTAATCTTAGGGGTGCCCTAGCCTAACCCTAGGGGTGCCCTAGCCTTAGGCTAGGGGAGCCCTAGCCATAGCCTAAGCCTAGGGGTGCCCTAGCCTAAGCCTAGGGGTGCCATAGCCTAAGCCTAGGGGTGCCAAAGCCTAAGCCTAAGGGTGCCCTAGCCTTAGGCTAGGGGAGCCCTAGCCTAAGCCTAAGCCTAGTGGTGACCTAGCCTAAGCCTAGGGGTGCCCTATCCTAAGCCTAGGGATGCCCTAGGCTTAGGCTAATTCTAGGGGTGCCCTAGCCTAAGCCTAGGGGTGACCTAGCCTAAGCCTAGGGGTGCCCTAGCCTAAGATTAGTGGTGCCCTAGCCTTAGGCTATGGGAGCCCTAGCCTTAGCCTTAGCCTAGGGGTGCCCTAGCCTTGGGCTAATTCTAGGGGTGCCCTAGCCTAAGATTAGGGGTGCCCTACCCTTGGGCTATGGGAGCCCTAGCCTTAGCCTAAGCCTAGGGGTGCCCTAGCCTAAGCATAGGGGTGCCCTAGCCTTAGGTTAGGGGTGCCCTAGCCTTAGGCTATGGGAGCCCTAGCCTTAGCCTAAGCCTAGGGGTACCCTAGCCTAAAACTAGGGGTGCGCTAGCCTAAGCTAGGGGTGTCCTAGCCTTAGGCTAGGGGAGCACTAACCTTAACCTAACCCTAGGGGTGCCTTAGCATAAGCCTAGGGGTTCCCTATCCTAAGCCTAGGGATGCCCTAGCCTTAAGCTAGGGGAGCCCTAGCCTTAGCCTAAGCCTAGGGGTGCCCTAGCCTAAGCCTAGGGGTGCCCTAGCCTAAGGCTAGGGGTGTCCTAGCCTAAGCCTAGAGGTGCCTTAGCCTTAGCCTAGGGGAGCTCTAACCCTAGCCTAACCCTACAGGTGCCCTAGCCTAAGCCTAGGGGTGCCCTAGCCTAAGCCTAGGGGTGCTCTAGCCTAAGCCTAGGTGTGCTCTAGCCTTAGGCTAGGGGTGCCCTAGCCTTAGGCAAGGGGAGTCCTAGACTTGGCCTAAGCCTAGGGTTTCACTAGTCGAAGCCTAGGGTTACCTAGCCTAAGCCTAGGCGTGCCCTAGCCATAGGCTAGGGGAGGTCTAGCCTTAGCCTTAGCCTAGGGGTGCCCTAGCCTAAGCCTAGGGGTGTCCTAGCCTTAGGCTAGGGGAGCCGTAGCCTTAGCCTAAGCTAGGGGTGCCCTAGCCTAAGCCTAGGGATGCCCTAGCCTAAGCCTTGGGATGCCCTAGCCTTAGGCTAGGGGATCCCTATCCTTAGCCTAAGCCTAGGTGTGTCCTAGCCTAAGCCTACGGGTGTCCAATCCTAAGCCTAGGGGTGCCCTAGCTTTAGCCTAAGCCTAGAGGTGCCCTAGCATAAGCCTAGGGGTGCCCAAGCATTAGGCTAGGGTAGCCCTAGCTTTAGCCTAAGCCTAGCCCTAGCTTTAGCCTAAGCCTAGGGGTGCCCTAGCCTAAGCCTAGGGGTGCCCAAGCATTAGGCTAGGGGAGCCCTAGCCTTAGCCTAAGCCTAGGGGTGCCCCAGCCTAAGCCTAGAGTTACCTAGCATAAGCCTAGGCGTGCCCTAGCCATAGGCTAGGGAAGCCCTTGCGTAAACCTAGGTGTGCCCAAGCCTTAGGCTAGGGGAGTCCTAGCCTTGGCCTAAGCCTAGGGGTTCCCTAGCCGAAACCTAGGGTTACCTACCCTAAGCCTAGGCGTGCCCTAGCCATAGGCTAGGGGAGCCCTAGCCTTAGCCTAAGCCTAGGGGTACCCTAGCGTAAGACGAGGGGTGCCCTAGCCTAAGCCTAGGCGTGCCCGTACCATAGGCTAGGGGATCCCTAGCCTTAGCCTAAGCCTAGGGGTGGCCTAGCCAAAGCCTAGGGGTGCCCTAGCCTAAGCTTAAGGGTGCCCTAGCATAAGCCACGGGGTGCCCTAGCCTAAGCCTAGGTGTGCCCTACCATAGGCTAGGGGAGCCCTAGCCTTAACCTAAGCCTTGGGGTGCCCTAGCCTAAGCCTAGGGGTGCCCTAGCCTAAGCCTAGGGGTGCCCTAGCCTAAGACTAGGGGTGCCCTAGCCTTAGGCTAGGGGAGTCCTAGCCTTGGCCTAAGCCTAGGGTTTTCCTAGCCGAAGGCTAGGGTTACCTAGCCTAAGCCTACGCGTGCCCTAGCCATAGGCTAGGGGAGTCCTAGCCTTAGTCTAAGCCTAGGTGTGTCCTAGCCTAAGCCTAGGGGTGCCCTAGCCTTAGGCTAGGGGAGTCCTAGCCTTGGCCTAAGCCTAGGGTTTTCCTAGCCGAAGGCTAGGGTTACCTAGCCTAAGCTTACGCGTGCCCTAGCCATAGGCTAGGGGAGTCCTAGCCTTAGTCTAAGCCTAGGTGTGTCCTAGCCTAAGCCTAGGGGTGCCCTAGCCTTAGGCTAGGGGAGTCCTAGCCTTGGCCTAAGCCTAGGGTTTCCCTAGCCGAAGGCTAGGGTTACCTAGCCTAAGCCTACGCGTGCCCTAGCCATAGGCTAGGGGAGTCCTAGCCTTAGTCTAAGCCTAGGTGTGTCCTAGCCTAAGCCTAGGGGTGTCCAAGCCTAAGCCTAGTGGTGCCCTAGCTTTAGCCTAAGCCTAGAGGTGCCCTAGCCTAAGCCTAGGGGTGCCCAAGCATTAGGCTAGGGTAGCCCTAGCCTTAGCCTAAGCCTAGGGGTGCCCTAGACTAAGCCTACGGGTGCCCAAGCATTAGGCTAGGGGAGCCCTAGCCTTAGTCTAAGACTAGGGGTGCCCCAGCCTAAGCCTAGAGTTACCTAGCCTAAGCCTAGGCGTGCCCTAGCCATTGGCTAGGGGAGTCCTAGCCTAAGCCAAGGGGTGCCCTAGTGTAAGCCGAGGGGTGTCCTAGCCTAAGCCTAGGGGTGCCCTAGCCTTAGGCTAGGGGAGTCCTAGCCTCAGCCTAAGACGAGGGGTGCCCTAGCTTAAGCCTAGGAGTGCCCTAGGCTAAGGCTAGGGGTGCCCTAGCCTAAGCCTAGGGGTGCCCTAGCCTAACCTAGGGGTGCCCTAGCCTAAGCCTTGTGGTGCCCTAGCCTAAGCTTAGGGGTGCCCTAGTGTAAGTCTAGGGGTGCCCTATCGTAAGCCTAGGGGTGCCCTAGCCTAAGCCTAGGGGTGCCCTAGCCTAAGCCTAGGGGTGCCCTAACCTTAGGCTATGGGATCCCTAGCCTTAGGCTAATTCTAGGGGTGCCCTAGCCTAAGTCTAGGGGTGCCCTAGCCTAAGCATATTGGTACCCTAGCCTTAGATTAGGAGTGACCTAGCCTTAGGCTACGGCAGCCCTAGCCTTAGCCTAAGCCTAGGAGTGCCCTAGCCTAAGCCTAGAGGTGCCCAAGCCTTAGGCTAGGGGAGCCCTAGCCTTAGGCTAATTCTAGGGGTGCCCTAGCCTAAGCCTAGGGGTGCCCTAGCCTACGCCTAGGGGTGCCCTAGCCTAAGATTAGGGGTGCCCTAGCCTTAGGCTAGGCGAGCCCTAGCCTTAGCCTAAGCCTAGGGGTGCCCTAGCCTAAGCTTAGGGGTGCCCTAGCCTTAGTCTAGGGGTGCCCTAGCCTTAGCCTAAGCTAGGGGTGCCCTAGCCTAAGCCTAGGGGTGCCCTAGCCTTAGGCTAGGGGAGCCCTAGCCTTAGCCTAAGCCTAGCGGTGCCCTAGCCTAAGCCTAGGGGTGCCCTAGCCTAAGCCTAGAGGTGCCCTAGCCTTAGGCTTGGGGAGCTCTAGCCTTAGCCTAAGCCTAGGGGTGCGCTAGTCTTAGGCTAGGGGAGCCCTAGACCTAGCCTAAGCTAGGGGTGCCCTAGCCTAAGCCTAGGTGTGCCCTAGCCTTAGCCTAAGTCTAAGGGTGCCCTTGCCAAGCATAGGGGTGCCTTAGCCTAAGCCTAGGTGTGCCCTATCCTTATCCTAGGGGTGCCCTATCCTTAGCTTAGGAGTGCCCTATCCTAAGCCTAGGGGTGCCCTAGCCTAAGCCTAGGGGTGCCCTAGCCTAAGCCTAGGGGTGCCCTAGCCTAAGACTAGGGGTGCCCTAGCCTTAGGATAGGGGAGTCCTAGCCTTGGCCTAAGCCTAGGGTTTCCCTAGCCGAAGGCTAGGGTTACCTAGCCTAAGCCTAGGCGTGCCCTAGCCATAGGCTAGGGGAGCCCTAGCCTTAGCCTAAGCCTAGGGGTGTCCTAGCCTAAGTCTAGGGGTGCCCTAGCCTTAGGGAAGGGGAGTCCTAGCCTTGGCCTAAGCCTAGGGTTTCCCTAGCCGAAGCCTAGGGTTACCTAGCCTAAGCCTAGGCGTGCCCTGCCATAGGCTAGGGGAGCCCTAGCCTTAGCCTAAGCCTAGGGGTGCCCTAGCCTAAGCCTAGGCGTGCCCTAGCCTTAGGCTAGGGGAGCCCTAGCCTTAGACTAAGCCTAGGTGTGTCCTAGCCTAAGTCTAGGGGTGTCCAAGCCTAAGCCTAGGGGTGCCCTAGCCTTAGCCTAAGCTAGGGGTGCCCTACCCTAAGCCTAGGGTGCCCTAGCCTTTCCTAGGGGAGCCCTAGACTTTGCCTAAGCTAGGAGTGCCCTAGCCTAAGCCTAGGTGTGCCCTAGCCTTAGGCTAGGGGTGCCCTAGCCTTAGGCTAGGGGAGCCCTAGCCTTAGCCTAAGCCTAGGGGTGCCTTATCCTAAGCATAGGGGTGCCCTAGCCTAATCCTAGGAGAGCCCTAGCCTTAGGCTAGGTGAGCCCTAGCCTTAGGCTAATTCTAGTGGTGCCCTAGCCTAAGCCTAGGGGTGCACTAGCCATAGGCTAGGGGAGCCCTAGCCTTAGCCTAAGCCTAGGGGGGTCCTAGCCTAAGTCTAGGGGTGCCCTAGCCTTAGGCAAGGGGAGTCCTAGCCTTGGCCTAAGCCTAGGGTTTCCCTAGCCGAAGCCTAGGGTTACCTAGCCTAAGCCTAGGCATGCCCTAGCCATAGGCTAGGGGAGCCCTACCCTTAGCCTAAGCCTAGGGGTGCCCTAGCCTTATGATAGGGGGCCCTAGCCTTAGCCTAAGCCTATGTGTGTACTAGCCTAATCCTAGGGGTGTCCAAGCCTAAGCCTAGGGGTGCCCTAACTTTAGCCTAAGCCTAGAGATGCCCTAGCCTAAGCCTAGGGGTGCGCTAGCCTAAGCTAAGGGGTGCCCTAGCGTAAGTCTAGGGGTGCCCTATCGTAAGCTTAGGGGTGCCCTAGCGTAAGCTTAGGGATGCCCTAGCCTAAGCCTAGGGGTGCCCTAACCTTAGGCTAGGGGAGCACTAGCCTTAGGCTAATTCTAGGGGTGCCCTAGCCTAAGCCTAGGGGTGTCCTAGCCTAAGCCTAGGGGTGCCCTAGCCTAAGATTAGGGGTGCCCTAAACTTAGGCTACGGGAGCCCTAGCCTTAGCCTAAGCCTATGGGTGCCCTAGCCTAAGCCAAGAGGTGCCCTAGCCTTAGGCTAGGGGAGCCCTAGCCTTAGGCTAATTCTATGGGTGCCCTAGCCCAAGCCTAGGGGTGCCCTAGCCTAAGATTAGGGGAACCCTAGCCTTAGCCTAAGCCTAGGGGTGCCCTAGCCTAAGCCTAGGGGTGCCCTAGCCTTAGGCTATGGGAGCCATAGCCTTAGCCTAAGCCTAGGGGTGCCCTAGGCTAAGCCTAGGGGTGCAGTAGCCTAGGCCTAGGAGTGCCCTAGCCTAATCCTAGGGGTGCCCTAGCCTTGGGCTAGGGGAGCCCTAGCCTTAGCTAAGCCTAGGGGTGCTCTAGCCTAAGCCTAGTGGTGCCCTAGCCTAAGCCTAGGGGTGCCCTAGCCTTAGGCTACGGGTGCCCTAGCCTTAGACTAGGGGAGCCCTAGCCTTAGCCTAAGCCTAGGGGTGCCCTAGCCTAAGCCTAGGGGTGCCCTAGCCTAAGCCTAGGGGTGCACTAGCCTTAGGCTAGGGGAGCCCTAGCCTTAGCTTAAGCCTAGGGGTGCCCTAGCCTAAGCCTAGGGGTGCCATAGCCTAAGCCTAGGGCTGCCCTAACCTTGGGCTAGGGGAGCCCTAGCCTTAGCCTAAGCCTAGGGGTGCCCTAGCCTAAGCCTAGGGGTGCCCTAGCCTAATCCTAGGGGTGCCCTAGCCTAAGCCTAGGGGTGCCCTATCCTAAGCCTAGGGGCGCCCTAGCCTAAGCCTAGGGGTGCCCTAGCCTTAGGCTAGTCGAGCCGTAGCCTTAGCCTAAGCCTAGGGGTGCCCTAGCCTAAGCCTAGGCGTGCCCTAGCCTAAGCCTAGGAGTGCCCTAACCTTAGGCTAGGGGATCCCTAGCCTTAGGCTAATTCTACGGGTGCCCTAGCCTAAACCTAGGTGTGCCCTTGCCTAAGCCTAGGGTTGCACTAGCCTTGGGCTAGGGGAGCCCTAGCCTTAACCTAAGCCTAGGGGTGCCCTAGCCTAAGCCGAGGGGTGCCCTACCCTAAGCCTAGGGGTGTCCTAGACTAAGCCTAGGGGTGCCCTATCCTAAGTCTTGGGGTTCCCTAGCCCTAGGCTAGGGGAGCCCTAGCCTTAACCTAAGCCTAGGGGTGCCCAAGCCTAAGCCTAGGGGTGCCCTAATCTAAGCCTAGGGGTGCCCTAGCCTAAGCCTAGGGGTGCCCTACCCTAAGCTTGGGGGTGCCCTAGCCTAAGCCGATGGGTGCCCTAGCCTAAGCCTAGGGGTGCCCGAGCCTAAGCCTAGGGGTTGCCCTAGCCTTAGGCTAGGGGAATCCTAGCCTTAGCCTAAGCCGACGGGAGCCCTAGCCTAAGCCTCAGGGTGCCCTAGCCTTAGCCTAGGGGTGCCCTAGCCTAAGCCTAGGGGTGCCCTACCCTAAGCCTAGGGGTGCCCTAGCCTAAGTCTAGGGGTGCCATAGACTAAGCCTAGGGGTGCCCTAGACTTAGGCTAGGGGAGCCCTAACCTTAGGCTAGGGGATCCCTAGCCTTAGGCTAATTCTAGGGGTGCCCTAGCCTAATCTTAGGGGTGCCCTAGCCTAAGCCTAGGAGTACCCTAGCCTAAGCCTAGGTGTGCCCTAGCCTAAGCCTAGGGGTGCCCTAGCCTTAGGTTAGGGGTGCCCTAGCCTTAGGCTATGAGAGCCCTAGCCTTAGCCTAAGCCTAGGGGTGCCCTAGCCTAAGCTTAGGGGGGCCCTAGCCTAAGCCTAGGTGTGCCTTAGCCTATGCCTAGGGGTGTCCTAGCCTAAGTCTAGGGGTGCCCTAGCCTTAGGCAAGGGGAGTCCTAGCTTGGCCTAAGCCTAGGGTTTCACTAGTCGAAGCCTAGGGTTACCTAGCCTAAGCCTAGGCGTGCCCTAGCCATAGGCTAGGGGAGGCCTAGCCTTAGCCTTAGCCTAGGGGTGTCCTAGGCCAAGCCTAGGGGTGTCCTAGCCTTAGGCTAGGGGAGCCGTAGCCTTAGCCTAAGCTAGGGGTGCCCTAGCCTAAGCCTAGGGGTGCCCTAGCCTAAGCCTTGGGATGCCCTAGCCTTAGGCTAGGGGAGCCCTATCCTTAGCCTAAGCCTAGGTGTGTCCTAGCCTAAGCCTAGGGGTGTCCAATCCTAAGCCTAGGGGTGCCCCAGCTTTAGCCTAAGCCTAGAGGTGCCCTAGCATAAGCCTAGGGGTGCCCAAGCATTAGGCTAGGGTAGCCCTAGCTTTAGCCTAAGCCTAGGGGTGCCCTAGCCTAAGACAAGGGGTGCCCAAGCATTAGGCTAGGGGAGCCCTAGCCTTTGCCTAAACCTAGGGGTGCCCCAGCCTAAGCCTAGAGTTACCTAGCATAAGCCTAGGCGTGCCCTAGCCATAGGCTAGGGAAGCCCTTGCCTAAACCTAGGCGTGCCCTAGCCATACGCTAGGGGAGCACTAGCCTTAGCCTAAGCCTAGGGGTGGCCTAGCCAAAGCCTAGGGGTGCCCTAGCCTAAGCCTAGGCGTGCCCTAACCATAGGCTAGGGTAGCCCTAGCCTTAGCCTAAGCCTAGGGGTGGCCTAGCCAAAGCCTAGGGGTGCCCTAGCCTAAGCTTAAGGGTGCCCTAGCATAAGCCTCGGGATGCCCTAGCCTAAGCCTAGGTGTGCCGTAGCCATAGGCTAGGGGAGCCCTAGCCTTAACCTAAGCCTAGGGGTGCCCTAGCCTAAGCCTAGGGGTGCCCTAGCCTAAGACTAGGGGTGCCCTAGCCTTAGGCTAGGGGAGTCCTAGCCTTGGCCCAAGCCTAGGGTTTCCCTAGCCGAAGGCTAGGGTTACCTAGCCTAAGCCTACGAGTGCCCTAACCATAGGCTAGGGGAGTCCTAGCCTTCGTCTAAGCCTAGGTGTGTCCTAGCCTAAGCCTAGGGGTGTCCACGCCTAAGCCTAGGGGTGCCCTAGCTTTAGCCTAAGCCTAGAGTTGCCCTAGCCTAAGCCTAGAGGTGCCCAAGCATTAGGCTAGGGTAGGCCTAGCCTTAGCCTAAGCCTAGGGGTGCCCTAGACTAAGCCTACGGGTGCCCTAGCCTTAGGCTAGGGGAGTCCTAGCCTCAGCCTAAGACGAGGGGTGCCCTAGCTTAAGCCTAGGAGTGCGCTAGCCTAAGCCTAGGGGTGACCTAGCCTAAGCCTAGGGGTGCCCTATCCTAACCTAGGGGTGCCCTAGCCTAAGCCTAGTGGTGCCCTAGCCTAAGCTTAGGGGTGCCCTAGTGTAAGTCTAGGGGTGCCCTATCGTAAGCCTAGGGGTGCCCTAGCCTAAGCCTAGGGGTGCCCTAGCCTAAGCCTAGGGGTGCCCTAACCTTAGGCTATGGGATCCGTAGCCTTAGGCTAATTCTAGGGGTGCCCTAGCCTAAGTCTAGGGGTGCCCTAGCCTAAGCCTATGGGTACCCTAGCCTAAGATTAGGAGTGCCTTAGCCTTAGGCTACGGGAGCCCTAGCCTTAGCCTAAGCCTAGGAGTGCCCTAGCCTAAGCCTAGAGGTGCCCTAGCCTTAGGCTAGGGGAGCCCTAGCCTTAGGCTAATTCTAGTGGTACCCTAGCCTAAGCCTAGGGGTGCCCTAGCCATAGGCTAGGGGAGCCCTAGCCTTAGCCTAAGCCTAGGGATGCCCTAGCCTTAGGCAAGGGGAGTCCTAGCCTTGGCCTAAGCCTAGGGTTTCCGTAGCCGAAGCCTAGGGTTACCTAGCCTAAGCCTAGGCATACCCTAGCCATAGGCTAGGGGAGCCCTACCCTTAGCCTAAGCCTAGGGGTGACATAGCCTTAGGCTAGGGGGCCCTAGCCTTAGCCTAAGCCTATGTGTGTCCTAGCCTAATCCTAGGGGTGTCCAAGCCTAACCCTAGGGGTGCCCTAGCTTTAGCCTAAGCCTAGAGATGCCCTAGCCTAAGCCTAGGGGTGCCCTAGCCTAAGCTTAGGGGTGCGCTAGCGTAAGCCTAGGGGTGCCCTATCGTAAGCTTAGGGGTGCCCTAGCATAAGCTTAGGGGTGCCCTAGCCTAAGCCTAGGGGTGCCCTAGCCATAGGCTAGGGGATCCGTAGCCTTAGCCTAAGCCTATGGGTGCCCTAGCCTAAGCCTAGGGGTGCCCTAGCCTTAGGCTAAGGGAGCCCTAGCCTTAGGCTAATTCTAGTGGTGCCCTAGCCCAAGCCTAGGGGTGCCCTAGCCTAAGATTAGGGGTGCCCTAGCCTTAGGCCAGGGGAGCCGTAGCCTTAGCCTAAGCCTAGGGGTGCCCTAGCCTAAGCCTAGGGGAGCCCTAGCCTTAGCCTAAGCCTAGGGGTGCCCTAGCCTAAGCCTAGGGGTGCCTTAGACTAAGCCTTGTGGTGCCCTAGCCTAATCCTAGGAGTGCCCTAGCCTTAGGCTATGGGAGCCCTAGCCTTAGCCTAAGCCTTGGGGTGCCCTAGCCTAGGCCTAGGGGTGCCCTAGCCTAAGCCTAGGGGTGCCCTAGCCTAAGCCTATGGGTGCCCTAGCCTTGGGCTTTGGGAGCCCTAGCCTTAGCCTAAGCCTAGGGGTGCCCTATCCTAAGCCTAGGGGTGCCCTAGCCTAAGCCTAGGGATGCCCTAGCCTTAGGCTAGGGGAGCCCTAGCCTTAGCCTAAGCCTAGGGGTGCCCTATCCTAAGCCTAGGGGTGCCCTAGCCTAAGCCTAGGGGTGCCGTAGCCTAAGCCTAGAGGTGCCCTAGCCTTAGGCTAGGGGAGCTCTAGCCTTAGCCTAAGCCTAGGGGTGCGCTAGCCTAAGCCTAGGGGTGCCCTAGCCTTAGGCTAGTCGAGCCGTAGCCTTAGTCTAAGCCTAGGGGTGCCTAGACTTAGGCTAGGGGAGCCCTAGACTTAGCCTAAGCTAGGGGTCCCCTAGCCTAAGCCTAGGTGTGCCCTATCCTTAGGCTACGGGTGCCCTAGCATTAGGCTAGGGGAGCCATAGCCTTAGCCTAATCCTAGGGGTAAACTAGGCTAAGCATAGGGGTGCCTTAGCCTAAGCCTAGGGATGCCCTAGCTTAAGCTTAGGGGGGCCCTAGCCTAAGCCTAGGGATGCCCTAGCCTTAGGCTAGGGGAGCCCTAGCCTTAGCCTAAGCCTAGGGGTGCCCTAGCCTAAGGCTAGGGGTGCCCTAGCCTAAGCCTAGGGGTGCCCTAGCCTAAGCCTAGGGTGCCCTAGCCTTAGGCTAGGTGAGCTTTAGCCTTAGCCTAAGCCTAGGGGTGCCCTAGCTTAAGCTTAGGGGGGCCCTAGCCTAAGCCTAGGGATGCCCTAGCCTTAGGCTAGGGGAGCCCTAGCCTTAGCCTAAGCCTAGGGGTGCCCTAGCCTAAGGCTAGGGGTGCCCTAGCCTAAGCCTAGGGGTGCCCTAGCCTTAGGCTATGGGAGCCCTAGCCTTAGCCTAAGCCTAGGGGTGCCCTAGCCTAAGCCTAGGGGTGCCCTATCCTAAGCCTAGGGGTGCCCTAGCCAAAGGCTAGGGGTGCCCTAGCCTAAGCCTAGGGGTGCCCTAGCCTTGGGCTATAGGAGCCCTAGCCTTAGCCTAAGCCGAGGGGTGCCCTAGCCTAAGCCTATGGGTGCCCTAGCCTTAGGCTAGGGGTGCCCGAGCCTTAGGCTAGGGGAGCCCTAGCCTTAGCCTAAGCCTAGGGGTACCCTAGCCTAAGCCTTGGGGTGCCCTAGCCTAAGCCTAGGGGTGTCCTAGCCTTAGGCTAGGCGAGCCCTAACCTTAACCTATGCCTACGGGTGCCCTAGCCTAAGCCTAGAGGTGCCCTAACCTTAGCCAAGGGGATCCCTAACCTTAGGCTAATTCTAGGGGTGCCCTATCCTAATCCTAAGGGTGCCCAGCCTAAGATTTGGGGAGCCCTAGCCTTAGCCTAAGCCTAGGGGTGCCCTAGCCTAAGCAAAGGGGTGCCCTAGCCTTAGGCTAGGGGAGCAGTAGCCTTACCTAAGCTAGGGGTGCCCTAGCCTAAGCCTAGTGGTGCCCTAGCCTTAAGCTAGGGGAGCCCTAGCCTTAGCCTAAACCTAGGTGTGTCGTAGCCTAAGCCTAGGGGTGTCCAAGCCTAAGTCTAGGGGTGCCCTAGCTTTAGGCTAGGGGAGCCCTAGCCTTAGGCTAAGCCTAGGGGTGCCCTAGCCTAAGCCTAGGGGTGCCCAAGCATTAGGCTAGGGTAGCCCTAGCCTTAGCCTAAGCCTAGGGGTGCCCTAGCCTAAGCTAAGGGGTGCCCTAGCCTAAGCCTAGGGGTGCCAAAGCCTAAGCCTAAGTGTGCCCTATCCTTAGGATAGGGGAGCCCTAGCCTAAGCCTAAGCCTAGTGGTAACCTAGCCTAAGCCTAGGGGTGCCCTAGCCTAAGCCTAGGGATGCCCTAGCCTTAGGCTAGGGGAGCCCTAGCCTTAGCCTAAGCCTAGGGGTGCCCTAGCCTAAGCCTAGGGTTTCCCTAGCCTAAGACTAGGGGTGCCCTAGCCTAAGCCTAGAGGTGCCCTAGCCTTAGGCTAGGGGAGCTCTAGCATTAGCCTAAGCCTAGGGGTGCGCTAGCCTAAGCCTAAGGGTGCCCTAGCCTAAGCTTAGGGTTGCCCTAGCCTAAGCCTAGGGGTGCCCTAGCCTAAGCCTAGGGGTGCCCTAGCCTAAGCCTAGGGGTGCCCTAGCCTAAGCCTAGGGGTGTCCTAGCCTTAGGCTAGGGGAGCCCTAACCTTAACCTACGCCTAGGGGAGCCCTAGCCTTAGCCTAAACCTAGGGATGCCCTAGCCTAAGCCTAGGGGTGTCCTAGCCTAAGCGTAGGGGTGCCCTAACCTTAGCCTAGGGGAACCCTAGCCTTAGGCTAATTCTAGGGGTGCCCAAGCCTAATCCTAAGGGTGCCCAGCCTAAGATTAGGGGAGCCCTAGCCTTAGCCTAAGCCTAGGGGTGCCCTACCCTAAGCCTAGGGGTGCCCTAGCCTTAGGCTAGGGGAGCCGTAGGCTTATCCTAAGCTAGGGGTGCCCTAGCCTAAGCCTAGTGGTGCCCTAGCCTTAGGCTAAGGGAGCCCTAGCCTTAGCCTAAGCCTAGGGATGCCCTAGCCTAAGCCTAGGGGTGCCCAAGCCTAAGCCTAGGGGTGCCCTAGCCTAAGCCTAGTGGTGCCCTAGCCTTAAGCTAGGGCAGCCCTAGCCTTAACCTAAGCCTAGGTGTGTCCTAGCCTAAGCCTAGGGGTGTCCAAGCCTAAGTCTAGGGGTGCCCTAGCTTTAGGCTAGGGGAGCCCTAGCCTTAGGCTAAGCCTAGGGGTGCCCTAGCCTAAGCCTAGGGGTGCCCTAACCTAAGCCTAGTGGTGCCCTAACCTTAGCCTAGGGGATCCCTAGCCTTAGGCTAATACTAGAGGTGCCCTAGCCTAATCCTAAGGGTGCCCAGCCTAAGATTAGGGGAGCCCTAGCTTTAGCCTAAGCCTAGGGGTGCCCTAGCCTTAGGCTAGGGGAGCCGTAGCCTTAGCCTAAGCTAGGGGTGCCCTAGCCTAAGCCTAGTGGTGCCCTAGCCTTAGGCTAGGGGAGCCCTAGCCTTAGCCTAAGCCTAGGTGTGTCCTAGCCTAAGCCTAGGGGTGTACAAGCCTAAGCCTAGGGGTGCCTTAGCTTTAGGCTAGGGGAGCCCTAGCCTTAGCCTAAGGCTAGGGGTGCCCTAGCCTAAGCCTATGGGTGCCCAAGCATTAGGCTAGGGTAGCCCTAGCCTTAGCCTAAGCCTAGGGGTTCCCTAGCCTAAGCCTAGGGGTGCCCTAGCCTTAGGCTAGGGGAGCCCTAGCCCTAGCCTAAGCCTAGGGGTGCCCTAGCCTAACCCTAGGGGTGCCCTAGCCTTAGGCTAGGGGAGGCCTAGCCTTAGCCTAAGCCTAGTGGTGCCCTAGCCTAAGCCTAGGGTGCCCTAGCCTAAGCCTAGAGGTACCCAAGACTTAGGATAGGGGAGCCCTAGCCTTAACCTAAGCCTAGGAGTGCCCTATCGTAAGCCTAGGGGTGCCCTAGCCTTAGGCTAGGGGAGCCCTAGCCTTAGCCTAAGCTAGGGGTGCCCTAGCCTAACCCGTGGGGTGCCCTAGACTTTGGCTAGGGGAGGCCTAGACTTAGCCTAAGCTAGGGGTGCCCTAGCCTAAGCCTAGGTGTGCCCTAGCTTTAGGCTAGGGGTGCCCTAGCCTTAGGCTAGGGGAGCCCGAGCCTTAACCTAAGCCTAGGGGTGCCCTAGCCTAAGCCTAGGGTTGCCTTAGCCTAAGCCTAGGGGTGCCCTAGCCTAATGCTAGGAGTGCCCTAGCCTTAGGCTATGGGAGCCCTAGCCTTAGCCTAAGCCTAGGGGTGCCCTAGCCTAAGCCTAGGGGTGCCCTAGCCTAAGCCTAGGGGAGCCCTAGCCTTGGGCTATGGGAGCCCTAGCCTTAGCCTAAGCCTAGGGGTGCCCTAGTCTTAGGCTAAGCGTGCCCTAGCCTTAGGCAATGGGAGCCCTAGCCTTAGCCTAAGCCTAGGGGTACCCTAGCCTAAACCTAGGGGTGCCCTAGCCTAAGCTAGGGGTGCCCTAGCAAAAACCTAGGGGCGCCCTAGCCTAAGCCTAGGGATGCCCAAGCCTTAGGCTAGGGGAGCCCTAGCCTTAGCCTAAGCCTAGGGGTGCACTAGCCTAAGCCTAGGGGTGCCCTAGTAAGCCTAGGGGTGCCCTAGCCTAAGCCTAGGGGTGCCCTAGCCTAAGCCTAGAGGTACCCAAGCCTTAGGCTAGGGGAGTTCTAGCCTTAGCCTAAGCCTAGGGGTGCACTAGCCTAAAACTAGGGGTGCCCTAGCCTAAGCGTAGGGATGCCCAAGCCTTAGGCTAGGGGAGCCCTAGTCTTAGCCTAAGCCAAGGGGTGCACTAGCCTAAGCCTAGGGGTGCCCTAGTAAGCCGAGGGGTGCCCTAGCCTAAGCCTAGGGGTGCCCAAGCCTAAGCCTAGAGGTGCCCTAGCCTTAGGCTAGGGGAGTTCTAGCCTTAGTCTAAGCCTAGGGGTGCCCTAGCCTAAGCCTAGGGGTGCCCTAGCCTAAGCCTAGAGGTGCCCTAGCCTTAGGCTAGGGGAGTTCTAGCCTTAGCCTAAGCCTAGGGGTGACCTAGCCTAAGCCTAGGGGTGCCCTAGCCTAAGCCTAGAGGTGCCCTAGCCTTAGGCTATGGGAGTTCTAGCCTTAGCCTAAGCCTAGGGGTGCGCTAGCCTAAGCCTAGAGGTGCCCTAGCCTAAGGCTAGGGGAGTTCTAGCCTTAGCCTAAGCCTAGGGGTGCGCTAGCCTAAGCCTTGGGATGCCCAAGCCTTAGGCTAGGGGAGCCCTAGCCTTAGCCTAAGCCTTCGGGTGCACTAGTCTAAGCCTAGGGGTGCGCTAGCCTAAGCCTATAGGTGCCCTAGCCTTAGGCTAGGGGAGTTCTAGCCTTAGCCTAAGCCTAGGGGTGGGCTAGCCTAAGCCTACGGGTGCCCTAGCCTTAGGCTAGTCGAGCCGTAGCCTTAGTCTTAGCCTAGGGGTGCCCTAGACTTAGGCTAGGGGAGCCCTAGCCTTAGCCTAAGCTAGGGGGGCCCTAGCCTAAGCCTAGGTGTGCCCTAGCCTTAGGCTAGGGGTGCCCTAGCCTTAGGCTAGGGGAGCCCTAGCCTTAGCCTATGCCTAGGTGTGCCCTAGCCTAAGCCTAGGGGTGCCTTAGCCTAAGCCTAGGGGTGCCCTAGCCTAAGCCGAGGGGTGCCCTAGCCTTAGGCTCGGGGAGCTTTAGCCTTAGCCTAAGCCTAGGGGTTCCCCTGCCTAAGTTTGGGGGGGCCCTAGCCTAAGCCTAGGGGTGCCCTAGCCTAAGCCTAGGGGTGCCCTAGCCTAAGACTACTTGTACCCCAGCCTTGGGCTATGGGAGCCGTAGCCTTAGCCTAAGCCGGGGGGTGCCCTAGCCTATGTCTTGGGGTGTCCTACCCTTAGGCTAGGGGAGCCCTAATCTTAACCTACGCCTAGGCGTGCCCTAGCCTAAGCCTAGGGGTGCCCTAGCCTAAGCATAGGGATGCCCTATCCTTAGGCTAGGGGAGCCCTAGCCTTAGCCTAAGCCTAGGGATGCCGTAGCCTAAGCCTAGGGATGCCCTAGCCTAAGCATAGGGGTGCCCTAGCCTAAGCCTAGGGGTGCCCTAGCCCAATCCTAGGAGTGCCCTAGCCTTAGGCTATGGGAGCCCTAGCCTTAGCCTAAGCCTAGGGGTGCCCTAGCCTAAGCCTAGGGGTGCCCTAGCCTAAGCCTAGGGGTGCCCTAGCCTAAGACAAGGGGTGCCCTAGCCTTGGGCTATGGGAGCCCTAGCCTAAGCCTAAGCCTAGGTGTGTCCTAGCCTAAGCCTACGGGTGTCCAAGCCTAAGCCTAGGGGTGCCCTAGCTTTAGCCTAAGCCTAGAGGTGCCCTAGCCTAAGCCTAGGGGTGCCCAAGCATTAGGCTAGGGTAGCCCTAGCCTTAGCCTAAGCCTAGGGGTGCCCCAGCCTAAGCTTAGGGGTGCCCTAGCGTAAGCCTAGGGGTGCCCTATCGTAAGCCTAGGGGTGCCCTAGCCTAAGCCTCGGGGTGCCATAGCCTTAGGCAAGGGGAGCCCTAGCCTTAGGCTAATTCTAAGGGTGCCCTAGCCTAAGCCTAGGGGTGCCCTAGCCTAAGCCTAGGGGTGCCCTAGCCTAATATTAGGGGTACCCTAGCCTTAGACTACGGGAGCCCTAGCCTTAACCTAAGCCTAGGAGTGCCCTAGCCTTAGGCTAGGGGAGCCCTAGCCTTAGGATAATTCTAGGGGTGCCCTAGCCTAAGCCTAGGGGTGCCCTAGCCTAAACCTAGGGGTGCCCTAGCCTTAGATTAGGGGTGCCCTAGCCTTAGGCTAGGGATTCCCTAGCCTTAGCCTAAGCTAGGGGTGCCCTAGCCTAAGCCAAGGGGTGCCCTAGCCTTTGGCTAGGGGAGGCCTAGACTTACCCTAAGCTAGGGGTGCCCTAGCCTAATCCTAGGTGTGCCCTAGCCTTAGGCTAGGGGTGCCCTAGCCTTAGGCTAGGGGAGCCCTAGCCTTAGCCTAAGCCTAGGGTTGCCCTAGCCTAAGCCTAGGGGTGCCTTAGCCTAAGCCTAGGGGTGCCCTAGCCTAATGCTAGGAGTGCCCTAGCCTTAGGCTATGGGAGCCCCAGCCTTAGCCTAAGCTTAGGGGTGCCCTAGCCTAAGCCTAGGGGTGCCCTAGCCTAAGCCTAGGGGTGCCCTAGCCTTGGGCTATGGGAGCCCTAGCCTTAGCCTAAGCCTAGGGGTGACCTAGCCTTAGTCTAAGGGTGCCCTAGCCTTAGGCAATGGGAGCCCTAGCCTTAGCCTAAGCCTAGGGGTACCCTAGACTAAACCTAGGGGTGCCCTAGCCTAAGCTAGGGGTGCCCTAGCCTAAACCTAGGGGTGCCCTAGCCTAAGCCTAGGGATGCCCAAGCCTTAGGCTGGGGGAGCCCTAGCCTTAGCCTAAGCCTAGGGGTGCACTAGCCTAAGCCTAGGGCTGCCCTAGTAAGCCTAGGGGTGCCCTAGCCTAAGCCTAGGGGTGCCCTAGCCTAAGCCTAGAGGTACCCTAGCCTTAGGCTAGGGGAGTTCTAGCCTTAGCCTAAGCCTAGGGGTGCGCGAGCCTAAACCTACGGGTGCCCTAGCCTAAGCCTAGGGATGCCCAAGCCTTAGGCTAGGGGAGCCCTAGCCTTAGCCTAAGCCTAGGGGTGCACTAGCCTAAGCCTAGGGGTGCCCTAGTAAGCCTAGGGGTGCCCTAGCCTAAGCCTAGGGGTGCCCTAGCCTAAGCCTAGAGGTGCCCTAGCCTTAGGCTAGGGGAGCCCTAGCCTTAGCCTAAGCCTAGGGGTGCCCTAGCCTAAGTCTAGGGGTGTCCTAGCCTTAGGCTAGGGGAGTCCTAACCTTAACCTACGCCTAGGCGTGCCCTAGCCTAAGCCTAGGGGTGCCCTAGCATAAGCCTAGGGATGCCCTATCCTTAGGCTAGGGGAGCCCTAGCCTTAGACTAAGCCTAGGGATGCCCTAGCCTAAGCCTAGGGATGCCCTAGCCTAAGCCTAGGGGTGCCCTAGCCTAAGCCTAGGGGTGCCCTAGCCTAAGCCTAGTGGTGCCCAAACCTTAGCCTAGGGGATCCCTAGCCTTAGGCTAATTCTAGGTGTGCCCTAGCCTAATCCTAGGGGTGCCCAGCCTAAGAATAGGGGAGCCCTAGCCTTAGCCTAAGCCTAGGGGTGCCCAAGCCTAAGCCTATGGGTGCCCTAGCCTTAGGCTAGTGGAGCCCTAGCCTTAGCCTAAGCCTAGGTGTGTCCTAGCCTAAGTCTAGGTGTGTCAAAGCCTAAGCCTAAGGGTGCCCTAGCTTTAGGCTAGGGGAGCCCTAGCCTTAGGCCAAGCCTAGGGGTGCCCTAGCCTAAGCCTAGGGGTGCCCAAGCATTAGGCTAGGGTAGCCCTAGCCTTAGCCTAAGCTTAGGGGTGCCCTAACCTAAGCCTAAGGCTAGGGGTGCCCTAGCCTTACGCTAGGGGAGCCCTAGCCTTAGCCTAAGCCTAGGGGTGCCCTAGCCTAAACTTAGGGGTGCCCTAGCCTAAGCCTAGGGGTGCACTAGCCTAAGCCGAGGGGTTCCATAGCCTTAGGCTAGGGAAACCATAGCCTTAGCCTAAGCCTAGGGGTGCCCTAGCCTAAGCATAGGGGTGCCCTATCCTAAGCATAGGGGTGCCCTAACCTAAGCCTAGGGGTGCCCTAGCCTAAGCCTAGGGGTGCGCGAGCCTTAGGCTAATTCTAGGGGTGTCCTAGCCTAATCTTAGTGGTGCCCTAGCCTAAGCCTAGGTGTACCCTAGCCTAAGCCTAGGTGTGCCCTAGCCTAAGCCTAGGGGTGCCCTAGCCTAAACCTAGGGGTGCCTTAGCCTTAGTCTAGGGGACCCCTAGCCTTAGCCGAAGCCTAGGTGTGCCCTAGCCTAAGCCTAGGGGTGCCATAGCCTAAGCCTAGGGGTGCCAAAACCTAAGCCTAAGGGTGCCCTAGCCTTAGGCTAGGGGAGCCCTAGCCTAAGCCTAAGCCTAGTAGTGCCCTAGCCTAAGCCTGGGGTGCCCTAGCCTAAGCCTAGGGGTGCCCAAGCCTTAGGCTAGGGGAGCCCTAGCCTTAGCCTAAGCCTAGGTGTGTCCTAGCCTAAGCCTAGGTGGGTCCAAGCCTAAGCCTAGGGGTGCCCTAGCTTTAGGCTAGGGGAGCCCTAGTCTTAGGCTAAGCCTAGGTGTGCCCTAGCCTAAGCCTAGGGGTGCCCAAGCATTAGTCTAGGGTAGCCCTAGCCTTAGCCTAAGCCTAGGGGTGCCCTAGCCTAAGCCTAGTGGTGCCCTAACCTTAGGCTACGGGATCCCTAGCCTTAGGCTAATTCTAGGGGTGCCCTAGCCTAATCTAAGGGTGCCCTAGCTTAAGCCTAGGTGTACCCTAGCCTAAGCCTAGGTGTGCCCTAGCCTAAGCCTAGGGGTGCCCTAGCCTAACCCTAGGGGTGTCCTAGCCTTAGGCTAGGGGAGCCCTAGCCTTAGCCTAAACCTAGGGGTGCCCTTGCCTTAGGCTAGGGCAGCCCTAGCTTTAGCCTAACCTTAGGTGTGCCCTAGCCTAAGCCTAGGGGTGCCATAGCCTAAGCCTAGGGGTGCCAAAACCTAAGCCTAAGGGTGCCCTAGCCTTAGGCTAGGGGACCCCTAGCCTAAGCCTAAGCCTAGTAGTGCCCTAGCCTAAGCCTAGGGTGCCCTAGTCTAAGCCTAGGGGTGCCCAAGCCTTAGCCTAGGGGAGCCCTAGCCTTAACCTAAGCCTAGGGGTGCCCTATCATAAGCCTAGGGGTGCCCTAGCGTTAGGCTATGGGAACCCTAGCCTTAGCCTAAGCCTGGGGGTGCCCTAGCCTAAGCCTAGGGGTGCCCTAGCCTTAGTCTAGGGTTACCTAGCCTAAGCCTAGGCGTGCCCTAGCCATAGGCTAGGGGAGCCCTAGCCTTAGCCTAAGCCTAGAGGTGCCCAAGTCTAAGCCTAGGGGTTCCCTTCCTTAAGCCTAGGGGTGCCCATCCCTAAGCTTAGGGGTTCCCTAGCCTAAGCCTAGGGGTGCCCTATCCTTAGGCTAGGGAAGCCCTAGCCTTAGCCTAAGCCTAGGTGTGCCCTATCCTAATCCTAGGAGTGCCCTATCCTAAGCCTAGGGGTGCCCTATCCTAAGCCTAGGGGTGCCCTATCCTAAGCCTAGGGGTGCGCTAGCCTAAGCCTAAGGGTGCCCTAGCCTAAGAGTAGGGGTGCCCTAGCCTTAGGCTAGGGGAGTCCTAGCCTTGGCCTAAGCCTAGGGTTTCCCTAGCCGAAGCCTAGGGTTACCTAGCCTAAGCCTAGGCGTACCCTTGCCATAGGCTAGGGGAGCCCTAGCCTTAGCCTAAGCCTAGGGGTGCCCTAGCCTAAGCCTATGGGTGCCCTAGCCTTAGGCAAGGGGAGTCCTAGCCTTGGCCTAAGCCTAGGGTTTCCCTAGCCGAAGCCTAGGGTTACCTAGCCTAAGCCTAGGCGTGCCCTAGACATAGGCTAGGGGAGCCCTAGCCTTAGCCTAAGCCTAGGGGTGCGCAAGCCTAAGCCTAGGGGTGCCCTAGCCTTACGCTAGGGTAGCCCTAGCCTTAGCCTATGCCTAGGGGTGCCCTAGCCTAAGCCTAGGGGTGCCCTAGCCTAAGCCTAGGGGTGCCCTAGCCTAAGCCTAGGGGTGCCCTAGCCTAAGCATAGGGGTGCCCTAGCCTAAGCCTAGGGGTTCCCTAGCCTTAGGCTTGGGAAATCATAGCCTTAGCTTAAGCCTAAGGGTGCCCTAGCCTAAGCATAGGGGTGCCCTATCCTAAGCCTAGGGGTGCCCAAGCCTTAGGCTAGGGGAGCCCTAGCCTAAGGCTAAGCCAAGGGGTGCCCTAGCCTAAGCCTTGGGGTGCCTTAGCCTAAGCCTAGAGTTGCCCAAGCCTTAGGCTAGGGGAGCCTTAGCCTTAACCAAAGTCTAGGGGTACCCTAGCCTAAGCCTAGGAGTGCCCTATCGTAAGCATAGGGGTGCCCTAGCCTAAGCCTAGGGGTGCCAAAGCCTTACGCTAGGAGAGCCCTAGCCTTAACCTAAGCCTAGTGGTGCCCTAGCCTAAGCCTAGGGGTACCCTATCCTAAGCTTAGGGGTGCCCTAGCCTAAGTCTAGTGGTGCCCTAGCCTGAGCCTAGGGTTACCTAGCCTAAACCTAGGCGTGCCGAGCCTAAGCCTAGGGGTGCCCTAGCCTTAGGCTAGGTGAGTCCTAGTCTTAGCCTAAGCCGTCGGGTGCCCTAGCCTAAGCCTAGGGGTGTCCTAACCTAAGCCTAGGGGTGCCCTAGCCTTAGGCTAGGGGAATCCTAGCCTTAGCCTAAGCCGACGGGAGCCCTAGCATAAGCCTAGGGGTGCCCTATCCTAAGTCTAGGGGTGCCCTAGCCTAAGCCTAGGGGTGCCCTACCCTAAGCCTAGGGGTGCCCTAGCCTAAGCCTTGGGGTGCCATAGCCTAAGCCTAGGGGTGCCATAGCCTAAGCCTAGAGGTGCCCTAGACTTAGGCTAGGGGATCCCTAAACTTAGCGTAAGCCTAGGGGTGACCTAGCCTAAGCCTAGTGATGCCCTATCCTTAGGCTAGGGGATCCCTAGCCTTAGTATAATTCTAGGGGTGCCCTAGCCTAATCTTAGGGGTGCCCTAGCCTAAGCCTAGGTGTACCGTAGCCTAAGCCTAGGTGTGCCCTAGCCTAAGCCTAGGGGTTCCCTAGCCTAACCCTAGGGGTGCCCTAGCCTTAGGCTAGGGGAGCCCTAGCCTTAGCCTAAGCCAGGAGTGCCCTAGCCTAAGCCTAGGGGTGCCCTAGCCTAAGCCTTGGGGTGCCAAAACCTAAGCCTAAGGGTGCCCTAGCCTTAGGCCAAGGGAGCCCTAGCCTTAACCTAAGCCTAGGGGTGCCCTATCGTAAGCCTAGGGGTGCCATTGCCTTACGCTAGGGGAGCCCTAGCCTTAGCCTAAGCCTAGGGGTGCCCAAGCCTGAGGCTAGGGGAGCCCTAGCCTTAACCTAAGCCTAGGGGTGCCCTAGCCTAAGCTTGGGGTGCCCTATCGTGAGCCAAGGGATGCCCTAGCCTTTGGATATGGGAACCCTAGCCTTAGCCTAAGCCAGGGGGTGCCCTAGCCTAAGCCTAGGGGTGCCCTAGCCTTAGCCTAGGGTTACCTAGCCTAAACCTAGGCGTGCCCTAGCCATAGGCTAGGGGACCCCTAGCCTTAGCCTAAGACTAGGGGTGCCCTAATCTAAGACTAGGGGAGCCCTCCCCTAAGCCTAGGGGTGCCCTAGCCTAAGCCTAGCGGTGCACAAGCCTAAGCCTAGGGGTGCCCTATCCTTAGGCTAGGGAAGCCCTAGCCTTAGCCTAAGCCTAGGTGTGCCCTATCCTAATCCTAGGGGTGCCCTATCCTAAGCCTAGGGGTGCCCTAGCCTAAGCCTAGGGGTGCCCTAGCCTAAGCCTAGGGGTGACCTAGCCTAAGCCTAGGGGTGCCCTAGCCTAAGACTAGGGGTGCCCTAGCCTAAGCCTAGGGGTGCCCTGGCCTAAGCCGAGGGGTGCCCTATCGTGAGCCAAGGGGTGCCCTAGCGTTAGGCTATGGGATCCCTAGCCTTAGCCTAAGCCTGGGGGTGCCCTAGCCTAAGCCTAGGGGTGCCCTAGCCTTAGCCTAGGGTTACCTAGCCTATGCCTAGGCGTGCCCTAGCCATAGGCTAGAGGAGCCCTAGCCTTAGCCTAAGCCTAGGGGTGCCCAAGTCTAAGCCTAGGGGTGCCCTTCCTTAAGCCTAGGGGTGCCCTAGCCTAAGCTTAGGGGTTCCCTAGCCTAAGCCTAGGGGTGCCCTATCCTTAGGCTAGGGAAGCCCTAGCCTTAGCCTAAGCCTAGGTGTGCCCTATCCTAATCCTAGGAGTGCCCTATCCTAAGCCTAGGCGTGCCCTAGCCTAAGCCTAGGGTTGCCCTAGCCTAAGCCTAGGGGTGCCCTAGCCTAAGCCTAGGGGTGCCCTAGCCTAAGCCTAGGGGTTCCCTCGCCTAAGCCGAGGGGTGCCCTAGCCTTAGGCTAGGGAAACCCTAGACTTAGCCTAAGCCTAGGGTTGCCCTAGCCTAAGCTTAGAGGTGCCCTAACCTTAGGCAAGGGGATCCCTAGCCTTAGGCTAATTCTAGGGGTGCCCTATCCTAATCCTAGGGGTGCCCTAGCCTAAGCTTAGGGGTGCCCTTCCCTAAGCCTAGGGGTGCCCTAGCCTAAGCCTAGGGGTGCCCTAGCCTAAGCCTAGGGGTGCCCTATCCTTAGGCTAGGGAAGCCCTAGCCTTAGCCTAAGCCTAGGTGTGCCCTATCCTAATCCTAGGGGTGTCCTATCCTAAGCCTAGGGGTGCCCTATCCTAAGCCTAGGGGTGCCCTAGCCTAAGCCTAGGGGTACCCTAGCCTAAGCCTAGGGGTGCCCTAGCCTAAGAATAGGGGTGCCCTAGCCTTAGGCTAGGGGATTCCTAGCCTTGGCCTAAGCCTAGGGTTTCCCTAGCCGAAGCCTAGGGTTACCTAGCCTAAGCCTAGGCGTGCCCTAGCCATAGGTTAGGGGAGTCCTAGCCTTGGCCTAAGCCTAGGGTTTCCCTAGCCGAAGCCTAGGGTTACCTAGCCTAATTCTAGGCGTGCCCTAGCCATAGGGCAGGGGAGCCCTAGCCTCAGCCTAAGCCTAGGGGTGCCCTAGCCTAAGCTTAGGGGTGCCCTAGCCTTAGGCTATGGGAGCCGTAGCCTTAACCTAAGCTAGGGATGCCCTAGCCTAAGCCTAGGGGTGCCATAGCCTAAGCCTAGGGGTGCCCTAGCCTTAGGCTAGGGGAGCCCTAGCCTTAGCCTAAGCCTAGGTGTATCCTAGCCTAAGCCTAGGGGTGCCCTAGCCTAAGTCTAGTGGTGCGCTAGCCTAAGCCTAGGGGTGCCCTAGCCTTACACTAGGGTAGCCCTAGCCTTTGCCTAAGCCTAGGGGTGCCCTAGCCTAAGCCTAGGTGTGTCCTAGCCTAAGCCTAGGGGTGCCCTAGCCTAAGCCTAGTGGTGCGCTAGCCTAAGCCTAGGGGTGCCCTAGCCTTACGCTAGGGTAGCCCTAGCCTTTGCCTAAGCCTAGGGGTGCCCTAGCCTAAGCCTAGGGGTGCCCTAGCCTAAGCATAGGGGTGCCCAAGCCTAAGCCTAAGGGTGCCCTAGCCTTAGGCTAGGGGAGCCCTAGCCTAAGGCTAAGCCAAGGGGTACCCTAGCCTAAGCCTTGGGGTGCCTTAGCCTAAGCCTAGAGTTGCCCAAGCCTTAGGCTAGGGGAGCCCTAGCCTTAACCAAAGCCTAGGGGTGCCCTAGCCTAAGCCTAGGAGTGCCCTATCGTAAGCCTAGGGTGCCCTAGCCTAAGCCTAGGGGTGCCAAAGCCTTACGCTAGGAGAGCCCTAGCCTTAACCTAAGCCTAGGGGTGCCCTAGCCTAAGCCTAGGGGTACCCTATCCTAAGCTTAGGGGTGCACTAGCCTAAGCCTTGCGGTGCCCTAGCCTGAGCCTAGGGTTACCTAGCCTAAGCCTAGGCGTGCCCGAGCCTAAGCCTAGGGGTGCCCTAGCCTTAGGCTAGGTGAGTCCTAGTCTTAGCCTAAGCCGTCGGGTGCCCTAGCCTAAGCATAGGGGTGCCCTAGCCTAAGCCTAGGGGTGCCCTAGCCTTAGGCTAGGGGAATCCTAGCCTTAGCCTAAGCCGACGGGAGCCCTAGCCTAAGCCTAGGGGTGCCCTATCCTAAGTCTAGGGGTGCCCTAGCCTAAGCCTAGGGGTGCCCTACCCTAAGCCTAGAGGTGCCCTAGCCTAAGCCTTGGAGTGCCATAGCCTAAGCCTAGGGGTGCCATAGCCTAAGCCTAGGGGTGCCCTAGACTTAGGCTAGGGGATCCCTAAACTTAGCCTAAGCCTAGGGGTGCCCTAGCCTAAGCCTAGTGATGCCCTAACCTTAGGCTACGGGATCCCTAGCCTAAGGATAATTCTAGGGGTGCCCTAGCCTAATCTTAGGGGTGCCCTAGCCTAAGCCTAGGTGTACCCTAGCCTAAGCCTAGGTGTGCCCTAGCCTAAGCCTAGGGGTGCCCTAGCATAATCCTAGGGGTGCCCTAGCCTTAGGCTAGGGGAGCCCTAGCCTTAGCCTAAGCCAGGGGTGCCCTAGCCTAAGCCTAGGGGTGCCAAAACCTAAGCCTAAGGGTGCCCTAGTCTTAGGCTAGGGGAGCCCTAGCCTAAGCCTAAGCCTAGGGGTGCCCTAGCCTTAGGCTAAGGGAGCCGTAGCCTTAACCTAAGCTAGGGGTGCCCTAGCCTAAGCCTAGGGCTGCCATAGCCTAAGCCTAGGGGTGCCCTAGCCTTAGGCTAGGGGAGCCCTAGCCTTAGCCTAAGCCTAGGTGTGTCCTAGCCTAAACCTAGGGGTGTCCAAGCCTAAGCCTAGGGGTGCCCTAGCCTAAGCCTAGTGGTGCGCAAGCCTAAGCCTAGGGGTGCCCTAGGCTTACGCTAGGGTAGCCCTAGCCTTTGCCTAAGCCTAGGGGTGCCCAAGCCTAAGCCTAGGGTACCCTATCCTAAGCATAGAGGTGCCTAAGCCTAAGCCTAGGGGTGCCCTAGCCTATGCCTAGGGGTTCCCTAGCCTTAGGCTAGGGACACCATAGCCTTAGCATAAGCCTAGGGGTGCCCTAGCCTAAGCATAGGGGTGCCCTATCCTAAGCCTAGGGGTGCCCTAGCCTAAGCCTTGGGGTGCCTTAGCCTAAGCCTAGAGTTGCCCAAGTCTTAGGCTAGGGGAGCACTAGCCTTAACCAAAGCCTAGGGGTGTCCTAGCCTAAGCCTAGGAGTGCCTTATCGTAAGCCTAGGGTGCCCTAGCCTAAGCCTAGGGGTGCCAAAGCCTTACGCTAGGAGAGCCCTAGCCTTAACCTAAGCCTAGGGGTGCCCTAGCCTAAGCCTAGGGGTACCCTATCCTAAGCTTAGGGGTGCCCTAGCCTAAGCCTAGCGGTGCCCTAGCCTGAGCCTAGGGTTACCTAGCCTAAGCCTAGGCGTGCCCGAGCCTAAGCCTAGGGGTGGCCTAGCCTTAGGCTAGGTGAGTCCTAGTCTTAGCCTAAGCCGTCGGGTGCCCTAGCCTAAGCATAGGGGTGCCCTAGCCTAAGCCTAGGGGTGCCCTAGCCTTAGGCTAGGGGAATCCTAGCCTTAGCCTAAGCCGACAGGAGCCCTAGCCTAAGCCTAGGGGTGCCCTATCCTAAGTCTAGGGGTGCCCTAGCCTAAGCCTAGGGGTGCCCTACCCTAAGCCTAGAGGTGCCCTAGCCTAAGCCTTGGGGTGCCATAGCCTAAGCCTAGCGGTGCCATAGCCTAAGCCTAGGGGTGCCCTAGACTTAGGCTAGGGGATCCCTAAACTTAGCCTAAGCCTAGGGGTGCCCTAGCCTAAGCCTAGTGATGCCCTAACCTTAGGCTACGGGATCCCTAGCCTAAGGATAATTCTAGGGGTGCCCTAGCCTAATCTTAGGGGTGCCCTTGCCTAAGCCTAGGTGTACCCTAGCCTAAGCCTAGGTGTGCCCTAGCCTAAGCCTAGTGGTGCCCTAGCCTAACCCTAGGGGTGCCCTAGCCTAAGCCTAGGGGTGCCCTAGCCTAAGATTAGGGGTGCCAAAACCTAACCCTAAGGGTGCCCTAGCCTTAGGCTAGGGGAGCCCTACCCTAAGCCTAAGCCTAGTGGTGCCCTAGCCTAAGCCTAGGGTGCCCTAGCCTAAGACTAGGGGAGCCCTAGCCTTAACCTAATCCTAGGGTTGCCCTATCGTAAGCCTAGGGGTGCCATAGCCTTAGGCTAGGGGATCCCTAGCCTTAGCCTAAGCCTAGGGGTGCCCTAGCCTAAGCCTAGGGGTGCCCTATCATGAGCCAAGGAGTGCCCTAGCCTTAGGCTATGGGAACCCTAGCCTTAGCCTAAGCCTGGGGGTGCCCTAGCCTAAGCCTAGGGGTGCCCTAGCCTTAGCCTAGGGTTACCTAGCCTAAACCTAGGCGTGCCCTAGCCATAGGCTAGGGGACCCCTAGCCTTAGCCTAAGCCTAGGGGTGCCCTAGTCTAAGCCTAGGGGTGCCCTACCCTAAGCCTAGGGGTGCCCTAGCCTAAGCCTAGGCGTGCATTACCCTAAGCCTAGGGGTGCCCTATCCTTAGGCTAGGGAAGCCCTAGCCTTAGCCTAAGCCTAGGTGTGCCTTATCCTAATCCTAGGGGTGCCCTATCCTACGCCTAGGGGTGCCCGAGCCTAAGCCTAGGGGTGCCCGAGCCTAAGCCTAGTGGTGCCCTAGCCTAAGCCTAGGGGTGCCCTAGCCTAAGCCTAGGGGTGCCCTAGCCTAAGATTAGGGGTGCCCTAGCCTCAGGCTACGGGAGCCCTAGCCTTAGCCTAAACCTAGGGGTGCCCTAGGCTAAGCCTAGGGTTGCCCTAGCCTTAGGCTAGGGGAGCCCTAGCCTTAGGCTAATTCTAGGGGTGCCCTAGCCTAAGCCTAGATGTGCCCTAGCCTAAGCCTAGGGGTGCCCTAGCCTAAGATTAGGGGTGCCCTAGCCTTAGCCTAAGCCTAGGGGTCCCCTAGCCTAAGCCTAGGGGAGCCCTAACCTTAGCTTAAGCCTAGGGGTGCCCTAGCCTAAGTCTAGGGGTGCCCTACCCTAAGCCTAGGGGTGCCCTTGCATTAGCCTAGGGGAGCCCTAGCCTTAGCCTAAGCCTAGGGGTGCCCTAGCCTACCTAGGGGTGCCATAGCCTAAGGCTAGGGGTGCCCAAGCCTAAGCCTAAGGGTGCCCTAGCCTTAACCAAAGCCTAGGGTTGCCCTAGTCTAAGCCTAGGGGTGCCCTATCGTAAGTCTACGGGTGTCCTAGCCTAAGCCTAGGGGTGCCAAAGCGTTACGCTAGGAGAGCCCTAGCCTTAGCCTAAGACTAGGGGTGCGCTAGCCTAAGCCTAGGGGTACCCTATCCTAAGCTTAGGGGTGCCCTAGCCTAAGCCTAGCGGTGCCCTAGCCTAAGCCTAGGGTTACCTAGCCTAAGCCTAGGCGTGCCCTAGCCTAAGCCTAGAGGTGCCCGAGCCTTAGGCTAGGGGAGTCCTAGCCTTAGCCTAAGCCGACGGGTGCCCTAGCCTAAGCCTAGGGGTGCCCTAGCCTTAGGCTAGGGGAATCCTAGCCTTAGCCTAAGCCTAGGGGTGCCCTATCCTAAGTCTAGGGGTGCCCTAGCCTAAGTCGAGGGGTGCCCTAGCCTAAGACTAGGGGTGCCATAGCCTAAGCCTAGGGGTGCCCTAACTTAGGCTAGGGGAGCCCTAAACTTAGCCTAAGCCTAGGGGTGCCCTATCCTAAGCCTAGTGATGCCCTAACCTAAGGCTAGGGGATCCCTAACCTTAGGCTAATTCTAGGGGTGCCCTAGCCTAATCTTAGGGGTGCCCTAGCCTAAGCCTAAGTGTGCCCTAGCCTAAGCCTAGGGGTGCCCTAGCCTAACCCCAGGGGTGCCCTAGCCTTAGGCTAGGGGAGCCCTAGCTTTAGCCTAAGCCTAGGGGTGCCCTAGCCTAATCCTAGGGGTGCCATTGCCTAAGCCTAGGGGTGCCAAAGCCTAAGCCTAAGGGTGCCCTAGCCTTAGGCTAGGGGAGCCCTAGCATAAGCCTAAGCCTAGTGGTGCCCTAGCCTAAGCCTAGGGTGCCCTAGCCTAAGCCTAGGGGTGCCTTATCCTTAGACTAGGGAAGCCCTAGCCTTAGCCTAAGCCTAGGTGTGCCCTATCCTAAACCTAGGGTGCCCTATCCTAAGCCTACGGGTTCCCTATCCTAAGCCTAGGGGTGCCCTAGCCTAAGCCTAGGGGTGCCCTAGCCTAAGCCTAGGGGTGCCCTCGCCTAAGCCGAGGGGTGACCTAGCCTTAGGCTAGGGGACCCCTAGACTTAGCCTAAGCCCAGGGGTGCCCTAGCCTAAGCTTAGTGGTGCCCTAACCTTAGCTTAGGGGATCCCTAGCCTTAGGCAAATTCTAGGGGTGCCCTATCCTAATCCTAGGGGTGCCCTAGCCTAAGCCTAGGGGTGCCCATCCCTAAGCCTAGGGGTGCCCTAGCCTAAGCCTAGGGGTGCCCTGGCCTAAGCTTAGGGGTGCCCTATCCTTAGGCTAGGGAAGCCCTAGCCTTTGCCTAAGCCTAGGTGTGCCCTTTCCTAATCCAAGGGGTGCCCTCTCCTAAGCCTAGGGGTGCCCTATCCTAAGCCTAGGCGTGCCCTAGCCTAAGCCTAGGAGTGCCCTAGCCTAAGCCTAGGTGTGCCCTATCCTAAACCTAGGGTGCCCTATCCTAAGCCTACGGGTTCCCTATCCTAAGCCTAGGGGTGCCCTAGCCTAAGCCTAGGGGTGCCCTAGCCTAAGCCTAGGGGTGCCCTCGCCTAAGCCGAGGGGTGCCCTAGCCTTAGGCTAGGGGACCCCTAGACTTAGCCTAAGCCCAGGGGTGCCCTAGCCTAAGCCTAGTGGTGACCTAACCTTAGCTTAGGGGATCCCTAGCCTTAGGCAAATTCTAGGGGTGCCCTATCCTAATCCTAGGGGTGCCCTAGCCTAAGCCTAGGGGTGCCCATCCCTAAGCCTAGGGGTGCCCTAGCCTAAGCCTAGGGGTGCCCTGGCCTAAGCTTAGGGGTGCCCTATCCTTAGGCTAGGGAATCCCTAGCCTTAGCCTAAGCCTAGGTGTGCCCTTTCCTAATCCAAGGGGTGCCCTCTCCTAAGCCTAGGGGTGCCCTATCCTAAGCCTAGGGGTGCCCTAGCCTAAGCCTAGGGGTGCCCTAGCCTAAGCCTAGGTGTGCCCTAGACTTAGGCTAGGGGAGTCCTAACCTTGGCCTAAGCCTAGGGTTTCCCTAGCCGAAGCCTAGGGTTACCTAGCCTAAGCCTAGGCGTGCCCTAGCCATAGGCTAGGGGAGCCCTAGCCTTAGCCTAAGCCTAGTGATGCCCTAGACTAAGCCTCGGGGTGCCCTAGCCTTAGGCAAGGGGAGTCCTAGCCTTGGCCTAAGCCTTGGGTTTCCCTAGCTGAAGCCAAGGGTTACCTAGGCTAAGCCTAGGCGTGCCCTAGCCATAGGCTAGGGGAGCCCTAGCCTTAGCCTAAGCGTAGGGGTGCCCTAGCCTAAGCCTAGGGGTGCCGTAGACTTAGGCAAGGGGAGTCCTAGCCTTGGCCTAAGCCTAGGGTTTCCCTAGCCAAAGCCTAGGGTTTCCTAGCCTAAGCCTAGGCGTCCCCTAGCCATAGGCTAGGGGAGCCCTAGCCTTAGCTTAAGCCTAGGGGTGCCCTAGCCTAAGCCTAGGGGTGCCCTAGCCTAAGCCTAGGAGTAACCTAGCCTAAGCCTAGGTGTGCCCAACCTAAGGCTAGGGGTGCCCTAGCCTAAGCCTAGGGGTGCCCTAGCCTAAGCCCAGGGGTGCCCTAGCCTTAGGCTATCGGAGCCCTAGCCTTAGCCTAAGCCTAGGGATGCCCTAACATAAGCCTAGGGGTGCCCTAGCCTAAGCTTAGGGGTGCCCTAGCGTAAGCCTAGGGGTGCCCTATCGTAAGCCTAGGGGTGCCCTAGCCTAAGCCTAGTGGTGCCCTAGCCTAAGCTAGGGGTGCCCTAACCTTAGGCTAGGGGAGCCCCAGCCTTAGGCTAATTCTAGGCGTGCCCTAGCCTAAGCCTAGGGGTGCCCTGGCCTAAGATTAGTGGTGTCCTAGCCTTAGGCTACGGGAGCCCTAGCCTTAGCCTAAGCCTAGGGGTGCCCTAGGCTAAGCCTAGGGGTGCCCTAGCCTTAGCCTAGGGGTGCCCTAGCCTTAGCCTAAGCTAGGTGTGCCCTAGCCTAAGCCTAGGGGTGCCCTAGCCATTGGCTAGGGGAGGCCTAGACTTAGCCTAAGTTAGGGGTGCCTTAGCCTAAGCCTAGGGGTGCCCTAGCCTTAGGCTAAGGGAGCCCTAACCTTAGCCTAAGCCTAGGGGTGCCCTAGCCTAAGCCTAGGGGTGCCCTAGCCTAATCCTAGGAGTGCCCTAGCCTTAGTCTATGGGAGCCCTAGCCTTAGCCTAAGCCTAGGGGTGCCCTAGCCTAAGCCTAGGGGTGCCCTAGCCTAAGCCTAGGGGTGCTCTAGCCTTAGACTAGAGGAGCCCTAGCCTTAGCCTAAACCTAGGGGTGCCCTAGACTTAGTGTAGGGGTGCCCTAGCCTGAGCCTAAGGGTGCCCTAGCCTTAGCCTAGGGGTGCCCTAGCCTAAGCCTAGGGGTGCCTTAGGCTAAGCCTAGGGGTCTCCTAGCCTTAGCCTAAGCCTAGGGGTGCCCTAGCCTAAGTCTAGGGGTGCCTAGCCTAACCATAGGGGTGCCCTAACCTAAGCCTAGGGGTTCCCAAACCTAAGCCTAGGGGTGCCCTAGCCTAAGCCTACGGGTGCCCTAGCCTAAGCCTAGGGGTGCCCTAGCCTTAGGCAAGAGAAGCCCTAGCATTAGCCTAAGCCTAGGGTTGCCCTATCCTAAGCCTAGGGGTGCCCTAGCCTAAGGCTAGGGGTGCCCTAGCCTGAATCTACGGATGCCCTAGCCTTAGGCTAGGGGAGCCGTAGCCTTAGCCTAAGCCTAGGGGTGCCCTAGCATAAGCCAAGGGGTGCGCTAGCCTAAGCCTAGGGGTGCCTAGCCTAAGCCTAGGGGGGCCCTAGCCTAAGCCTAGGGGTGCACTAGCCTAAGCCTAGTGTGCCCTAACCTAAGCCTAGGGGTGCCCTAGCCTTAGGCTAGGGGTTCCCTAGCCAAAGCCTAGGGGTGCCCTAGCCTAAGCATAGGGGTGCCCTAGCCTTAGGTTGGGGAGCCCTAGCCTTAGCCTAAGCCCACGGATGCATTAGCGTAAGCCTAGGGGTGCCCTAGCCTAAGCCTTGGGATGCCCTAGCCTAAGCCTATGGGTGCCCTAGCCTAAGCCTAGGGGTGCCCTAGCCTAAGCCTAGGGGTGCCCTGGCGTTAGCCTAGGGGAGCCCTAGCCTTAGCCTAAGCCTAGGGGTGCCCTAAGCAAAGCCTTAGGGTGCCCTACCCTAAGCCTAGAGGTGCCCTCGTTTTAGGCTAGGGGAGCCCTAACAATAGCGTAAACCTAGGGGTGCCTTAGCCTAAGCCTTTGTGTGCCCTAGCCTAAGCCTAGGGGTGCCCTAGCCTAAGCATAGGTGTGCCGAAGCCTTAGGCTAGGGGAGGCCTAGCCTTACCCTAAGCCTAGGAGTGCCCTAGCCTAAGCTTTGGGGTGCCCTAGCCTAAGCCTACGGCTGCCCCAGCCTAAGCCTAGGGGAGCCCTAGCCTAATCCTAGGTGTACCCTAGCCTTAGGCTAGGTGAGCCCTAGCCTTAGCCTAATCCTAGAGGTGCGCTAGCCAAAGCCTAAGGGTGCCCTAGCCTAAGCCTAAGCCTAGGGGTGCCCTAGCCTAAGCTTAGGGGTGCCCTAGACTAAGCCTAGGGCTGCCCTAGAATAAGCCTAGGGGTGCCCTAGCCTAAGCTTAGAGGTGCACTCGCTTTAGGCTAGGGGAGCCCTAACAATAGCGTAAGCCTAGTGGTGCCTTAGCATAAGCCTTTGTGTGCCCTAGCCTAAGCCTACGGGTGCCCTAGGCTAAGCCTAGGGGTGCCCTAGCCTTAAGCTGGGAGCCCTAGCCTTAGTCTAAGCCTAGGGGTGCACTAGCCTAAGCTTGGGGTGCCCTAGCCTAAGCCTAGGGGTGCCCTAGCCTAAGCCTAGGGGTGCCCTAGCCTAAGCCTAGGGGTGCCCTAGCCTAAGACTAGGGGTGCCCGAGCCTAAACTTAGGGGTGCCCTAGCCTAAGCCTAGGGGTGCCCTAGCCTAAGCCTTGGGGTGCCCTAGGGTTAGGCTAGGGGAGCCCTAGCCTTAGCCTAAGCCTAAGGATGCCCTAGCCTAAGCCTAGGGGTGCCCTGGCCTAAACCTCGGGGTGCCCTAGCCTAAGCCTAGGGGTGCCCTAGCCTAAGCCTAGGGGTGCCCTACTCTTAGGCTAGGGGAGCCCTAGCCTTACCCTAAGTCTACGGGTGCCCTAGCCTAAGCTTAGTGGTGCCCTAGCCTAAGCCTATGGGTGTCCTAGCCTAAGCCTAGGGGTGCCCTAGCCTAAGCCTAGGGGTGCCCTAGCCTAAGCCTAGGGTGACTCTAGCCTTAGGCTTGGGGAACCTTAGCCTTAGCCTAAGTCTAGGGGTGCCCTAGCCTAAGCATAGGGGTCTTTAGCCTTAGGCTAGGGGAGCCCTAGCCTTAGCCTAGGGGTGCCCTAGCCTAAGCCTAGGGGTGCACTAGCCTAAGACTAGGGGTGCCCTAGCCTAAGCCTAGGGGTGCCCTAGCCTAAGCCTAGGGGAGCCCAAGCCTTAGGCTAGGGGAGACCTAGCATTAGTCTAAGACTAAGGGTGTCCTAGCATAAGCCTAGGGGTGCCCTAGCCTTCGGCTAGGGGAGCCCTAGCCTAAGCCTAGGGGTGCCTTAGCCTTAGACTGGGAGCCCAAGCCTTAGCCTAAGCTAGGGGTGCCCTAGGCTAAGTCTAGGGGTGCCCTAGCCTAAGCCTAGGGGTGCCCTAGCATTAGGCAAGGAGAGCCCTAGCCTTAGCCTAAGGCTAGGGGTGCCCTAGCCTATGCCTAACATAACCTAGCCTAAGCCTAAGCGTGCCCTAGCCTTAGGTTTGGGGAGTCCTAGCCTTAGCCTAAGACAAGGGGTGCCCTACCCTAAGCCTAAGGGTGCCCTAACCTAAGCCTAGGGGTGCCCTAGCCTTAGGCTAGGGGAGCCCTAGCCTTAGCATAAGCCTAGCGGTGCCCTACCCTAAGCCTAGGGGTGCCCTAGCCTAAGCCTTGGGGTGCCCTAGCCTAAGCCTAGGGGTGCCCTAGCCTTAGGCTGGGGGAGCCCTAGCCTTAGCCTAAGCCTATGGGTGCCCTAGCATAAGCCTAGGGGTACCCTAGCCTAACCCTAGGGGAGCCCTAGCCTAAGCCTTCTGGTGCAATAGCCTAAGCCTTGAGGTGCCCTAGCCTTAGGCTAGAGGAGCCCTAACCTTAGCCTTAGACTAGGGGTGCCCTAACCTAAGCCTAGGGGTGCCATAGCCAAGCATAGGGGTGCCCTAGCCGAAGCCTAGGGGCGCCCTAGCTGTAGGCTAGGGGAACCCTAGCCTTAGCCTAAGCCTAGGGGTATCCTAGCGTAAGCCTAAGGGTGCCCTAACCTAACACTAGGGGTGCCCTACCCTCAGCCTAGGGGTGCCCTAGCCTAAGCCTTGGGGTGCCCTAGCCTTAGTCTAGAGGAGCCCTAGACTTAGCCTTAGCCTAGTGGTCCCCTAGCCTAAGCATAGGGGTGCCCTAGCCAAAGCCTAGGGGTGCCCTAGCCTTAGGCTAGGGGACCCCTAGCCTTAACCTAAGCCTAGGGGTATCCTAGCCTAAGCCTAGGGGTGCCCTAGCCTAAGCCCCGGCGTGCCCTAGCCTAAGCCTACGGGTGCCCTAGCCTTAGGCTAGGGGAGCCCTAGCTTTAGCCTAAGCCTAGTTGTGCCCTAGCCTAAGCCTAGGGGTGGCCTTTCCTAAGCCTAGGGGTGCTCTAGCCTTAGGCTAGGTAGCCCTAGCCTTAGCCTAAGCCTAGGGGTGCCCTAGCCTAAGCCAAGGGGTGCCTTAGCCTAAGGCTAGGTGTGCCCTAACCTGAGGCTAGGGGAGCCCTAGCTTTAGCCTAAGCCTAGGGGTGCCCAAGCCTAAGCCTATGGGTGCCCTAGCCTGAGCCTAGGGGTGCCCTAACCTGAGTCTAGGGGAGCCCTAGCCTTAGTCTAGTCTAGGATTACCCTAGCCTAAGCCAAGGGTGCCATAGCCTGAGTCTAGGGTTGCCATAGCCTGAGGCTAGGGGAGCCGTAGCCTTAGCCTAAGCCTAGGGGTGACCTAGCCTGAGCCTAGGTGTGCCCTAGCCTGAGCCTAGGGGTGCCCTAGCCTGGGCTAGGGGAGCCGTAGCCTAAGCCTAAGCCTAGGGGTGCCCTAGCCTAAGCCTAGGTGTGCCCTAGCCTGAGCCTAGGGGTGCCTAGACTTAGTCTAGGGTAGTCCTAGCCTTTTCTCTGCCTAGGGGTACCCTAGCCTAAGCCTACGGGTGCCCTAGCCTGAGCCTAGGGATGCCCTAGCCTTAGGCTAGGGGAGCCGTAGCCATAGCCAAAGCCTAGGGGTGCCCTAGTCTAAGCCTTGGGGTGCCCTTGCCTAAGCCTAGGGGTGTCCTAGCCTGAACCTAGGTGTGCCCTAGTCTGAGCCTAGGGGTGCACTAGCATTAGGCTAGGGGAGTCCTAGCCTTATCCTAAGCCTAGGTGTGCCC
Organism: Tenrec ecaudatus; assembly: GCF_050624435.1. Taxonomy (NCBI): domain Eukaryota; kingdom Metazoa; phylum Chordata; class Mammalia; order Afrosoricida; family Tenrecidae; genus Tenrec; species Tenrec ecaudatus. The sequence goes on from NW_027457749.1 coordinate 148,207, forward strand.
TAGCCTAAGCCTAGGCGTGCCCTAGCCTGAGCCTAGGGGTGCCCTAGCCTTAGGCTAGGGGAGCCCTAGCCTTTTCTATGCCTAGGGGTACCCTAGCCTAAGCCTATGGGTGCCCTAGCCTGAGCCTAGGGATGCCCTAGCCTTAGGCTAGGGGAGCCGTAGCCTTAGCCTAATCCTAGGGGTGCCCTAGCTTAAGCCTCGGGATGCCCTAGCCTAAGCCTAGGGGTGCCCTAGCCTAACCTAGGGGTGCCCTAGCCTTAGGCTAGCGGAGCCCTAGTCTTTTCCTATGCCTAGGGGTACCCTTGCCTAAGCCTATGGGTGCCCTAGCCTGGGACTAGGGGTGCCCTAGCCTTAGGCTAGGGGAGCCCTAGCCTTATCCTAAGCCTAGTGGTGCCCTAGCCTGAGCCTAGGGGTGCCCTAGCCTGAGCCTAGGTGTGCCCTAGCCTGAGCCTAAGGGTGTCCTAGCGTAAGGCTAGGGGAACCCAAGCCTTAGCCTAAGCCTAGGGGTTCCCTAGACTAAGCCTAAGGGTGCCCTAGCCTGAGGCTAGGGGTGCCCAAGCCTTTGGCAAGGGGAGCACTAGCCTTAGCCTAAGCCTAGGATTGCCCTAGCCTAAGCCTAGGGGTGCCCTAGCCTGAGTCTTGGGGTGCCCTAGCCTGAGTCTAGGGGAGCCGTTGCCTTAGGCTAAGCCTAGGGGTTCCCTAAACAAAACCTAGGGGTGCCCTAGCCTATGTCTAGGGGTGCCCTAGACTAAGCCTAGGGGTGCCCTAGCCTAAGCCTAGGGGTGCCCTAGCCTAAGCCTAGGGGTGCCCTAGCCTAAGCCTAGGGGTGCCCTAGCATAAGCCTAGGGGTGCCCTCGCCTAAACCTCGGAGTACCCTAGCCAAAGCCTAGGGGTGCCCTAGCCTTAGGCTAGGGGAGCCCTAGCCTTAGCCTAAGCCTAGGGGTGCACTAGCCTAAGCCAAGGGGTGCCCTAGCCTAAGTCAAGGGGTGCCCTAGCCTTCGGCTAGGGGAGCCCTAGCCTTAGCCTAAGCCTAGGGGTGCCCTAGCCCAAGCCTACTGGTGACCTAGAATAAGCCTAGGGGAGCCCTAGCCTTAGCCTAAGCCTAGGGGTATCCTAGCGTAAGCCTAGGGGTGCCCTAACCTAACCCTAGGGGTGCCCTACCCTAAGCCTAGGGGTGCCCTAGCCTAAGCCTTGGTGTGCCCTAGCCTTAGGCTAGAGGAGCCCTAGACTTAGCCTTAGCCTAGTGGTGCCCTGGCCTAAGCATAGGGGTGCCCTAGCCAAAGCCTAGGGGTGCCCTAGCCTTAGGCTAGGGGAGCCCTATCTTTAGCCTAAGCCTAGTTGTGCCCTAGCCTAAGCCTAGGGGTGCCCTATCCTAAGCCTAGGGGTGCTCTACCCTTAGGCTAGGTAGCCCTAGCCGTAGCCTAATCCTAGGGGTGCCCTACCCTAAGCCAATGGGTGCCCTAGCCTAAGCTCAGGGGTGCCCTAGCCTTAGGCTTGGTGCGCCTTAGCTTTAGCCTAAGCCTAGGGGTGCCCTAGCCTGAGCCTAGGTGTGCCCTAGCCTGAGCCTAGGGGTGCCCTAGCCTGAGGCTAGGGGAGCCGTAGCCTTAGCCTAAACCTAGGGGTGCCCTTTCCTAAGCCTAGGGTTGCCCTAGCCTAAGCCTAGGGGTGCCCTAGCCTTAGGCTAGGGGAGTCCTAGCCTTATCCTAAGCCTAGGTGTGCCCTAGCCTAAGCCTAGGCGTGCCCTAGCCTGAGCCTAGGGGTGCCCTAGCCTTAGGCAAGGGGAGCCCTAGCCTTTACTATGCCTAGGGGTACCCTAGCCTAAGCCTATGGGTGCCCTAGCCTGAATCTACGGATGCCCTAGCCTTAGGCTAGGGGAGCCGTAGCCTTAGCCTAAGCCTAGGGGTGCCCTAGCATAAGCCTAGGGATGCCCTAGCCTAAGCCTAGGGGTGCCCTAGCCTAACCTAGGGGTACCCTAGCCTGGGGCTATGGGTGCCTTAGCCTTAGGCTAAGGGAGCCCTAGCCTTATCCTAAGCCTAGTGGTGCCCTATCCTGAGCCTAGGGGTGCCCTAGCCTGAGCCTAGGGGTGCCCTAGCGTGAGACTAGGGGAACCCTATCATAAGCCTAAACCTAGGGGTGCACTAGACTAAGCCTAGGGGTGCCCTAGCCTGAGGCTAGGGGTGCCCTAGCCTGAGGCAAGGGGAGCACTAGCCTTAGCCTAAGCCTAGGATTGCCCTAGCCTAAGCCTAGGGGTGACCTAGCCTGAGTCTAGGGGTGCCCTAGCCTGAGTCTAGGGGAGCCGTTGCCTTAGGCAAAGCCTAGGGGTTCCCTAAACAAAACCTAGGGGTGCCCTAGCCTAAGCCTAGGGGTACCCTAGACTAAGCCTAGGGGTGCCCTAGCCTAAGCCTAGGGGTGCCCTAGCCTTAGGCTAGGGGAGCCCTAGCCTTAGCCTAAGCCTAGTGGTGCCCTAGCCTAAGCCTAGGGGTGCCCTAGCCTAAGCCTAGGGTTGCCCTAGCATAAGCCTAGGGGTGCCCTCGCCTAAGCCTCGGAGTACCATAGCCTAAGCCTAGGGGTGCCCTAGCCTTAGCCTAAGCCTAGGGGTGCCCTAGTCTAAGCCTATGGGTGCCCTAGCCTAAGCCTAGGGGCGCCCTAGCCTTAGGCTAGGGGAGACCGAGCCTTAGCCAAAGCCTAGGGGTGCACTAGCCTAAGCCAAGGGGTGCCATAGCCTAAGCCTTGGGGTGCCGTAGCCTTCGGCTAGGGGAGCCCTAGCCTTAGCATAAGCCTAGGGGTGCCCTAGCCTAAGCCTACGGGTGCCCTAGACTAAGCCTAGGGGTGCTCTAGCCTTAGGCTAGGGGAGCCTTAGCCTTAGCCTAAGCCTAGGGGTGCCCTAGCCTAAGCCTAAGGGTGCCCTAGCCTAAGCCTAGGAGTGCACTAGCCTTAGGCTAGGGGAGTCCTTGCCTTAGCCTGAGCCTAGGGATGCCCTAGCCTCAGAATAGGGATGCCCTAGCCTAAGCCTAGGGGAGCCCTAGCCTTAGCCTAAGACTAGGTGTGCCCTAGCCAAAGCCTTGGGGTGCCCTAACCTAAGCCAAGGGGTACCCTAGCCTAAGCCTAGGTATGTCCTACCTAAGCGTAGGCGTGCCCTAGCCTTAGGCTAGGGGAGCCCTAGCCTTAGTGTAAGACTAGGGGTGTCCCCGCCTAAGCCTAGGGGTGTCCTAACCTAAGCGAGGGGTGCCCTATCCTAAGCCTAGGGGTTCCCTAGCCTAAGCCTAGGGGTGCCCTAGCATAAGGCGAGGAGAGCCCTAGCCTTAGCCTAAGGCTAGGGGTGCCCTAGCTTAAGCCAATGGTTACCTAGCCTAAGCCTAGGTGTGCCCTAGCCTTAGGTTTGGGGAGCCCTAGCCTTAGCCTAAGCCTAGGGGTGCCCTAGCCTAAGCCTAGGGGTGCCCTAACCTAAGTCTAGGGGTGCCCTAGCGTTAGGCTAGGGGAGCCCTAGCCTTAGCATAAGCCTAGCGGTGCCCTAGCCTAAGCTTAGGGGTGCCCTAGCCTAAGCCTAGGGGTTCCCTAGCTTAGGCTATGGGAGCCCTAGCCTTAGCCTAAGGCTAGGGGTGCCCTAGCCTAACACAAGGGGTGCCCTAGCCTAAGCCTAGGGGTGCCCTAGCCTAAGCCTAGGGGTGCCCTAGCAGTAGGCTAGAGGAGCCCTAGCCTTAGCCTTAGCCTAGGTGTGCCCTAGCCTAAGTCTAGTGGTGCCCTAGCCAAAGGCTAGGGGTGTCCTAGCCTTAGGCTAGGGGAGCCCTAGCTTTAGCCTAGCCTAGGGGTGCCCTAGCCTAAGCCTACGGGTGCCCTAGCCTTAGGCTAGGGGATCCCTAGCTTTAGCCTAAGCCTAGGGGTGCCCTAATCTAAGCCTAGGTGTGCCCTAGCCTTAGCCTAGTGGTGCTCTAGCCTTAGGCTAGGGGAGCCCAAGCTTTAGCCTAAGCCTAGGTGTGCCCTAGCCTAAGCCTAGGGGTACCCTAGCCTAAGCCTAGGGGTGCCCAAGCCTGAGGCTAGGGGAGCCCTAGCTTTAGCCTAAGCCTACGGGTGCCCTAGCCTAAGCCTAGGGGTGCCCTAACCTGAGCCTACGGGTGCCCTAGCCTGAGGCTAGGGGAGCCCTAGCCTTAGTCTAGCCTAGGATTGCCCTACCCTAAGCCTAGGGGTGCCCTAGCCTGAGGCTATGGGAGCCGTAGCCATAGCATAAGCCTAGGGGTGCCCTAGCCTAAGCCTAGGGGTGCCCTATCTTAAGTCTTGGGGTTCCCTAGCCTAAACTTAGGGGTTGCCCTAGGCTAAGCCTAGGGGTGCCCTAGCCTAAGCCTAGTGGTGCCCTAGCCTTAGGCTAGGGGAGGCCAAGCCTTAGCCTAAGCTAGGGGTGCCCTAGCCTAAGACTAGGGGTGCCCTAGCCTAAGACTAAGGGTGCGCTAGCATTAGGGGAGGAGAGCCCTAGCCTTAGCTTAAGGCTTGGGGTGCCCTAGCCTAAGCCTAGTGTTACCTAGCCTAAGCCTAAGCGTGCCCTAGCCTTAGGTTTGGTGAGCCCTAGCCTTAGCCTAAGCCTAGCGGTGCCCTAGCTTAAGCCTAGGGCTGCCGTAGCCTAAGCCTAGGGGTGCCTTAGCCTAAGCCTAGGGGTGCCCTAGGCATAGGCTATGGGAGCCCTAGTCTTAGCCAAGGCTAGGGGTGCCCTAGCCTAAGACTAGGGGTGCCTTAGCCTAAGATACGGGTGCCCTAGCCTTAGGCTAGGGGAGCCCTAGACTTAGCCTAATCCTAGGGGTGCCCTAGCCTAAGACTAGGGGTGCCCTAGCCTAAGATAGGGGTGCCCTAGCCTTAGGCTAGGGGAGCCCTAGACTTAGCCTAAGCCTAGGGGTGCCCTAGCGTAAGCCTAGGAGTGCCCTAGCCTAACCCTAGGGGTACCCTAGCCTAAGCCTAGGGGTGTCCTAGACTATGCCTAGGGGTGCCCTAGCCGTAGGCTAGAGAAGCCCTAGCCTTAGCCTTAGCCTAGAGGTGCCCTAGCCTAAGCCTAGGGGTGCCCTAGCCTAAGCCTATGGGTGCCCTAGCCTAAGACTAAGGGTGCTCTAGCCTTAGGCTAGAGAAGCCCTAGCCTTAGCCTTAGCCTAGGGGTGCCCTAGCCTAAGCTTAGGGGTATCCTAGCCTAAGCCTAGCGGTGCCCTAGCCTAAGCCTAGGGGTGCCCTAGCCTAAGCCTACGGGTGCCCTTGCCCTAGGCTAGGGGAACCCCAGCTTTAGCGTAAGCCTAGTTGTGCCCTAGCCTAAGCCAAGGGGTTCCCTAGCCTAAGCCTAGGGGTGCTCTAGCCTTAGGCTAGGGGAGCCCTAGCCTTAGCCTAAGCCTAGGGGTGCCCTATCCTAAGCCTAGGGGTGCCCTGTCCTAAACCTAGGGTTGCCCTAGCCTAAGCTTAGGGGTGCACTAGCCTAAGCCAAGGTGTGCCATATCCTAAGCTTACGGGTGCCTTAGCCGAAGCCTAGGTGTGCCCTAGCCTAAGCCTAGGGGTGCCCTAGCCTAAGCCTAGGGGTGCCCTCGCCTAAGCCTCGGGGTACCCTAGCCTAAGCCTAGGGGTGCCCTATCCTTAGACTAGGGGAGCCCTAGCCTTAGCCTAAGCCTAGGGGTGCCCTAGCCTAAACCAAGGGTGCCCTAGCCTAAGCCTAGGGGTGCCCTAGCCTTAGGATACGGAGCCTTAGCCTTAGCCTAAGCCTAGGGGTACCTTAGCCTAAGCCTAGGGGTGCCCTAGCCTAAACCTAGGGGTGCCCTAGCCTAAGCCTAGGGGTGCTCTAGCCTTAGGTTAGGGGAACCTTAACCTTAGCCTAAGACCAGGGGTGCCCTAGCCTAAGCCTAGTGGTGCCCTAGCCTAAGCCTAGGGGTGCGCTAACATAAGCCTAGGGGTGCCCTAGCCTGAGGTTAGGGGAGCCATAGCCTTAGCCTAGGCCTAGGGGTCCTAGCCTGAGGCCAGGGGTGCCCTAGCCTGAGCCTACGGGTGCCCTAGCCTGAGGCTAGAGGAGCACTAGCCTTAGTCTAGCCAAAGGGTGCGCTAGCATATGCCTATGGGTGCCCTAGCCTGAGCCTAGGCGTGCCCTAGCCTAAGCCTAGGGGTGACCTTGCCAAAGCCTAGGGTTGCCCTAGCCTAAGCCTAGGGTGCCTTAGCCTTAGCCTAAGCCTAGGGGTGCCCTAACCTGAGCCTAGTGGTGCCCTAGCCTGAGCCTACGGAGGCCCTAGCCTGAAGCTAGGGGAGCACTAGCCTTAGTCTAGCCTAGGGGTGCCCTAGACTAAGCCTAGGGGTGCCCTAACCTAAGCCTAGGGGTGCCCTAGCCTGAGGCTAGTGGAGCCCTAGCTTTAGCCTAAGCCTAGGGATGCCCTAGCCTAAGCCTATGGGTGCCCTAGCCTGAGCCTAGGGGTGCCCTAGCCTGAGCCTACGGGTGCCCTTTCCTTAGTCTAGCCTAGGATTGCCCTATCCTAAGCCTAGGGGTGCCATAGCCTGAGTCTAGGGGTGTCCTAGCCTGAGGCTAGGGGAGCCGTAGCCTTAGCCTAAGCCTAGGGGTGCCCTAGACTAAGCCTAGGGGTGCCCTATCCTAAGCCTAGGGGTGCCCTAGCCTAAGCCAAGGGGTGCTCTAGCCTTACGCTAGGGGAGCCCTAGCCTTAGCCTAAGCCTAGGCGTGTCCTATCCTAAGCCTAGGGGTGCCCTTGCCTAAGCCTAGGGGTGCCCTAACCTTAGGCTAGGGGAGCCCTAATCTTACCCTATGCCTAGGGGTGCCCTAACCTAAGCCTAGGGGTGCCCTAGCCTAAGCCTAGGGGTGCCCTAGCCTAAGCCTAGGGGAGCCCTAGCCTAAGCCTAAGCTTAGGGGTGCCCTAGCCTAACCCTAGGGGTGCCCTAGCCTAAGCCTAGGGGTGCCCTAGCCTAAGCCTAGGGGTGCCCTATCCTAAGCCTAGGGGAGCCCTAGCCTAAGCCTAAGCCTAGTGGTGCCCTAGCCTAAGCTTAGGTGTGCCCTAGCCTTAGGCTAGGGGAGCCCTAGCCTTAACCTAAGCCTAGGGGTGCCCTAGCCTAAGCCTAGGGTGCTCTAGCCTTAGGCTAGGGGTGCCCTAGCCTAATCCTGGGGGTGCCCTAGTCTGAGCCTAGGGGTGCCCTAGCCTGAGGCTACGGGTGCCCTAGCCTGAGGATAGGGGAGCTCTAGCGTTAGACTAGCCTAGTATTGCCCTAGCCTACGCCTATGGGTGTCATAGCCTGAGTCTAGGGGTGCACTAGCCTGAGGCTAGGGGAGCCTTAGCCTTAGCCTAAGCCTAGGGGAACCCTAGCTAAAGCTTAGGGGTGCCCAAGCCTAAGCCCAGGGGTGCCCTAGCCTAAGCCTACGGGTGCCCTAGCATTAGGCTAGGGGAGCCCTAGCCTTTTCCTAAGCCTATGGGTACCCTATTCTAAGCCTAGGGGTGCCCTTTCCTGAGCCTAGGGGTGCCGTAGCCTTAGGCTAGGGGAGCCCTAGCCTTAGCCTATGATTAGGTGTGCCCTAGCCTAAGCCTAGCGGTGCCCTAGCCTAAGCCTAGGGGTCCCCTAGCCTTAGGCTATGGGAGCCCTAGCCTTAGCCTAAAACTAGGGGTGCCCTAGCTTAAGCCTACGGGTTCCCTAGCGTTAGGCTAGGGGAGCCCTAGCTTTAGCCTAAGCCTAGGGGTGCCCTAGCCTAAGCCTAGGGGTGCCCTAGCCTAAGCCTAGGGGTGCTCTAGCCTTAGGCTAGGGGAGCCCTAGCCTTAGCCTAAGCCTAGGGGTGCCCTAGCCTAAGCCTATGGGTGCCCTAGCCTAAGCCTAGGGGTGCCCTAGCTTAAGCCTAGGGGTGCCCTATCCTTAGGCTAGAGGAGCCCTAGCCTTAGCCTAAACCTAGGGGTGCCCTAGCCTTAGTGTAGGGGTGCCCTAGGCTGAGCCTAAGGGTGCCCTAGCCTTATCCTAGGGGTGCCTTAGCCTAAGCCTAGGGGTGCCTTAGCCTAATCCTAGGGGTCCCCTAGCCTTAGCCTAAGCCTAGGGGTGCCCTAGCCTAAGCCTAGGGGTGCCCTAACCTAAGCCTCGGGGTGCCTTAGCCTAAGCCTAGTGGTCCCCTAGCCTTCGCCTAAGCCTAGGGGTGCCCTAGACTAAGCCTAGGGGTGCCCTAGCCTAAGCCTAGGGCTGCCTTAGCCTAAGCCTAGTGGTCCCCTAGCCTTAGCCTAAGCCTAGGGGTGCCCTAGCCTGAGCCTAAGGGTGCCCTATCCTTAGCCTAGGGGTGCCCTAGCCTAAGCCTAGGGGTCCCCTAGCCTTAGCCTAAGCCTCGAGGTGCCCTAGACTAAGCCTAGGGGTGCCCTAGCCTAAGCCTCGGGGTGCCTTAGCCTAAGCCTAGTGGTCCCCTAGCCTTAGCCTAAGCCTAGGGGTGGCCTGGCTTAAGCCTAGGGGTGCCCTAGCCTAAGCCTAGGGGTGACTTAGCCTAAGCCTAGGGGTCCCCTAGCCTTAGCCTAAGCCTAGGGGTGCCCTAGCCTGAGTCTAGGCGTGCCGTAGCCTTAGCCTAGGGGTGCCCTAGCCTAAGTTTAGGGGTTCCCTAGCCTTAGCCTAAGCCTAGGGTTGCCCTAGTCTAAGCCTAAGGTTGCCCTAGCCTAAGCCTAGGGGTGTCCTAGCCTTAGGCTAGGGGAGCCCTAGCTTTAGCCTAAGCCTAGGGGTGCCCTAGCCTAAGCCTAGGGGTGCCCTAGCCTTAGGCTGCGAGCCCTAGCCTTAGCCTAAGCCTAGGGGTGCACTAGCCTAAGCCTAGGGGTGCCCTAGCCTTAGGCTAGGGGTGCCCTAGCTTAAGCATAGGGGTGCCCTAGCCTTAGGTTGGAGAGCCCTACCCTTAGCCTAAGCCTAGGGGTGCACTAGCGTAAGACTCTGGGTGCCCTAGCCTAAGCCTAGGGTTGCCCTAGCCTAAGCCTAGGAGTGCCCTAGCCTAAGACTATGATAGCCCGAGCCTAAGCTTAGGTGTGCCCTAGGGTTAGGCTAGGGGAGCCCTAGCCTTAGCCTAAGCCTAGGGGTGCCCTAGCCTAAGCCTAGTGGTGCCCTAACCTAAGTCTAGGGGTGCCCTATCCTAAGCCTAGGGGTACCCTAGCCTTAGGCTAGGGGAGCCCTAGCCTTAGCCTAAACCTAGGGGTGCCCTAGCCTAAGCATAGGGGTGCCCTAGCCTTAGGTTGGGGAGCCCGAGCCTTAGCCTAAGCCTAGGGGTGCACTAGCGTAAGACTCGGGGTGCCGTATCCTAAGCCTAGGGTTGCCCTAGCCTAAGCCTAGGGGTGCCCTAGCCTCAGACTATGATAGCCCGAGCCTAAGCTTAGGGGTGCCCTAGCCTAAGCCTAGGGGTGCCCTAGCCTAAGCCTAGGGGTGCCCTACCCTAAGTCTAGGGGTGCCCAATCCTAAGCCTAGGGGTACCCTAACCTTAGGCTAGAGGAGCCCTAGCCTTACCCTAAGCCTAGGGGTGCCCCAGCCTAAGCCTAGGGGTGCCCTAGCCTAAGTCTAGGGGTGACTAGCCTAAGCATAGGGGTGCACTAACCTAAGCCTAGGGGTTCCCAAACCTAAGCCTAGGTGTGCCCTAGCCTAAGCCTACGGGTGCCCTAGCCTAAGCCTAGGGGTGCCCTAGCCTAAGTCTAGGGCTGCCCTAGCCTAAGCCTATGGTGCCCTAACCTAAGCCTAGGGGTGCCCTAGCCTTAAGCTAGGGGAGCCCTAGCCTTAGACTAAGCCTAGGGGTGCCCTAGCCTAAGCCTAGGGGTGCCCTAGTCTAAGCCTAAGGGTGCCCTAGCCTTAGACTAGGGGAGCCCTAGCCTTAGCCTAAGCCTAGGGGTGCCCTAGCCTAAGCCTAGGGGTGCCCTAGCCTAAGCCTAGGGGTGCCCTAGCCTTAGGCTAGAGGAGCCCTAGTCTTAACCTAAACCTAGGGGTGCCCTAACCTAATCGTAGGGGTGCCCTAGCCTGAGCCTAAGGATGCCCTAGCCTTAGCCTAGGGGTGCCCTAGCCTAAGCCTAGGGGTGCCTTAGCCTAATCCTAGGGGTCCCCTAGCCTTAGCCTATGCCTAGGGGTGCCCTAGCCTAAGCCTAGGTGTGCCCTAGCCTAAGCCTCGGGGTGCCTTAGCCTAAGCCTAATGGTCCCCTAGCCTTAGCCAAAGCCTAGGGGTGCCCTAGCCTAAGCCTAGGGGTGCCCTAGCCTAAGCCTACGGGTGCCTTAGCCTAAGCCTAGGGGTCCCCTAGCCTTAGTATAAGCTAGGGGTGCCCTAGCCTGAGCCGAGGGGTGCCGTAGCCTTAGCTTTGGGGTGCCCTAGCCTAAGCCTAGGGGAGCCCTAGCTTTAGCCTAAGCCTAGGGGTCCCTAGCCTAAGTGTAGGGGTGCCCTAACCTGAGCCTAAAGGTGCCCTAGCCTTAGCCTACGGTTGCCCTAGCCTAAGCCTAGGGGTGACTTAGCCTAAGCCAAGGGGTACCCTAGCCTTAGCCTAAGCCTAGGGGTGCCCTAGCCTAAGCCTAGGGGTGCCAAAGCCTAAGCCTCGGGGTGCCTTAGCCTAAGCCTAGTGGTCCCCTAGCCTTAGCCTAAGCCTAGGGGTGCCCTAACCTAAGCCTAGGGGTGCCCTAGCCTAAGCCTAGGGGTACCCTAGCCTTACGCTAGGGGATCCTTAGCCTTAGCCTAAGCCTAGGGGTGCCCTAGCCTAAGCCTAGGGGTGCCCTAGCCTAAGGCTAGGGGTGCCCTAGCCTAAGCATAGGGGTGCCCTAGCCTTAGGTTGGGGAGCCCTAGCCTTAGCTAAGCCTAGGGATGCACTAGCGTAAGACTCGCGGTGCCCTAGCCTAAGCCTAGGGTTGCCCTAGCCTAAGCCTAGGGGTGCCCTAGCCTAAGACTATGATAGCCCGAGCCTAAGCTTTGGGGTGACCTAGCCTAAGCCTAGGGGTGCCCTAGCCTAAGCCCTGGGGTGCCCTAGGGTTAGGCTAGGGGAGCCCTAGCCTTAGCCTAAGCCTAGGGGTACCCTAACCTAAGCCTAGGGGTGCCCTAGCCTAAGCCTAGGGGTGCCCTAGCCTAAGTCTAGGGGTGCCCTATCCTAAGCCTAGGGGTCCCCTAGCCTTAGGCTAGGGGAGCCCTAGCCTTAGCCTAAGCCTAGGGGTGCCCCAGCCTAAGCCTAGGGGTGCCCTAGCCTAAGTCTAGGGGTGCCTAGCCTAAGCATAGGGGTGCCCTAACCTAAGCCAAGGGGTGCCCTAGCCTAAGCTTAGGGGTGCCCTAGCCTAAGGCTAGGGGTGCCCTAGCCTAAGCCTATGGTGCCCTAACCTAAGCCTAGGGGTGCCCTAGCCTTAAGGTAGGGGAGCCCTAGCCTTAGACTAAGCCTAGGGGTGCCCTAGCCTAAGCCTAGGGGTGCCCTAGTCTAAGCCTAAGTGTGCCCTAGCCTTAGAATAGGGGAGCCCTAGCCTTAGCCTAAGCCTAGAGGTGCCCTAGCCTAAGCCTAGGGGTGCCCTAGCCTAAGCCTAGGGGTGCCCTAGCCTTAGGCTAGAGGAGCCCTAGCCTTAGCCTAAACCTAGGGGTGCCCTAGACTAAATGTAGGGGTGCCCTAGCCTGAACCTAAGGGTGCCCTAGCCTTAGCCAAGGGGTGCCCTAGCCTAAGCCTAGGGGTGCCTTAGCCTTAGCCTAGGGGTCCCCTAGCCTTAGCCTAAGCCTAGGGGTGCCCTAGCCTAAGCCTAGGTGTGCCCTACCCTAAGCCTCGGGGTGCCTTAGCCTAAGCCTAATGGTCCCCTAGCCTTAGCCAAAGCCTAGGGGTGCCCGAGCCTAAGCCTACGGGTGCCTTAGCCTAAGCCTAGGGGTCCCCTAGCCTTAGAATAAGCCTAGGGGTGACGTAGCCTGAGCCGAGGGGTGCCGTAGCCTTAGCCTTCGGGTGCCCTAGCCTAAGCCTCGGGGAGCCCTATCTTTAGCCTAAGCCTAGGTGTCCCTAGCCTAAGTGTAGGGGTGCCCTAGCCTGAGCCTAAAGTTGCCCTAGCCTTAGCCTAGGGGTGCCATTGCCTAAGCTTAGGGGTGACTTAGCCTAAGCCAAGGGGTACCCTAGCCTTAGCCTAAGCCTAAGGGTGCCCTAGCCTAAGCCTAGGGGTGCCCTAACCTAAGCCTCGGGGTGCCTTAGCCTAAGCCTAGTGGTCCCCTAGCCTTAGCCTAAGCCTAGGGGTGCCCTAACCTAAGCCTAGGGGTGCCTTAGCCTAAGCCTAGGGGTCCCCTAGCCTTAGCCTAAGCCTAGTTGTGCCCTAGCTTGAGCCTAGGGAGCCCTAGCTATAGCTTAAGCCTAGGGGTGCCCTAGCCTAAGTTTAGGGGTTCCCTAGCCTTAGTCTAGGGGAGCCCTAGCCTTAGCCTAAGCCTAGGGATGCCCTAGTCTAAGCCTAAGGTTGCCCTAGCCTAACCCTAGAGGTGCCATAGCCGTAGGCTAGGAGAGCCCTAGCTTTAACCTAAGCCTAGGGATGCCCTAGCCTAAGCCTAGGAGTGCCCTAGCCTAAGCCTAGGGGTGCCCTAGCCTTACGCTAGGGGATCCCTAGCCTTAGCCTAAGCACAGGGGTGCCCTAGCCTAAGGGTGGGGGTGCCCTAGCCTGTGCCGATGGGTGCCCTAGCTTTAGCCTAAGCCTAGGGTTGCCCTAGACTAAGTCTAGGGGTGCCCTAGCCTATGCCTAGGGGTGCCCTAGCCTTAGGCTGGGAGCCCTAGCCTTAGCGTAAGTTTAGGGGTGCACTAGCCTAAGCTTGGGGTGCCCTAGCCTAAGCCTAGGGGTACCCTAGGCTAAGACTAAGGGTGCTCTAGCCTAAGCTTAGGGGTGCCCTAGCCTAAGCCTAGGGGTGCCCTAGCCTAAGCCCTGGGGTGCCCTAGGGTTAGGCTAGGGGAGCCCTAGCCTTAGCCTAAGCCTAGCTGTGCCCTAGCCTAAGCCTAGGGGTGCCCTGGCCTAAGCCTAGGGGTGCCCTAGCCTAAGCCTAGAGGTGCCCTAGCCTAAGCCTAGGGGTGCCCTAGCCTAAGCCTACGGGTGCCCTAACCTAAGCCTAGGGGTGCCCTACTCTTAGCCTAGGGGAGCCCTAGCCTTACCCTAAGTCTAGGGGTGCCCTAGCCTAAGCCTAGTGGTGCACTAGCCTAAGCCTATGGGTGTCCTAGCCTAAGCCTAGGGGTACCCCAGCCTTTGGCTAGGCGAGCCCTAACCTTAGCCTTAGCCTAGAGCTGCCCTAGCCTAAGCCTAGGGGTGCCCTAGCCTTAGGCTAGAGGATCCCTAGCCTTAGCCTAAGGCTAGGGCTGCCCTAGCCTAAGCCTAGGACTGCCCTAGCCTAAGCCTAGGCGTGCCCTAGCTTAAGCTTTGGAGTGCCCTAGCCTAAATCTAGGGGTGCCCAAGCCTAAGCCTAGGGGTACCCTAGCCGTAGCCTAAGCCTAGCGTGCCCTAGCCTAAGCCTAGGGCTGTCCTAGCCTAACCTAGGGTTGCCCTAGCCTAAGCCAAGGGGTACCCTAGACTAAGCCTAGGGGTGCCCTAGTCTTAAGCTAGGGGAGCCCTAGGCTTAGCCTAAGCCTAGGGCCGCCCTAGCCTAAACCTAGGGGTGCCCTAACCTAAGCTTAGGGGTGCCCTAGCCTTAGGCTAGGGGAGCCCTAGCTTTAGTCTAAGCCTAGCGTTGCCCTATCCAAAGCCTATGGGTACCTTAGCCTTAGGCTAGGGGAGCCCTAGCCAAAGCCTAGGGGTGCCCTAGCATAAGCCTAGGGGTGCCCTAGCCTTAGGCTAGGGGTTCCCTAGCCAAAGCCTAGGGGTGCCCTAGCCTAAGCATAGGGGTGCCCTAGCCTTAGGTTGGGGAGCCCTAGCCTTAGCCTAAGCCCACGGATGCATTAGCGTAAGCCTAGGGGTGCCCTAGCCTAAGCCTTGGGATGCCCTAGCCTAAGCCTATGGGTGCCCTAGCCTAAGCCTAGGGGTGCCCTAGCCTAAGCCTAGGGGTGCCCTGGCGTTAGCCTAGGGGAGCCCTAGCCTTAGCCTAAGCCTAGGGGTGCCCTAGGCAAAGCCTTAGGGTGCCCTACCCTAAGCCTAGAGGTGCCCTCGTTTTAGGCTAGGGGAGCCCTAACAATAGCGTAAACCCAGGGGTGCCTTAGCCTAAGCCTTTGTGTGCCCTAGCCTAAGCCTAGGGGTGCCCTAGCCTAAGCATAGGTGTGCCGAAGCCTTAGGCTAGGGGAGGCCTAGCCTTACCCTAAGCCTAGGAGTGCCCTAGCCTAAGCTTTGGGGTGCCCTAGCCTAAGCCTACGGCTGCCCCAGCCTAAGCCTAGGGGAGCCCTAGCCTAATCCTAGGTGTACCCTAGCCTTAGGCTAGGTGAGCCCTAGCCTTAGCCTAAGCCTAGAGGTGCACTAGCCAAAGCCTAAGGGTGCCCTAGCCTAAGCCTAAGCCTAGGGGTGCCCTAGCCTAAGCTTAGAGGTGCACTCGCCTTAGGCTAGGGGAGCCCTAACAATAGCGTAAGCCTAGTGGTGCCTTAGCATAAGCCTTTGTGTGCCCTAGCCTAAGCCTACGGGTGCCCTAGGCTAAGCCTAGGGGTGCCCTAGCCTTAAGCTGGGAGCCCTAGCCTTAGTCTAAGCCTAGGGGTGCACTAGCCTAAGCTTGGGGTGCCCTAGCCTAAGCCTAGGGGTGCCCTAGCCTAAGCCTAGGGGTGCCCTAGCCTAAGCCTAGGGGTGCCCTAGCCTAAGACTAGGGGTGCCCGAGCCTAAACTTAGGGGTGCCCTAGCCTAAGCCTAGGGGTGCCCTAGCCTAAGCCTTGGGGTGCCCTAGGGTTAGGCTAGGGGAGCCCTAGCCTTAGCCTAAGCCTAAGGATGCCCTAGCCTAAGCCTAGGGGTGCCCTGACCTAAACCTCGGGGTGCCCTAGCCTAAGCCTAGGGGTGCCCTGGCCTAAGCCTTGGGGTGCCCTAGCCTAAGCCTAGGGGTGCCCTAGCCTAAGCCTAGGGGTGCCCTACTCTTAGGCTAGGGGAGCCCTAGCCTTACCCTAAGTCTACGGGTGCCCTAGCCTAAGCTTAGTGGTGCCCTAGTCTAAGCCTATGGGTGTCCTAGCCTAAGCCTAGGGGTGCCCTAGCCTAAGCCTAGGGGTGCCCTAGCCTAAGCCTAGGGGTGCCCTAGCCTAAGCCTAGGGCGACTCTAGCCTTAGGCTTGGGGAACCTTAGCCTTAGCCTAAGTCTAGGGGTGCCCTAGCCTAAGCATAGGGGTGCTTTAGCCTTAGGCTAGGGGAGCCCTAGCCTTAGCCTAGGGGTGCCCTAGCCTAAGCCTAGGGGTGCACTAGCCTAAGACTAGGGGTGCCCTAGCCTAAGCCTAGGGGTGCCCTAGCCTAAGCCTAGGGGAGCCCAAGCCTTAGGCTAGGGGAGACCTAGCATTAGTCTAAGACTAAGGGTGTCCTAGCATAAGCCTAGGGGTGCCCTAGCCTTCGGCTAGGGGAGCCCTAGCCTAAGCCTAGGGGTGCCTTAGCCTTAGACTGGGAGCCCAAGCCTTAGCCTAAGCTAGGGGTGCCCTAGGCTAAGTCTAGGGGTGCCCTAGCCTAAGCCTAGGGGTGCCCTAGCATTAGGCAAGGAGAGCCCTAGCCTTAGCCTAAGGCTAGGGGTGCCCTAGCCTATGCCTAACATAACCTAGCCTAAGCCTAAGCGTGCCCTAGCCTTAGGTTTGGGGAGTCCTAGCCTTAGCCTAAGACAAGGGGTGCCCTACCCTAAGCCTAAGGGTGCCCTAACCTAAGCCTAGGGGTGCCCTAGCCTTAGGCTAGGGGAGCCCTAGCCTTAGCATAAGCCTAGCGGTGCCCTACCCTAAGCCTAGGGGTGCCCTAGCCTAAGCCTTGGGGTGCCCTAGCCTAAGCCTTGGGGTGCCCTAGCCTTAGGCTGGGGGAGCCCTAGCCTTAGCCTAAGCCGAGGGGTGCCCTAGCATAAGCCTAGGGGTACCCTAGCCTAACCCTAGGGGAGCCCTAGCCTAAGCCTTCTGGTGCAATAGCCTAAGCCTTGAGGTGCCCTAGCCTTAGGCTAGAGGAGCCCTAACCTTAGCCTTAGACTAGGGGTGCCCTAACCTAAGCCTAGGGGTGCCATAGCCAAGCATAGGGGTGCCCTAGCCGAAGCCTAGGGGCGCCCTAGCTGTAGGCTAGGGGAACCCTAGCCTTAGCCTAAGCCTAGGGGTATCCTAGCGTAAGCCTAGGGGTGCCCTAACCTAACACTAGGGGTGCCCTACCCTCAGCCTAGGGGTGCCCTAGCCTAAGCCTTGGGGTGCCCTAGCCTTAGGCCTGAGGAGCCCTAGACTTAGCCTTAGCCTAGTGGTCCCCTAGCCTAAGCATAGGGGTGCCCTAGCCAAAGCCTAGGGGTGCCCTAGCCTAAGCCCCGGCGTGCCCTAGCCTAAGCCTACGGGTGCCCTAGCCTTAGGCTAGGGGAGCCCTAGCTTTAGCCTAAGCCTAGTTGTGCCCTAGCCTAAGCCTAGGGGTGGCCTTTCCTAAGCCTAGGGGTGCTCTAGCCTTAGGCTAGGTAGCCCTAGCCTTAGCCTAAGCCTAGGGGTGCCCTAGCCTAAGCCAAGGGGTGCCTTAGCCTAAGGCTAGGTGTGCCCTAACCTGAGGCTAGGGGAGCCCTAGCTTTAGCCTAAGCCTAGGGGTGCCCAAGCCTAAGCCTATGGGTGCCCTAGCCTGAGCCTAGGGGTGCCCTAACCTGAGTCTAGGGGAGCCCTAGCCTTAGTCTAGTCTAGGATTACCCTAGCCTAAGCCAAGGGTGCCATAGCCTGTGTCTAGGGTTGCCATAGCCTGAGGCTAGGGGAGCCGTAGCCTTAGCCTAAGCCTAGGGGTGACCTAGCCTGAGCCTAGGTGTGCCCTAGCTTGAGCCTAGGGGTGCCCTAGCCTGGGCTAGGGGAGCCGTAGCCTAAGCCTAAGCCTAGGGGTGCCCTAGCCTAAGCCTAGGTGTGCCCTAGCCTGAGCCTAGGGGTGCCTAGACTTAGTCTAGGGTAGTCCTAGCCTTTTCTCTGCCTAGGGGTACCCTAGCCTAAGCCTACGGGTGCCCTAGCCTGAGCCTAGGGATGCCCTAGCCTTAGGCTAGGGGAGCCGTAGCCATAGCCAAAGCCTAGGGGTGCCCTAGTCTAAGCCTTGGGGTGCCCGTGCCTAAGCCTAGGGGTGTCCTAGCCTGAACCTAGGTGTGCCCTAGTCTGAGCCTAGGGGTGCACTAGCATTAGGCTAGGGGAGTCCTAGCCTTATCCTAAGCCTAGGTGTGCCCTAGCCTAAGCCTAGGCGTGCCCTAGCCAGAGCCTAGGGGTGCCCTAGCCTTAGGCTAGGGGAGCCCTAGCCTTTTCTATGCCTAGGGGTACCCTAGCCTAAGCCTATGGGTGCCCTAGCCTGAGCCTAGGGATGCCCTAGCCTTAGGCTAGGGGAGCCGTAGCCTTAGCCTAATCCTAGGGGTGCCCTAGCTTAAGCCTCGGGATGCCCTAGCCTAAGCCTAGGGGTGCCCTAGCCTAACCTAGGGGTGCCCTAGCCTTAGGCTAGCGGAGCCCTAGTCTTTTCCT
This sequence comes from Tenrec ecaudatus, assembly GCF_050624435.1. Lineage (NCBI taxonomy): Eukaryota > Metazoa > Chordata > Mammalia > Afrosoricida > Tenrecidae > Tenrec > Tenrec ecaudatus. The sequence goes on from NW_027457749.1 coordinate 165,698, forward strand.
ATGCCTAGGGGTACCCTTGCCTAAGCCTATGGGTGCCCTAGCCTGGGACTAGGGGTGCCCTAGCCTTAGGCTAGGGGAGCCCTAGCCTTATCCTAAGCCTAGTGGTGCCCTAGCCTGAGCCTAGGGGTGCCCTAGCCTGAGCCTAGGTGTGCCCTAGCCTGAGCCTAAGGGTGTCCTAGCGTAAGGCTAGGGGAACCCAAGCCTTAGCCTAAGCCTAGGGGTTCCCTAGACTAAGCCTAGGGGTGCCCTAGCCTGAGGCTAGGGGTGCCCAAGCCTTTGGCAAGGGGAGCACTAGCCTTAGCCTAAGCCTAGGATTGCCCTAGCCTAAGCCTAGGGGTGCCCTAGCCTGAGTCTTGGGGTGCCCTAGCCTGAGTCTAGGGGAGCCGTTGCCTTAGGCTAAGCCTAGGGGTTCCCTAAACAAAACCTAGTGGTGCCCTAGCCTATGTCTAGGGGTGCCCTAGACTAAGCCTAGGGGTGCCCTAGCCTAAGCCTAGGGGTGCCCTAGCCTAAGCCTAGGGGTGCCCTAGCCTAAGCCTAGGGGTGCCCTAGCATAAGCCTAGGGGTGCCCTCGCCTAAACCTCGGAGTACCCTAGCCAAAGCCTAGGGGTGCCCTAGCCTTAGGCTAGGGGAGCCCTAGCCTTAGCCTAAGCCTAGGGGTGCACTAGCCTAAGCCAAGGGGTGCCCTAGCCTAAGTCAAGGGGTGCCCTAGCCTTCGGCTAGGGGAGCCCTAGCCTTAGCCTAAGCCTAGGGGTGCCCTAGCCCAAGCCTACTGGTGACCTAGAATAAGCCTAGGGGAGCCCTAGCCTTAGCCTAAGCCTAGGGGTATCCTAGCGTAAGCCTAGGGGTGCCCTAACCTAACCCTAGGGGTGCCCTACCCTAAGCCTAGGGGTGCCCTAGCCTAAGCCTTGGTGTGCCCTAGCCTTAGGCTAGAGGAGCCCTAGACTTAGCCTTAGCCTAGTGGTGCCCTGGCCTAAGCATAGGGGTGCCCTAGCCAAAGCCTAGGGGTGCCGTAGCCTTAGGCTAGGGGAGCCCTATCTTTAGCCTAAGCCTAGTTGTGCCCTAGCCTAAGCCAATGGGTGCCCTAGCCTAAGCTCAGGGGTGCCCTAGCCTTAGGCTTGGTGCGCCCTAGCTTTAGCCTAAGCCTAGGGGTGCCCTAGCCTGAGCCTAGGTGTGCCCTAGCCTGAGCCTAGGGGTGCCCTAGCCTGAGGCTAGGGGAGCCGTAGCCTTAGCCTAAACCTAGGGGTGCCCTTTCCTAAGCCTAGGGTTGCCCTAGCCTAAGCCTAGGGGTGCCCTAGCCTTAGGCTAGGGGAGTCCTAGCCTTATCCTAAGCCTAGGTGTGCCCTAGCCTAAGCCTAGGCGTGCCCTAGCCTGAGCCTAGGGGTGCCCTAGCCTTAGGCAAGGGGAGCCCTTGCCTTTTCTATGCCTAGGGGTACCCTAGCCTAAGCCTATGGGTGCCCTAGCCTGAATCTACGGATGCCCTAGCCTTAGGCTAGGGGAGCCGTAGCCTTAGCCTAAGCCTAGGGGTGCCCTAGCATAAGCCTAGGGATGCCCTAGCCTAAGCCTAGGGGTGCCCTAGCCTAACCTAGGGGTACCCTAGCCTGGGGCTATGGGTGCCTTAGCCTTAGGCTAAGGGAGCCCTAGCCTTAACCTAAGCCTAGTGGTGCCCTATCCTGAGCCTAGGGGTGCCCTAGCCTGAGCCTAGGGGTGCCCTAGCGTGAGACTAGGGGAACCCTATCATAAGCCTAAACCTAGGGGTGCACTAGACTAAGCCTAGGGGTGTCCTAGCCTGAGGCTAGGGGTGCCCTAGCCTGAGGCAAGGGGAGCACTAGCCTTAGCCTAAGCCTAGGATTGCCCTAGCCTAAGCCTAGGGGTGACCTAGCCTGAGTCTAGGGGTGCCCTAGCCTGAGTCTAGGGGAGCCGTTGCCTTAGGCAAAGCCTAGGGGTTCCCTAAACAAAACCTAGGGGTGCCCTAGCCTAAGCCTAGGGGTACCCTAGACTAAGCCTAGGGGTGCCCTAGCCTAAGCCTAGGGGTGCCCTAGCCTTAGGCTAGGGGAGCCCTAGCCTTAGCCTAAGCCTAGTGGTGCCCTAGCCTAAGCCTAGGGGTGCCCTAGCCTAAGCCAAGGGTTGCCCTAGCATAAGCCTAGGGGTGCCCTCGCCTAAGCCTCGGAGTACCATAGCCTAAGCCTAGGGGTGCCCTAGCCTTAGCCTAAGCCTAGGGGTGCCCTAGTCTAAGCCTATGGGTGCCCTAGCCTAAGCCTAGGGGCGCCCTAGCCTTAGGCTAGGGGAGACCGAGCCTTAGCCAAAGCCTAGGGGTGCACTAGCCTAAGCCAAGGGGTGCCATAGCCTAAGCCTTGGGGTGCCCTAGCCTTCGGCTAGGGGAGCCCTAGCCTTAGCATAAGCCTAGGGGTGCCCTAGCCTAAGCCTACGGGTGCCCTAGACTAAGCCTAGGGGTGCTCTAGCCTTAGGCTAGGGGAGCCTTAGCCTTAGCCTAAGCCTAGGGGTGCCCTAGCCTAAGCCTAGGGGTGCCCTAGCCTAAGCCTAGGAGTGCCCTAGCCTTAGGCTAGGGGAGTCCTTGCCTTAGCCTGAGCCTAGGGATGCCCTAGCCTCAGAATAGGGATGCCCTAGCCTAAGCCTAGGGGAGCCCTAGCCTTAGCCTAAGACTAGGTGTGCCCTAGCCAAAGCCTTGGGGTGCCCTAACCTAAGCCAAGGGGTACCCTAGCCTAAGCCTAGGTATGTCCTACCTAAGCGTAGGCGTGCCCTAGCCTTAGGCTAGGGGAGCCCTAGCCTTAGTGTAAGACTAGGGGTGTCCCCGCCTAAGCCTAGGGGTGTCCTAACCTAAGCGAGGGGTGCCCTATCCTAAGCCTAGGGGTTCCCTAGCCTAAGCCTAGGGGTGCCCTAGCATAAGGCGAGGAGAGCCCTAGCCTTAGCCTAAGGCTAGTGGTGCCCTAGCTTAAGCCAATGGTTACCTAGCCTAAGCCTAGGCGTGCCCTAGCCTTAGGTTTGGGGAGCCCTAGCCTTAGCCTAAGCCTAGGGGTGCCCTAGCCTAAGCCTAGGGGTGCCCTAACCTAAGTCTAGGGGTGCCCTAGCGTTAGGCTAGGGGAGCCCTAGCCTTAGCCTAAGCCTAGCGGTGCCCTAGCCTAAGCTTAGGGGTGCCCTAGCCTAAGCCTAGGGGTTCCCTAGCTTAGGCTAAGGGAGCCCTAGCCTTAGCCTAAGGCTAGGGGTGCCCTAGCCTAACACAAGGGGTGCCCTAGCCTAAGCCTAGGGGTGCCCTAGCCTAAGCCTAAGGGTGCCCTAGCAGTAGGCTAGAGGAGCCCTAGCCTTAGCCTTAGCCAAGGTGTGCCCTAGCCTAAGTCTAGTGGTGCTCTAGCCAAAGGCTAGGGGTGTCCTAGCCTTAGGCTAGGGGAGCCCTAGCTTTAGCCTAGCCTAGGGGTGCCCTAGCCTAAGCCTACGGGTGCCCTAGCCTTAGGCTAGGGGATCCCTAGCTTTAGCCTAAGCCTAGGGGTGCCCTAATCTAAGCCTAGGTGTGCCCTAGCCTTAGCCTAGTGGTGCTCTAGCCTTAGGCTAGGGGAGCCCAAGCTTTAGCCTAAGCCTAGGTGTGCCCTAGCCTAAGCCTAGGGGTACCCTAGCCTAAGCCTAGGGGTGCCCAAGCCTGAGGCTAGGGGAGCCCTAGCTTTAGCCTAAGCCTACGGGTGCCCTAGCCTAAGCCTAGGGGTGCCCTAACCTGAGCCTACGGGTGCCCTAGCCTGAGGCTAGGGGAGCCCTAGCCTTAGTCTAGCCTAGGATTGCCCTACCCTAAGCCTAGGGGTGCCCTAGCCTGAGGCTATGGGAGCCGTAGCCATAGCATAAGCCTAGGGGTGCCCTAGCCTAAGCCTAGGGGTGCCCTATCTTAAGTCTTGGGGTTCCCTAGCCTAAACTTAAGGGTTGCCCTAGGCTAAGCCTAGGGGTGCCCTAGCCAAAGCCTAGGGGTGCCCTAGCCTTAGGCTAGGGGAGGCCAAGCCTTAGCCTAAGCTAGGGGTGCCCTAGCCTAAGACTAGGGGTGCCCTAGCCTAAGACTAAGGGTGCGCTAGCATTAGGGGAGGAGAGCCCTAGCCTTAGCCTAAGGCTTGGGGTGCCCTAGCCTAAGCCTAGTGTTACCTAGCCTAAGCCTAAGCGTGCCCTAGCCTTAGGTTTGGTGAGCCCTAGCCTTAGCCTAAGCCTAGCGGTGCCCTAGCTTAAGCCTAGGGCTGCCGTAGCCTAAGCCTAGGGGTGCCTTAGCCTAAGCCTAGGGGTGCCCTAGCCATAGGCTATGGGAGCCCTAGTCTTAGCCAAGGCTAGGGGTGCCCTAGCCTAAGACTAGGGGTGCCTTAGCCTAAGATACGGGTGCCCTAGCCTTAGGCTAGGGGAGCCCTAGACTTAGCCTAATCCTAGGGGTGCCCTAGCCTAAGACTAGGGGTGCCCTAGCCTAAGATAGGGGTGCCCTAGCCTTAGGCTAGGGGAGCCCTAGACTTAGCCTAAGCCTAGGGGTGCCCTAGCGTAAGCCTAGGAGTGCCCTAGCCTAACCCTAGGGGTGCCCTAGCCTAAGCCTAGGGGTGTCCTAGACTATGCCTAGGGGTGCCCTAGCCGTAGGCTAGAGAAGCCCTAGCCTTAGCCTTAGCCTAGAGGTGCCCTAGCCTAAGCCTAGGGGTGCCCTAGCCTAAGCCTATGGGTGCCCTAGCCTAAGACTAAGGGTGCTCTAGCCTTAGGCTAGAGAAGCCCTAGCCTTAGCCTTAGCCTAGGGGTGCCCTAGCCTAAGCTTAGGGGTATCCTAGCCTAAGCCTAGCGGTGCCCTAGCCTAAGCCTAGGGGTGCCCTAGCCTAAGCCTACGGGTGCCCTTGCCCTAGGCTAGGGGAACCCCAGCTTTAGCGTAAGCCTAGTTGTGCCCTAGCCTAAGCCAAGGGGTTCCCTAGCCTAAGCCTAGGGGTGCTCTAGCCTTAGGCTAGGGGAGCCCTAGCCTTAGCCTAAGCCTAGGGGTGCCCTATCCTAAGCCTAGGGGTGCCCTGTCCTAAACCTAGGGTTGCCCTAGCCTAAGCTTAGGGGTGCACTAGCCTAAGCCAAGGTGTGCCATATCCTAAGCTTACGGGTGCCTTAGCCGAAGCCTAGGTGTGCCCTAGCCTAAGCCTAGGGGTGCCCTAGCCTAAGCCTAGGGGTGCCCTCGCCTAAGCCTCGGGGTACCCTAGCCTAAGCCTAGGGGTGCCCTATCCTTAGACTAGGGGAGCCCTAGCCTTAGCCTAAGCCTAGGGGTGCCCTAGCCTAAACCAAGGGTGCCCTAGCCTAAGCCTAGGGGTGCCCTAGCCTTAGGATACGGAGCCTTAGCCTTAGCCTAAGCCTAGGGGTACCTTAGCCTAAGCCTAGGGGTGCCCTAGCCTAAACCTAGGGGTGCCCTAGCCTAAGCCTAGGGGTGCTCTAGCCTTAGGTTAGGGGAACCTTAACCTTAGCCTAAGACCAGGGGTGCCCTAGCCTAAGCCTAGTGGTGCCCTAGCCTAAGCCTAGGGGTGCGCTAACATAAGCCTAGGGGTGCCCTAGCCTGAGGTTAGGGGAGCCATAGCCTTAGCCTAGGCCTAGGGGTCCTAGCCTGAGGCCAGGGGTGCCCTAGCCTGAGCCTACGGGTGCCCTAGCCTGAGGCTAGAGGAGCACTAGCCTTAGTCTAGCCAAAGGGTGCGCTAGCATATGCCTATGGGTGCCCTAGCCTTAGCCTAAGTGTGCCCTAGCCTGAGCCTAGGGGTGCCCTAGCCTAAGCCTAGGGGTGACCTTGCCAAAGCCTAGGATTGCCCTAGCCTAAGCCTAGGGTGCCTTAGCCTTAGCCTAAGCCTAGGGGTGCCCTAACCTGAGCCTAGGGGTGCCCTAGCCTGAGCCTACGGAGGCCCTAGCCTGAAGCTAGGGGAGCACTAGCCTTAGTCTAGCCTAGGGGTGCCCTAGCCTAAGCCTAGGGGTGCCCTAACCTAAGCCTAGGGGTGCCCTAGCCTGAGGCTAGTGGAGCCCTAGCTGTAGCCTAAGCCTAGGGATGCCCTAGCCTAAGCCTATGGGTGCCCTAGCCTGAGCCTAGGGGTGCCCTAGCCTGAGCCTACGGGTGCCCTTTCCTTAGTCTAGCCTAGGATTGCCCTATCCTAAGCCTAGGGGTGCCATAGCCTGAGTCTAGGGGTGTCCTAGCCTGAGGCTAGGGGAGCCGTAGCCTTAGCCTAAGCCTAGGGGTGCCCTAGACTAAGCCTAGGGGTGCCCTATCCTAAGCCTAGGGGTGCCCTAGCCTAAGCCAAGGGGTGCTCTAGCCTTACGCTAGGGGAGCCCTAGCCTTAGCCTAAGCCTAGGCGTGTCCTATCCTAAGCCTAGGGGTGCCCTTGCCTAAGCCTAGGGGTGCCCTAACCTTAGGCTAGGGGAGCCCTAATCTTACCCTATGCCTAGGGGTGCCCTAACCTAAGCCTAGGGGTGCCCTAGCCTAAGCCTAGGGGTGCCCTAGCCTAAGCCTAGGGGAGCCCTAGCCTAAGCCTAAGCTTAGGGGTGCACTAGCCTAACCCTAGGGGTGCCCTAGCCTAAGCCTAGGGGTGCCCTAGCCTAAGCCTAGGGGTGCCCTATCCTAAGCCTAGGGGAGCCCTAGCCTAAGCCTAAGCCTAGTGGTGCCCTAGCCTAAGCTTAGGTGTGCCCTAGCCTTAGGCTAGGGGAGCCCTAGCCTTAACCTAAGCCTAGGGGTGCCCTAGCCTAAGCCTAGGGGTGCTCTAGCCTTAGGCTAGGGGTGCCCTAGCCTAATCCTGGGGGTGCCCTAGTCTGAGCCTAGGGGTGCCCTAGCCTGAGCCTACGGGTGCCCTAGCCTGAGGATAGGGGAGCTCTAGCGTTAGTCTAGCCTAGTATTGCCCTAGCCTACGCCAATGGGTTTCATAGCCTGAGTCTAGGGGTGCACTAGCCTGAGGCTAGGGGAGCCTTAGCCTTAGCCTAAGCCTAGGGGAACCCTAGCTAAAGCTTAGGGGTGCCCAAGCCTAAGCCCAGGGGTGCCCTAGCCTATACCTACGGGTGCCCTAGCATTAGGCTAGGGGAGCCCTAGCCTTTTCCTAAGCCTATGGGTACCCTATTCTAAGCCTAGGGGTGCCCTTTCCTGAGCCTAGGGGTGCCGTAGCCTTAGGCTAGGGGAGCCCTAGCCTTAGCCTATGATTAGGTGTGCCCTAGCCTAAGCCTAGCGGTGCCCTAGCCTAAGCCTAGGGGTCCCCTAGCCTTAGGCTATGGGAGCCCTAGCCTTAGCCTAAAACTAGGGGTGCCCTAGCTTAAGCCTACGGGTTCCCTAGCGTTAGGCTAGGGGAGCCCTAGCTTTAGCCTAAGCCTAGGGGTGCCCTAGCCTAAGCCTAGGGGTGCCCTAGCCTAAGCCTAGGGGTGCTCTAGCCTTAGGCTAGGGGAGCCCTAGCCTTAGCCTAAGCCTAGGGGTGCCCTAGCCTAAGCCTATGGGTGCCCTAGCCTAAGCCTAGGGGTGCCCTAGCCTGAGGCTAAGGGAGCCGTAGCTTTAGCATAAGCCTAGGGGTGCCCTAGCCTAAGCCTAGGGGTGCCCTAGCCTGAGCCTAAGGGTGCCCTAGCCTGAGCCTACGGGTGCCCTAGCCTGAGGCTAGGGGGGCCCTAGCCTTAGTCTAGCCTAGGATTGCCCTAGCCTAAGTCTAGGGGTCTCGTAGCCTAAGCCTAGGAGTGCCCTATCCTAAGCCTTGGGGTGCCCAAGCCTAAGTTTACGGGTGCCCTAGCCTAAGTCTAGGGGTGCCCTAGCCTAAGCCTAGGGGTGCCCTAGCCTAAGCCTAGGGGGGCCCTAGACTAAGCCTAGGTGTGCCCTAGCCTTAGGCTAGGGGAGCCCTAGCCTTAACCTAAGCCTAGGGGTGCCCCAGCCTAAGCCTAGGGGTGCTCTAGCCTTAGGCTAGGGGAGCCCTAGCCTTAGCCTAAGCCTAGGGGTGCCCTAGCCTAATCCTAGGGGTACCCTAGCCTGAGCCTAGGGGTGCCCTAGACTGAGCCTAGGGGTGCCCTAGCCTAAGCCTTGGGGTGCCCTAGCCTAAGCCTAGGGGTGCCCTAGCCTTAGCCTAAGCATAGGGGTGCTATAGCCTAAGCCTAGGTGTGACCTAGCCTTAGGCTAGGGGAGCCCTAGCCTTAACCTAAGCCTAGGGGTGCCCTAGCCTAAGCCTAGGGGTGCTCTAGCCTTAGGCTAGGGGTGCCCTAGCCTAATCCTAGGGGTTCCCTAGTCTGAGCCTAGGGGTGCCCTAGCATGACCCTACGGGTGCCCTAGCCTGAGGATAGGGGAGCTCTAGCGTTAGTCTAGCCTAGTATTGCCCTAGCCTACGCCTATGGGTGTCATAGCCTGAGTCTAGGGGTGCACTAGCCTGAGGCTAGGGGAGCCTTAGCCTTAGCCTAAGCCTAGGGGAACCCTAGCTAAAGCTTAGGGGTGCCCAAGCCTAAGCCCAGGGGTGCCCTAGCCTAAGCCTAGGGGTGCCCTAGCATTAGGCTAGGGGAGCCCTAGCCTTTTCCTAAGCCTATGGGTACCCTACTCTAAGCCTAGGGGTGCCCTTTCCTGAGCCTAGGGGTGCCGTAGCCTTAGGCTAGGGGAGCCCTAGCCTTAGCCTATGATTAGGTGTGCCCTAGCCTAAGCCTAGCGGTGCGCTATCCTAAGCCTAGGGGTGGCCTACACTAAGCCTCGGGGTACCCTAACCTAAGCGTAGGGGAGCCCTAGCCTTAGCCTAATCCTAGGGGTGCCCTAGCCTAAGCCTACGGGTGCCCTAGCCTAAGCCAAGGTGTGTCCTTGCCTAAGCCTAGGGGTTCCCTAGCCTAAGCCTAGGGATGCACTAGCCTAAGCCTAGGGGTGCCCTAGCCTACGCCTAGGGGTGCCCTAGCCTAAGCCTAGGGGATCCCCAGCCTTAGGCTAGGGGAGCACTAGCCTTACCCTAAGCCTAGGGGTGTCCTAGCCTAAGCCTACGGGTGTCCTAGCCTAAGCCTACGGGTGCCTTAGCCTAAGCCTTAGGGGTGCCCTAGCCTTAGGCTAGGGGGCCTCCAGCCTTAGCCTAAGCTAGGGGTGCCCTAGCCTAAGCCTAATGGTGCCCTAGCCTAAGCCTAGGGGTGTCCTAGCATTAGGCGAGGAGAGCCCTAGCCTTAGCCTTAGGCTAGGGGTGCCCTAGCCTAAGCCTAGGGTTACCTAGCCTAAGCCTAAGGGTGCCCTAGCCTTAGGCTATGGGAGCCCTAGCCTTAGCCTAAGCCTAGGGGTGCCCTAGCCTAAGACTAGGGGTACCCTAGCCTAAGCCTAGGATTGCCCTAGCCTAAGCCTAGGGGTGCACTAGCCTAAGCCTAGGGGTGCCCTAGCCTAAGCCTAGGGGATCCCTAGCCTTAGGCTAGGGGAGCACTAGCCTTAGCCTAAGCCTAGGGGTGCCCTAGCCTAAACCTAGGGGTGCCCTAGCCTAGTCCTAGGGGTCCCCTAGCCTTAGTCTATGGGAGCCCTAGCCTTAGCCTAAAACTAGGGGTGCCCTAGCGTAAGCCTAGGGGTGCCCTAGCCTAACCCTAGGGGTGCCCAAGCCTAAGCCTAGGGGTGCCCTAGCCTTAGGCTAGTGGAGCCCTAGCTTTAGCCTAAGCCTAGGGGTACCCTAGCCTAAGCATAGGGGTGCCATAGCCTAAGCCTAGGGTTGCCCTAGCTTAAGCCTACGGGTACCCTAGCCTTAGGCTAGGGGAGCCCTAGCTTTAGCCTAAGCCTAGGGGTGCCCTAGCCTAAGCCTAGGGGTGCCCTAGCCTAAGCCTAGGGGTGCTCTAGCCTTAGGCTAGGGTAGCCCTAGCCTTAGCCTAAGCCTAGGGGTGCCCTAGCCTAAACCTATGGGTGCCCTAGCCTAAGCCTAGGGGTGCCCTAGCCTGAGGCTAGGGGAGCCCTAGCTTTAGCCTAAGCCTAGGGGTGCCCTAGCCTAAGCCTTGGGGTGCCCTAGCCTGAGCCTAAGGGTGCCCTAGCCTGAGCCTACGGGTGCCCTAGCCTGAGGCTAGGGGGGCCCTAGCCTTAGTCTAGCCTAGGATTGCCCTAGCCTAAGTCTAGGGGTCTCGTAGCCTAAGCCTAGGGGTGCCCTATCCTAAGCCTTGGGGTGCCCAAGCCTAAGTTTACGGGTGCCCTAGCCTAAGCCTAGGGGTGCCCTAGCCTAAGCCTAGGGGTGCCCTAGCCTAAGCCTAGGGGAGACCTAGACTAAGCCTAGGTGTGCCCTAGCCTTAGGCTAGGGGAGCCCTAGCCTTAACCTAAGCCTAGGGGTGCCCCAGCCTAAGCCTAAGGGTGCTCTAGCCTTAGGCTAGGGGAGCCCTAGCCTTAGCCTAAGCCTAGGGGTGCCCTAGCCTAATCCTAGGGGTACCCTAGCCTGAGCCTAGGGTTGCCCTAGCCTGAGCCTACGGGTGCCCTAGCCTGAGGATACGGGATCTCTAGCGTTAGTCTAGCCTAGTATTGCCCTACCCTAAGCCTAGGGGTGTCATAGCCTGATTCTAGGGGTGCACTAGCCTGAGGCTAGGGGAGCCTTAGCCTTAGCCTAAGCCTAGGGGAACCCTAGCTAAAGCCTAGGGGTGCCCTTGCCTAATCCTAGGGGTGCCCTAGCCTGAGCCTAGGGGTGCCCTAGCCTGAGCCTACGGGTGCCCTAGCCTGAGGATAGGGGAGCTCTAGCGTTAGTCCAGACTAGTATGGCCCTACCCTAAGCCTATGGGTGTCATAGCCTGAGTCTAGGGGTGCACTAGCCTGAGGCTAGGGGAGCCTTAGCCTTAGCCTAAGCCTAGGGGAACCCTAGCTAAAGCCTATGGGTGCCCTTGCCTAAGCCTAGGGGTGCCCTAGCCTAAGCCTAGGGGTGCCCTTGCCTTAGGCAAGGGGTGTCCTAGCCTTATCCTAAGCCTAGGTGTGCCCTAGCCTAAGCCTAGGCGTGCCCTAGCCTGAGCCTAGGGGTGCCCGAACCTTTGGCTAGGGGAGCCCTAGCCTTTTCTATGCCTAGGGGTACCCTAGCCAAAGCCTATGGGTGCCCTAGCCTGAGCCTACGGATACCCTAGCCTTAGGCTAGGGGAGCCGTAGCCTTAGCCTAAGCCTAGGGGTGCCCTAACTTAAGCCTAGTGATGCCCTAGCCTAAGCCTAGGGGTTCCCTAGATTAACCTAGGGGTGTCCTAGCCTGGGCCTAGGGGTGCCCTAGCCTTAGGCTAGGGGAGCCCTAGCCTTATCCTAAGCCTAGTGGTGCCCTAACCTGAACCTAGGGGTGCCCTAGCCTGAGCCTAGGGGTGCCCTAGCATGAGGCTAGGGGAACCCTATCCTTAGCCTAAATCTAGGGGTGCCCTAAACTAAGCCTAGGGGTGCCCTAGCCTGAGGCTAGGGGTGCCCTAGCCTGAGGCAAGGGGAGCACTAGCCTTAACCTAAGCCTAGGATTGCCCTAGCCTAAGCCAAGGGGTGACCTAGCCTGAGTCTAGGGGTGCCCTAGCCTGAGTCTAGGGGAGCCGTTGCCTTAGGCTAAGCCTAGGGGTTCCCTAAACAAAATCTAGGGGTTCCCTAGACTAAGTAAAGGGGTGCCCTAGACTAAGCCTAGGGGTGCCCTAGCCTAAGCCTAGGGGTGCCCTAGCCTTAGGCTAGGGGAGCCCTAGCCTTAGCCTAAGCCTAGGGGTGCCCTAGCCTAAGCCTATGGGTGCCCTAGCCTAAGCCTAGCGGTGCCCTAGCCATAGGCTAGGGGAGACCTAGCCTTAGCCTAAGCCTAGGGGTGCACTAGCCTAAGCCAAGGGGTGCCGTAGCCTAAGCCTAGGGGTGCCCTAGCCTTCGGCTAGGGGAGCCCGAGCCTTAGCATAAGCCTAAGGGTGCCCTAGCCTAAGCCTACGGGTGCCCTAGACTAAGCCTAGGAGTGCCCTAGCCTTAGGCTAGGGGAGTCCTAGCATTAGCCTGAGCCTAGGGTTGCCCTAGCCTAAGCCTAGGGGTGCCCTAGCCTAGGCCTAGGGGTGCCTTAGCCTTAGGCTATGGGAGCCCTAGCCTTCGCCTAAGCCTAGGGGTGCCCTAGCCTAAGACTAGGGGTGCCCTAGCCTAAGCCTTGGGGTGCCCTAGCCTAAGCCTAGGGGTGCACTAGCCTAAGCCTAGGGGAGCCCTAGCCTAAGCCTAGGGGTGCCCTAGCCTAAGCCTAGGGGAAACCTTGCCTTAGGCTTGGGGAGCACTAGCCTTAGCCTAAGCCTAGCGGTGTCCTAGCCTAAGCCTAGGGGTGTCCTAGCCTAAGCGTACGGGTGCCCTAGCCTAAGCCTAGGGGTGCCCTAGCCTTAGGCGAGGAGAGCCCTAGCCTTAGCCTTATTCTAGGGGTGCCCTAGCCTAAGCCTAAGGGTGCCCAGGCTTAGGCTAGGGGAGCCCTAGCCTTTACCTAATCCTAGCCATGCACTAGCCTAAGCATAGGGGTGCCCTATCCTAAGCCTAGGGGTGCCCTTGCCAAGTCCTAGGGGTCCCCTAGCCTTAGGCTATGGGAGCCCTAGCCTTAGCCTAAAACTAGGGGTGCCCTAGCGAAGCCTAGGGGTGCCCTAGCCTAACCCTAGGGGTGCCCTAGCCTTAGGCTAGTGGAGCCCTAGCCTTAGCCTAAGCCTAGGTGTACCCTAACCTAAGCCTAGGGGTGCCATAGCCTAAGCCTAGGGTTGCCCTAGCCTAAGCCTACGGGTTCCCTAGCCTTAGGCTAGGGGAGCCCTAGCTTTAGCCTAAGTCTTGGGGTGCCCTAGCCTAAGCCTAGAGGTGCCCTAGCCTAAGCCTAGGGGTGCTCTAGCCTTAGGCTAGGGGAGCCCTAGCCTAAGCCTACGGGTGCCCTAGCCTAAGCCTAGGGGTGCCCTAGCCTGAGGCTAGGGGAGCCGTAGCTTTAGCCAAAGCCTAGGGGTGCCCTAGCCTAAGCCTAGGGGTGCCCTAGCCTGAGCCTAGGGGTGCCCTAGCCTAAGCCTACGGGTGCCCTAGCCTGAGGCTAGGGTGGCCCTAGCCTTAGTCTAGCCTAGGATTGCCCTAGCCTAAGTCTAGGGGTCCCGTAGCCTAAGCCTAGGGGTGCCCTATCCTAAGCCTTGGGGTGCCCAAGCCTAAGTTTACGGGTGCCCTAGCCTAATCCTAGGGGTGTCCTAGCCTAAGCCTAGGGGTGCCCTAGCCTAAGCCTAGGGGTGCCCTAGCCTAAGCCTAACCCTAGGGGTGCCCTAGCCTAAGCCTAGGGGTGCCCTAGCCTTAGGCTAGGGGATCCCTAGCCTTAACCTAAGCCTAGGGGTGCCCTAGCCAAAGCCTAGGGGTGCTCTAGCCTTAGGCTAGGGGAGCCCTAGCCTTAGCCTAAGCCTAGGGGTGCCCTAGCCTAATCCTTGGGGGCGCCCTAGCCTGAGCCTAGGGGTGCCCTAGCCTGAGCCTACGGGTGCCCTAGCCTGAGGATAGGGGAGCTCTAGCGTTAGTCTAGCCTAGTATTGCCCTAGCCTAAGCTTAGGGGTGTCATAGCCTGAGTCTAGGGGTGCACAAGCATGAAGCTAGGGGAGCCTTAGCCTAAGCCTAGGGGAACCCTAGCTAAAGCCTAGGGGTGCCCTTGCCTAAGCCTAGAGGTGCCCAACCTAAGCCTAGGGGTGCCCAAGCCTTAGGCTAGTGGAGTCCTAGCCTTATCCTAAGCCTAGGTGTGCCCTAGCCTAAGCCTAGGCGTGCCCTAGCCTGAGCCTAGGGGTGCCCTAGCTTTAGGCTAGGGGAGCCCTAGCTTTTTCTATGCCTAGGGGTACCCTAGCCTAAGCCTATGGGTGCCCTAGCCTGAGCCTACGGATGCCCTAGCCTTAGGCTAGGGGAGCCGTAGCCTTAGCCTAAGCATAGGGGTGCCCTAGCTTAAGCCTAGGGATGCCCTAGCCTAAGCCTAGGGGTGCCCTAGCCAAACCTACGGGTGCCGTAGCCTGGGCTTATGGGGGCCCTAGCCTTAGGCTAGGGGAGCCCTAGCCTTATCCTAAGCTTAGTGGTGCCCTAGCCTGAGCCTATGGGTGCCCTAGCCTGAGCGTAGGGGTGCCCTAGCGTGAGGCTAGGGGAACCCTATCCTTATACTAAAACTAGGGGTGCCCTAGACTAAGCCTAGGGGTGCCCTAGCCTGAGCCTAGGGGTGCCCTAGCCTGAGCGTAGGGGTGCCCTAGCGTGAGGCTAGGGGAACCCTATCCTTATACTAAAACTAGGGGTTCCCTAAACAAAACCTAGGGGTGCCCTAGCCTAAGTTTAGGGGTGCCCTAGACTAAGCCTAGGGGTGCCCAAGCCTAAGCCTAGGGGTGCCCTAACCTTAGGCTAGGGGAGCCCTAGCCTTACCCTAAGCCTAGGGGTGCCCTAGCCTAACCCTAGGGGTGCCCTAGCCTAAGCCTAGGGGTCCCCTCGCCTAAGCCTCTGAGTACCCTAGCCTAAGCCTAGGGGTGCCCTAGCCTTAGGCTAGGGGAGCCCTAGCCTTAGCCTAAGCCTAGGGATGCCCTAGCCTAAGCCTATGGGTACCCTAGCCTAAGCCTAGGGGTGCCCTAGCCTTAGCCTAGGGGTGCCCTAGCCTTAGCCTAGGGGAGACCTAGCGTTAGCATAAGCCTAGGGGTGCACTAGCCTAAGCCAAGGGGTGCCATAGCCTAAGACTAGGGGTGCCCTAGCCTTCGGCTAGGGGAGCCCTAGCCTTAGCATAAGCCTAGGGGTGCCCTAGCCTAAGCCTACGGGTGCCCTAGACTAAGCCTAGGGGTGCTCTAGCCTTAGGCTAGGGGAGCCTTAGCCTTAGCCTAAGCCTAGGGGTGCCCTAGCCTAAGCCTAGGAGTGCCCTAGCCTTAGGCTGGGGGAGTCATAACCGTAGCCTGAGCCTAGGGATGCCCTAACCTGAGCCTAGGGATGCCCTAGCCTAAGCCTAGGGGTGCCCTAGCCTAAGCCTAGGGTTGCCCTAGCCTAAGCCTACGGGTTCCCCAGCCTTAGGCTAGCGGAGCCCTAGCTTTAGCCTAAGCCTAGGGGTGCCCTAGCCTAAGCCTAGGGGTGCCCTAGCCTAAGCCTAGGGGTGCTCTAGCCTTAGGCTAGGGGTGCCCTAGCCTTAGCCTAAGCCTAGGGGTGCCCTAGCCTAAGCCGACGGGTGCCCTAGCCTAAGCCTTGGGATGCCCTAGCCTGAGGCTAGGGGAGCCCTAGCTTTAGCCTAAGCCTAGGTGGGCCTTAGCCTAAGCCTAGAGGTGCCCTTTCCTGAGCCTAGGGGTGCCCTAGCCTGAGCCTACTGGTGCCCTACCCTGAGGCTAGGGGGGCCCTAGCCTTAGTCTAGACTAGGATTGCCCTAGCCTAAGTCTAGGGGTGCCATAGCATGAGTCTAGGTGTGCCCTAGCCTGTGGCTAGGGGAGCCGTAGCCTTAGCCTAAGCCTAGGGTTGCCCTATCCTAAGCCTAGGGGTGCCGTTGCCTAAACCTAGGGGTGTCATAACCTGAGTCTAGGGGTGCACTAGCCTGAGGCTAGGGGAGCCTTAGCCTAAGCCTAGGGGAACCCTAGGTAAAGCCTAGGGGTGCCCAAGCCTAAGCCCATGGGTGCCCTAGCCTAAGCCTAGTGGTGCCATAGCCTTGGGCTAGGGGAGCACTAGCTTTTTCCTAAGCCTATGGGTGCCCTAGTCTAAGCCTAGGGGTGCCATTTCCTGAGCCTAGGGGTGCCGTAGCCTCAGGCTAGGGGAGCCATAGCCTTAGCATAAGATTAGGTGTGCCCTAGCCTAAGCCTAGGAGTGCCCTAGCCTAAGCCTAGGGGTGTCCTACACTAAGACTCGGGGTACCCTAACCTAAGCGTAGGGGAGCCCTAGCCATAGCCTAATCCTAGGGGTGCCCTAGCCTAAGCCTAGGGGTGCCCTAGCCTAAGCCAAGGTGTGTCCTAGCCTAAGCCTAGGGGTGCCCAAGCCTAAGCATAGGGTTGCACTAGCCTAAGCCTAGGGGTGCCCTAGCCTAATCCTAGGGGATCCCTAGCCTTAGGCTAGGGGAGCACTAACCTTAGCCTAAGCCTAGGGGTGTCCTAGCCTAAGCCTAGGGGTATCCTAGCCTAAGCCTACGGGTGAACTAGCCTAAGCCTAGGGGTGCCCTAGCCTTAAGCTAGGGGACCCCAAGCCTTAGCCTAAGCTAGCGGTGCCCTAGCCTAAGCCTAATGGTGCCCTAGCATAAACCTAGGGGTGCTCTAGCATTAGGCGAGGAGAACCCTAGCCTTACCCTTAGGCTAGGGGTGCCCTAGCCTAAGCCTAGGGGTGCCTTAGCCTAAGCTACGAGTGCCCTAGCCTAAGCCTAATGGTGCCCTAGCCTAAGCCTAGGGGTGCCCTAGCATTAGGCGAGGAGATCCCTAGCCTTAGCCTTAGGCTAGGGGTGCCCTAGCCTAAGCCTAAGGATGCCCTAGCCTTAGGCTAGGGGAGCCCTAGCCTTAGCCTAATCCTAGCCGTGCCCTAGCCTAAGCCTAGGGGTGCTCTAGCCTATGCCTAGGGGTGCCCTAGCCTAGTCCTAGGGGTGCCCTAGCCTTAGGCTATGGGAGCCCTAGCCTTAGCCTAAGCCTAGGTGTGCCCTAGCCTAAGAATAGGGGTGCCCTAGCCTAAGCCTAGGGGTGCCCTAGCCTTAGGTCAGGGGAGCCCTAGCCTTAGCCTAAAACTAGGGGTGCCCTAGCGTAAGTCTAGGGGTGCCCTAGCCAACGCTAGGGGTGCCCTTGCCTACGCCTAGGGGTGCCCTAGCCTTAGGCTAGTGGAACCCTAGCTTTAGCCTAAGCCTAGGGGTGCCCTAGCCTAAGCCAAGGGTTGCCCTAGCCTAATCCTACGGGTTCCCTAGCCTTAGGCTAGGGGAGCCCTAGCTTTAGCCTAAGCCTAGGGGTGCCCTAGCCTAAGCCTAGGGGTGCCCTAGCCTAAAACTAGGGGTGCTCTAGGCTTAGGCTAGGGGAGCCCTAGTCTTAGCCTAAGCCTAGGGGTGCCCTAGCCTAATCCTAGGGGTGCCCTAGCCTGAGCAAGAGGTTCCCTAGCCTGAGCCTACGGGTGCCCTAGCCTGAGGATAGGGGAGCTCTAGCGTTAGTCTAGCCTAGTATTGCCCTAGCCTAAGCCTAGGGGTGTCATAGCCTGAGTCTAGGGGTACACTAGCCTGAGGCTAGGGGAGCCTTAGCCTTAGCCTAACCCTAGGGGAACCCTAACTAAAGCCTAGGGGTGCCCAAGCCTGAGCCTAGGGGTGCCCTAGTCTGAGGCTAGGGGAGCCCTAGCCTTAGCCTAAGCCTAGGATTGCCCTAGCCTAAGCTTAGGGGTGCCCTAACCTGAGTCTAGGGGTGCCCTAACCTGAGGCTATTTGAGCCCTAGCCTTAGCCTAAGCCTAGGGGTGCCCTATTCTAAGCTTAGGGGTGCCCTACCCTAAGCCTAGGGGTGCCCTAACCTAAGCCTAGGGGATCCCTAGCCTTAGGCTAGGGGAGCACTAACCTTAGCCTAAGCCTAGGGGTGTACTAGCCTAAGCCTAGGGGTATCCTAGCCTAAGCCTACGGGTGAACTAGCCTAAGCCTAGGGGTGCCCTAGCCTTAAGCTAGGGAACCCCAAGCCTTAGCCTAAGCTAGGGGTGCCCTAGCCTAAGCCTAATGGTGCCCTAGCCTAAGCCTAGGGTTGCCCTAGCCTAATCCTACGGGTTCCCTAGCCTTAGGCTAGGGGAGCCCTAGCTTTAGCCTAAGCCTAGGGGTGCCCTAGCCTAAGCCTAGGGGTGCCCTAGCCTAAACCTAGGGGTGCTCTAGCCTTAGGCTAGGGGAGACCTAGCCTTAGCCTAAGCCTAGGGGTTCCCTAGCCTAAGCCTACGGGTGCCCTAGCCTAAGCCTAGGGGTGCCCTAAACTGAGACTAGAGGAGCCCTACCTTTAGCCTAAGCCTAGGGATGCCCTAGCCTAAGCCTAGGGGCGCCCTAGCCTGAGCCTAGGGGTGCCCTAGCCTGAGCCTACGGGTGCCCTAGCCTGAGGCTAGGGGGGCCCTAGCCTTAGTCTAGCCTAGGATTGCCCTAGCCTAATTCTAGGGGTCCAGTAGCCCAAGCCTAGGGGTGCCCTAGCCTAAGCCTTGGGGTGCCCAAGCTTAAGTTTAGGGGTGCCCTAGCCTAAGCCTAGGGGTGCCCTAGCCTAACCCTAGGGGTGCCCTAGCCTAAGCCTAGGGGAGCCCTAGCTTAAACCTAAGCCTAGGGGTGCCCTAGCCTAAGCCTAGGTGTGCCCTAGCCTTAGGCTAGGGGAGCCCTAGCCTTAACCTAAGCCTAGGGGTTCCCTAGCCTAAGCCTAGGGGTGCTCTAGGCTTAGGCTAGGGGAGCCCTAGCCTTAGCCTAAGCCTAGGGGTGCCCTAGCCTAATCCTAGGGGTGCCCTAGCCTGAGCCTAGGGGTTCCCTAGCCTGAGCCTACGGGTGCCCTAGCCTGAGGATACGGGAGCTCTAGCGTTAGTCTAGCCTAGTATTGCCCTAGCCTAAGCCTAGGGGTGTCATAGCCTGAGTCTAGGGGTAGACTAGCCTGAGGCTAGGGGAGCCTTAGCCTTAGCCTAAGCCTAGGGGAACCCTAGCTAAAGCCTAGGGGTGCCCAAGCCTGAGCCTAGGGGTGCCCTAGTCTGAGGCTAGGGGAGCCCTAGCCTTAGCCTAAGCCTAGGATTGCCCTAGCCTAAGCTTAGGGGTGCCCGAACCTGAGTCTAGGGGTGCCCTAACTTGAGGCTATTGGAGCCCTAGCCTTAGCCTAAGCCTAGGGGTGCCCTATTCTAAGCCTAGGGGTGCCCTACCCTAAGTCTAGGGGTGCCCTAGCCTAAGCATAGGGGATCCCTAGCCTTAGGCTAGGGGAGCACTAACCTTAGCCTAAGCCTAGGGGTGTCCTAGCCTAAGCCTAGGGGTATCCTACCCTAAGCCTACGGGTGCCCTAGCCTAAGCCTAGGGGTGCCCTAGCATTAGGCGAGGACAACCCTAGCCTTAGCCTTAGGCTAGGGGTGCCCTAGCCTAAGCCTAGGGGTGCCCTTGCCTAAGCCTAATGGTGCCCTAGCCTAAGCCGAGGGGTGCCCTAGCATTAAGCGAGGAGAGCCCTAGCCTTAGCCTTAGGCTAGCGGTGCCCTAGCCTAAGCCTAAGGGTGCCCTAGCCTTAGGCTAGGGGAGCACTAGCCTTAGCCTAATCCTAGCCGTGCCCTAGCCTAAGCCTAGGGGTGCTCTAGCCAATGCCTAGGGGTGCCCTAGCCTAGTCCTAGGGGTGCCCTAGCCTTAGGCTATGGGAGCCCTAGCCTTAGCCTAAGCCTAGGGGTGCCCTAGTCTAAGAATAGGGGTGCCCTAGTCTAAGCCTAGGGGTGCCCTAGCCTTAGGTTAGGGGAGCCCTAGCCTTAGCCTACAACTAGGGCTGCCCTAGCGTACGTCTAGGGGTGCCCTAGCCTAACGCTAGGGGTGCCCTAGCCTACGCCGAGGGGTGCCCTAGCCTTAGGCTAGTGGAACCCTAGCTTTAGCCTAAGCCTAGGCGTGCCCTAGCCTAAGCCTAGGGTTGCCCTAGCCTAATCCTACGGGTTCCCTAGCCTTAGGCTAGGGTAGCCCTAGCTTTAGCCTAAGCCTAGGGGTGCCCTAGCCTAAGCCTAGGGGTGCCCTAGCCTAAACCTAGGGGTGCTCTAGCCTTAGGCTAGGGGAGACCTAGCCTTAACCTAAGCCTAGGGGTGCCCTAGCCTAAGCCTACGGGTGCCCTAGCCTAAGCCTAGGGGTGCCCTAGCCTGAGACTAGGGGAGCCCTACCTTTAGCCTAAGCCTAGGGGTGCCCTAGTCTAATGCTAGGGGCGCCCTAGCCTGAGCCTAGGGGTGCCCTAGCCTGAGCCTACGGGTGCCCTAGCCTGAGGCTATGGGGGCCCTAGCCTTAGTCTAGCCTAGGATTGCCCTAGCCTAAGTCTAGGGGTCCAGTAGCCCAAGCCTAGGGGTGCACTAGCCTAAGCCTTGGGGTGCCCAAGCTTAAGTTTAGGGGTGCCCTAGCCTAAGCCTAAGGGTGCCCTAGCCTAAGCCTAGGAGTATCCTAGCCTAAGCCTACGGGTGAACTAGCCTAAGACTAGGGGTGCCCTACCCTAAGCCTAGGGGTGCCCTAGCCTAAGCCTAGGGGTGCCCTAGCATTAGGCGAGGAGAACCCTAGCCTTAGCCTTAGGCTAGGGGTGCCCTAGCATAAGCCTAGGGGTGCCTTAGCCTAAGCTAGGGGTGCCCTAGCCTAAGCCTAATGGTGCCCTAGCCTAAGCCGAGGGGTGCCCTAGCATTAAGCGAGGAGAGCCCTAGCCTTAGCCTTAGGCTAGGGGTGCCCTAGCCTAAGCCTAAGGGTGCCCTAGCCTTAGGCTAGGGGAGCCCTAGCCTTAGCCTAATCCTAGCCGTGCCCTAGCCTAAGCCTAGGGGTGCTCTAGCCTATGCTTAGGGGTGCCCTAGCCTAGTCCTAGGGGTGTCCTAGCCTTAGGCTATGGGAGCCCTAGCCTTAGCCTAAGCCTAGGGGTGCCCTAGCCTAAGAATATGGGTGCCCTAGTCTAAGCCTAGGGGTGCGCTAGCCTTAGGCTAGGGGAGCCCTAGCCTTAGCCTAAAACTAGGGGTGCCCTAGCGTAAGTCTAGGGGTGCCCTAGCCTAACGATAGGGGTGCCCTAGCCTACGCCTAGGGGTGCCCTAGCCTTAGGCTAGTGGAACCCTAGCTTTAGCCTAAGTCTAGGTGTGCCCTAGCCTAAGCCTTGGGGTGCCCTAGCCTAAGCCTAGGGTTGCCCTAGCCTAATCCTACGGGTTCCCTAGCCTTAGGCTAGTGCAGCCCTAGCTTTAGCCTAAGCCTAGGGGTGCCCTAGCCTAAGCCTAGGGGTGCCCTAGCCTAAACCTAGGGGTGCTCTAGCCTTAGGCTAGGGGAGACCTAACCTTAGCCTAAGCCTAGGGGTGCCCTAGCCTAAGCCTACGGGTGCCCTAGCCTAAGCCTAGGGGTGCCCTAGCCTGAGACTAGGGGTGCCCTACCTTTAGCCTAAGCCTAGGGGTGCCCTAGCCTAAGCCTAGGGGCGCCCTAGCCTGAGCCTAGGGGTGCCCTAGCCTAAGCATATGGGTGCCCTAGCCTGAGGCTAGGGGGGCCCTAGCCTTAGTCTAGCCTAGGATTGCACTAGCCTAAGTCTAGGGGTCCAGTAGCCTAAGCCTAGGGGTGCCCTAGCCTAAGCCTTGGGGTGCCCAAGCCTAAGTTTAGGGGTGCCCTAGCCTAAGCATAGGGGTGCCTTAGCCTAAGCCTAGGGGAGCCCTACCCTAAGCCTAAGTCTAGGGGTGCCTAAGCCTAAGCCTAGGTGTGCCCTAGCCTTAGGCTAGGGGAGCCCTAGCCTTAACCTAAGACTAGGGGTGCCCTAGCCTAAGCCTAGTGGTGATCTAGGCTTAGGCTAGGGGAGCCCTAGCCTTAGCCTAAGCCTAGGGGTGGCCTAGCCTGAGCCTAGGGGTTCCCTAGCCTGAGCCTACGGGTGCCCTAGCCTGAGGATAGGGGAACTCTAGCGTTAGTCTAGCCTAGTATTGCCCTAGCCTAAGCCTAGGGGTGTCATAGCCTGAGTCTAGGGGTACACTAGCCTGAGGCTAGGGGAGTCTTAGCCTTAGCCTAAGCCTAGGGGAACCCTAGCTAAAGCCTAGGGGTGCCCAAGCCTGAGCCTAGGGGTGCCCTAGTCTGAGGCTAGGGGAGCCCTAGCCTTAGCCTAAGCCTAGGATTGCCCTAGCCTAAGCTTAGGGGTGCCATAACCTGAGTCTAGGGGTGCCCAAACCTGCGGCTATTGGAGCCCTAGCCTTAGCCTAAGCCTAGGGGTGCCCTATTCTAAGCCTAGGGGTGCCCTACCCTAAGCCTTGGGGTGCCCTAGCCTAAGCCTAGGGGATCCCTAGCCTTAGGCTAGGGGAGCACTAACCTTAGCCTAAGCCTAGCGGTGCCCTAGCCTGAGCCTACGGGTGCCCTAGCCTGAGGATAGGGGAGCTCTAACGTTAGTCTAGCCTAGTATTGCCCTAGCCTAAGCCTAGGGGTGTCATAGCCTGAGTCTAGGGGTGCACTAGCCTGAGGCTAGGGGAGCCTTAGCCTTAGCCTAACCCTAGGGGAACCCTAGCTAATGCATAGGGGTGCCCTTGCCTAAGCCTAGGCGTGCCCTAGCATTAGGCTAGGGGAGTCCTAGCCTTTTCCTAAGCCTATGGGTGCCCTAGTCTAAGCCTAGAGGTGCCCTTTCCTGAGCCTAGGGGTGGCCTACACTAAGCCTCGGGGTACCCTAACCTACCCTAGGGGTGCCCTAGCCTAAGCTAAGGGGTGCCCTAGCCTAAGCCAAAGTGTGTCCTAGCCTAAGCCTAGGGGTGCCCTAGCCTAAGCCTAGGGGTATCCTAGCCTAAGCCTAGGGGTGCCCTAGCCTAAGCCTAGGGATGCACTAGTCTAAGCCTAGGGTTGACCTAGCCTAAGCCTAGGGGTGCCCTAGCCTAAGCCTAGGGGATCCCTGGCCTTAGGCTAGGGGAGCACTAGCCTTAGCCTAAGCCTAGGGGTGTCCTAGCCTAAGCCTAGGGGTGTCCTAGCTTAAGCCTACGGGTGATCTAGCCTAAGCCTTGTGGGGACCTAGCCTTAGGCTAGGGGACCCCAAGCCTTAGCCTAAGCTAGGGGTGCCCTAGCATAAGCCTAATGGTGCCCTAGCCTAAGCCTAGGGGTGCCCTAGCATTAGGCGAGGAGAGCCCTAGCCTTAGCCTTAAGCTAGGTGTGCCCTAGCCTAAGCCTTGTGTTACCTAGCCTAAGCCTAGGGGTGCCCTAGCCTTAGGCTATGGGAGCCCGAGCCTTAGCCTAAGCCTAGGGGTGCCCTAGCCTAAGACTAGGGGTGCCCTAGCCTAAGCCTAGGGGTGCCCTAGCCTAAGCCTAGGGGTGCCCTAGCCTAAGCCTAGGGGTGCCCTAGCCTAAGCCTTGGGGATCCCTAGCCTTAGGCTAGGGGAGCACTAGCTTTAGCCTAAGCCTAGGGGTGCCCTAGGCTAAGCCTAGGGGTGCCCTAGCCTTAGGCTAGGGGACCCCAAGCCTTAGCCTAAGCTAGGGGTGCCCTAGCCTAAGCCTAATTGTGCCCTAGCCTAAGCCTAGGGGT
This sequence comes from Tenrec ecaudatus, assembly GCF_050624435.1. NCBI lineage: Eukaryota > Metazoa > Chordata > Mammalia > Afrosoricida > Tenrecidae > Tenrec > Tenrec ecaudatus. The sequence continues at coordinate 188,673 of NW_027457749.1, forward strand.
GCCCTAGTATTAGGCGAGTAGAGCCCTAGCCTTAGCCTAATCCTAGCCGTGCCCTAGCCTAAGCCTAGGGGTGCCCTAGCCTAAGCCTAGGGGTGCCCTAGCCTAGTCCTAGGGGTCCCCTAGCCTTAGGCTATGGGAGCCCTAGACTTAGCCTAAAACTAGGCGTGCCCTAGCGTAAGCCTAGGGGTGCCCTAGCCTTAGGCTAGTGGAGCCCTAGCTTAAGCCTAAGCCTAGGGGTACCCAAGCCTAAGCCTAGGGGTGCCATAGCCTAAGCCTAGGGTTGCCCTAGCCTAAGCCTATGGGTTCCCTAACCTTAGGCTAGGGGAGCCCTAGCTTTAGCCTAAGCCAAGGGGTGCCCTACCCTAAGCCTAGGGGTGCCCTAGCCTATGCCTAGGGTTGCTCTAGCGTTAGGTTAGGGGAGCCATAGCCTTAGCCTAAGCCTAGGGGTGCCCTAGCCTAAGCCTACGGGTGCCCTAGCCTAAGCCTAGGGGTGCCCTAGCCTGAGGCTAGGGGAGCCCTATCTTTAGCCTAAGCCTAGGGGTTCCCTAGCCTAAGCCTAGGGGTGCCCTATCCTAAGCCTTGGGGTGCCCAAGCCTAAGTTTACGGGTGCCCTAGCCTAAGCCTAGGGGTGCCCTAGCCTAAGCCTAGGGGATCCCTAGCCTTAGGCTAGGGGAGCACTAGCCTTAGCCTAAGCCTAGGGGTGCCCTAGCCTAAGCCTAGTGGTGCCCTAGCCTTAGGCTAGGGGACCCCAAGCCTTAGCCTAAGCTAGGGGTGCCCTAGCCTAAGCCTAATTGTGCCCTAGCCTAAGCCTAGGGGTGCCCTAGCATTAGGCGAGGAGAGCCCTAGCCTTAGCCTAATCCTAGCCGTGCCCTAGCCTAAGCCTAGGGGTGCCCTAGCCTAAGCCTAGGGGTGCCCTAGCCTAGTCCTAGGAGTCCCCTAGCCTTAGGCTATGGCAGCCCTAGCCTTAGCCTAAAACTAGGGGTGCCCTAGCGTAAGCCTAGGGGTGCCCTAGCCTAACCCTAGGGGTGCCCTAGCCTAAGCCTAGGGGTGCCCTAGCCTAAGCCTAGGGGTGCCCTAGCCTGAGCCTAGGGGTGCCCTAGCCTGCGCCAACGGGTGCCCTTGCCTGAGGCTAGGGGGGCCCTAGCCTTAGTCTAGCCTAGTTTTGCCCTAGCCTAATTCTAGGGTTCCCGTAGCCTAAGCCTAGGGGTGCCCTATCCTAAGCCTTGGGGTGCCCAAGCCTAAGTTTACGGGTGCCTTAGCCTAAGCCTAGGGGTGCCCTAGCCTAAGCCTAGGGGTGCCCTAGCCTAAGCCTAGGGGTGCCCTAGCCTAAGCCTAGGGGAGCCCTAGCCTAAGCCTAGGTGTACCCTAGCCTTAGACTAGGGGAGCCCTAGCCTTAACCTAAGCCTAGGGGTGCCCTAGCCTAAGCCTAGGGGTGCTCTAGCCTTAGGCTAGGGGAGCCCTACCCTTAGCCTAAGCCCAGGGGTGCCCTAGCCTAATCTTAGGGGTGCCCTAGCCTGAGCCTAAGGGTGCCCCAGCCTGAGCATATGGGGTGCCCTAGCCTGAGGATAGGGGAGCTCTAGCGTTAGTCTAGCCTAGTATTGCCCTAGCCTAAGCCTAGGGGTGTAATAGCCTGAGTCTAGGGGTGCACTAGCCTGAGGGTAGGGGAGCCTTAGCCTTAGCCAAACCCTAGGGGAACCCTAGCTAAAGCCTGGGGGTGCCCTTGCCTAAGCCTAGGGGTGCCCTAGCCTAAGCCTAGGGGTGCCCTAGCCTCAGACTAGGGGAGTCCTACCCTTATCCTAAGCCTAGGCGTGCCCTAGCCTGAGCCTAGGGGTGCCCGAGCCTTTGGCTAGGGGAGCCCTAGCCTTTTCTATGCCTAGGGGTACCCTAGCCAAAGCCTATGGGTGCCCTAGCCTGAGCCTACGGATGCCCTAGCCTTAGGCTAGGGGAGCCGTAGCCTTAGCCTAAGCCTATGGGTACCCTAGCTTAAGCCTAGTGATGCCCTAGCCTAAGCCTAGGGGTGCCCTAGATTAACCTAGGGGTGCCCTAACCTGGGCCTAGGGGTGCCCTAGCCTAAGCGTAGGGGTGCTCTAACCTTACGCTAGGGGAGCCCTAGCCTTAGCCTAAGCCTAGGCGTGTCCTAGCCTAAGCCTAGGGGTGCCCTAGCCTAAGCCTAGGGGTGCCCTAGCCTGAGCCTAGGGGTGCCCTAGCCTAAGCCTAGGGGTGCGGTAGCCTAAGCCTAGGGGTGCCGTAGCCTAAGCCTAGGGGTACCCTAGCCTAAGCCTAGGGGAGACCTAGCCTAAGCCTAAACCTAGGGGTTCCCTAGCCTAAGCCTAGGGGTGCCCTAGCCTAAGCTTAGGGGTGCCCTAGCCTAAGCCTAAGGGTGCCCTAGCCTAAGCCTAGGGGTGCCCTAGCCTAAGCCTAGGGGAGCCCTAGCCTAAGCCTAATCATAGGGGTGCTATAGCCTAAGCCTAGGTGTGACCTAGCCTTAGGCTAGGGGAGCCCTAGCTTTAACCTAAGCCTAGGGGTGCCCTAGCCTAAGCCTAGGGTGCTCTAGCCTTAGGCTAGGGGTGCCCTAGCCTAATCCTAGGGGTGCCCTAGTCTGAGCCTAGGGGTGCCCTAGCATGAGCCTACGGGTGCCCTAGCCTGAGGATAGGGGAGCTCTAGCGTTAGTCTAGCCTAGTATTGCCCTAGCCTACGCTTATGGGTGTCATAGCCTGAGTCTAGGGGTGCACTAGCCTGAGGCTAGGGGAGCCTTAGCCTTAGCCTAAGCCTAGGGGAACCCTAGCTAAAGCTTAGGGGTGCCCAAGCCTAAGCCCAGGGGTGCCCTAGCCTAAACCTAGGGGTGCCCTAGCATTAGGCTAGGGGAGCCCTAGCCTTTTTCTAAGCCTATGGGTACCCTAGTCTAAGCCTAGGGGTGCCCTTTCCTGAGCCTAGGGGTGCCGTAGCCTTAGGCTAGGGGAGCCCTAGCCTTAGCCTATGATTAGGTGTGCCCTAGCCTAAGTCTAGCGGTGCCCTAGCCTAAGCCTAGGGGTGGCCTACACTAAGCCTCGGGGTACCCTAACCTAATCCTAGGGGTGCCCTAGCCTAAGCCTACGGGTGCCCTAGCCTAAGCCAAGGGGTGTCCTAGCCTAAGCCTAGGGGTGCCCTACCCCAAGCCTAGGGATGCACTAGTCTAAGCCTAGGGGTGCCCTAGCCTAAGCCTAGGGGTGCCCTAGCCTAAGCCTAGGGGATCCCCAGCCTTAGGCTAGGGGAGCACTAGCCTTAGCCTAAGCCTAGGGGTGTCCTAGCCTAAGCCTACGGGTGTCCTAGCCTAAGCCTACGGGTGCCTTAGCCTAAGCCTTAGGGGTGCCCTAGCCTTAGGCTAGGGGGCCTCCAGCCTTAGCCTAAGCTAGGGGTGCCCTAGCCTAAGCCTAATGGTGCCCTAGCCTAAGCCTAGGGGTGTCCTAGCATTAGGCGAGGAGAGCCCTAGCCTTAGCCTTAGGCTAGGGGTGCCCTAGCCTAAGCCTAGGGTTACCTAGCCTAAGCCTAAGGGTGCCCTAGCCTTAGGCTATGGGGGCCCACGCCTTAGCCTAAGCCTAGGGGTGCCCTAGCGTAAGACTAGGGGTGCCCTAGCCTAAGCCTAGGAGTGCCCTAGCCTAAGCATGGGGGGGCACTAGCCTAAGCATAGGGGTGCCCTAGCCTAAGCCTAGGGGATCCCTAGCCTTAGGCTAGGGGAGCACTAGCCTTAGCCTAAGCCTAGGGGTGCCCAAGCCTAAACCTAGGGGTGCCCTAGACTTAGGCTAGGGGACCCCAAGCCTTAGCCTAAGCTAGGGGTGCCCTAGCCTAAGCCTAAGGGTGCCCTAGCCTTAGGCTAGGGGAGCCCTAGCCTTAGCCTAATCCTAGCCGTGCCCTAGCCTAAGCCTAGGGGTGCCCTAGCCTAAGCCTAGGGGTGCCCTAGCCTAGTCCTAGGGGTGCCCAAACCTAAGCCTAGGGGTGCCCTAGCCTTAGGCTAGTGGAGCCCTAGCTTTAGCCTAAGCCTAGGGGTACCCTAGCCTAAGCATAGGGGTGCCATAGCCTAAGCCTAGGGTTGCCCTAGCTTAAGCCTATGGGTTCCCTAGCCTTAGGCTAGGGGAGCCCTAGCTTTAGCCTAAGCCTAGGGGTGCCCTAGCCTAAGCCTAGGGGTGCCCTAGCCTAAGCCTAGGGGTGCTCCAGCCTTAGGCTACGGGAGCCCTAGCCTTAGCCTAAGCCAAGGGGTGCCCTAGCCTAAGCCTATGGGTGCCCTAGCCTAAGCCTAGGGGTGCCCTAGCCTGAGCCTAGGGGAGCCCTAGCTTTAGCCTAAGCCTAGGGGTGCCCTAGCCTAAGCCTAGGGGTGCCCTAGCCTGAGCCTAAGGGTGCCCTAGCCTGAGGCTACGGGTGCCCTAGCCTGAGGCTAGGGGGGCCCTAGCCTTAGTCTAGCCTAGGTTTGCCCTAGCCTAAGTCTAGGGGTCTCGTAGCCTAAGCCTAGGGGTGCCCTATCCTAAGCCTAGGGGTGCCCTAGCCTAAGCCTAGGGGTGCCCTAGCCTAAGCCTAGGGGTGCCCTAGCCTAAGCCTAGGGGAGCCCTAGACTAACCCTAGGTGTGCCCTAGCCTTAGGCTAGGGGAGCCCTAGCCTAAACCTAAGCCTAGGGGTGCCCCAGCCTAAGCCTAGGGGTGCTCTAGCCTTAGGCTAGGGGAGTTCTAGCCTTAGCCTAAGCCAAGGGTGCCCTAGCCTAATCCTAGGGGTACCCTAGCCTGAGCCTAGGGGTGCCCTAGCCTGAGCCTAGGGGTGCCCTAGCCTAAGCCTAGGGGTGCCCTAGCCTAAGCCTAGGGGTGCCCTAGCCTAAGCCTAAGGGTGCCCTAGCCTAAGCCTAGGGGTGCCCTAGCCTAAGCCTAGGGGAGCCCTAGCCTAAGCCTAAGCATAGGGGTGCTATAGCCTAAGCCTAGGTGTGCTCTAGCCTTAGGCTAGGGGAGCCCTAGCCTTAACCTAAGCCTAGGGGTGCCCTAGCCTAAGCCTAGGGGTGCTCTAGCCTTAGGCTAGGGGTGCCCTAGCCTAATCCTGGGGGTGCCCTAGTCTGAGCCTAGGGGTGCCCTAGCCTGAGCCTAAGGGTGCCCTAGCCTGAGGATAGGGGAGCTATAGCGTTAGTCTAGCCTAGTATTGCCCTAGCCTATGCCTATGGGTGTCATAGCCTGAGTCTAGGGGTGCACTAGCCTGAGGCTAGGGGAGCCTTAGCCTTAGCATAAGCCTAGGGGAACCCTAGCTAAAGCTTAGGGGTGCCCATGCCTAAGCCCAGGGGTGCGCTAGCCTAAGCCTAGGGGTGCCCTAGCATTAGGCTAGGGGAGCCCTAGCCTTTTCCTAAGCCTATGGGTACCCTACTCTAAGCCTAGGGGTGCCCTTTCCTGAGCCTAGGGGTGCCGTAGCCTTAGGCTAGGGGAGCCCTAGCCTTAGCCTATGATTAGGTGTGCCCTAGCCTAAGCCTAGCGGTGCCCTAGCCTAAGCCTAGGGGTGGCCTACACTAAGCCTCGGGGTACCATAACCTAAGAGTAGGGGAGCCCTAGCCTTAGCCTAATCCTAGGGGTGCCCTAGCCTAAGCCTAGGGGTGCCCTAGCCTATGCCAAGGTGTGTCCTTGCCTAAGCCTAGGGGTGCCCTAGCCTAAGCCTAGGGATGCACTAGCCTAAGCCTAGGGGTGCCCTAGCCTAAGCCTAGGGGTGCCCTAGCCTAAGCCTAGGGGATCCCCAGCCTTAGGCTAGGGGAGCACTAGCCTTACCCTAAGCCTTGGGGTGTCCTAGCCTAAGCCTACGGGTGTCCTAGCCTAAGCCTATGGGTGCCCTAGCCTTAGGCTATGGGAGCCCTAGCCTTAGCCTAAGCCTAGGTGTGCCCCAGCCTAAGACTAGGGGTGCCCTAGCCTAAGCCTAGGCGTGTCCTAGCATTAGGCGAGGAGAGCCCTAGCCTTAGCCTTAGGCTAGGGGTGCCCTAGCCTAAGCCTAGGGTTACCTAGCCTAAGCCTAAGGGTGCCCTAGCCTTAGGCTATGGGAGCCCTAGCCTTAGCCTAAGCCTAGGTGTGCCCTAGCCCAAGACTAGGGGTGCCCTAGCCTAAGCCTAGGAGTGCCCTAGCCTAAGCCTAGGGGTGCACTAGCCTAAGCCTAGGGGTGCCCTAACCTAAGCCTAGGGGATCCCTAGCCTTAGGCTAGGGGAGCACTAGCCTTAGCCTAAGGGTGCACTAGCCTAAGCCTAGGGGTGCCCTAGCCTAAGCTAGGGGTGCCCTAGCCTAAGCCTAAGGGTGCCCTAGCCTTAGGCTAGGGGAGCCCTAGCCTTAGCCTAATCCTAGCCGTGCCCTAGCCTAAGCTTAGCGGTGCCCTAGCCTAAGCCTAGGGGTGCCCGAGCCTAGTCCTAGGGGTCCCCTAGCCTTAGGCTATGGGAGCCCTAGCCTTAGCCTAAAACTAGGGGTGCCCTAGCGTAAGCCTAGGGGTGCCCTAGCCTAACCATAGGGGTGCCCAAGCCTAAGCCTAGGGGTGCCCTAGCCTTAGGCTAGTGGAGCCCTAGCTTTAGCCTAAGCCTAGGGGTACCCTAGCCTAAGCATAGGGGTGCCATAGCCTAAGCCTAGGGTTGCCCTAGCTTAAGCCTACGGGTACCCTAGCCTTAGGCTAGGGGAGCCCTAGCTTTAGCCTAAGCCTAGGGGTGCCCTAGCCTAAGCCTAGGGGTGCCCTAGCCTAAGCCTAGGGGTGCTCTAGCCTTAGGCTAGGGGAGCCCTAGCCTTAGCCTAAGCCTAGGGGTGCCCTAGCCTAAGCCTAGGGGTGCCCTAGCCTAAGCCTAGGGGTGCCCTAGCCTAAGCCTAGGGGTGCCCTAGCCTGAGGCTAGGGGAGCCCTAGCTTTAGCCTAAGCCTAGGGGTGCCCTAGCCTAAGCCTAGGGGTGCCCTAGCCTGAGCCTAAGGGTGCCCTAGCCTGAGCCTACGGGTGGCCTAGCCTGAGGCTAGGGGGGACCTAGCCTTAGTCTAGCCTAGGATTGCCCTAGCCTAAGTCTAGGGGTCTCGTAGCCTAAGCCTAGGGGTGCCCTATCCTAAGCCTTGGGGTGCCCAAGCCTAAGTTTACGGGTGCCCTAGCCTAAGCCTAGGGGTGCCCTAGCCTAAGCCTAGGGGTGCCCTAGCCTAAGCCTAGGAGAGACCTAGACTAATCCTAGGTGTGCCCTAGCCTTAGGCTAGGGGAGCCCTAGCCTTAACCTAAGCCTAGGGGTGCCCCAGCCTAAGCCTAGGGGTGCTCTAGCCTTAGGCTAGGGGAGCCCTAGCCTTAGCCTAAGCCTAGGGGTGCCCTAGCCTAATTCTAGGGGTACCCTAGCCTGAGCCTAGGGGTGCCCTAGCCTGAGCCTACGGGTACCCTAGCCTGAGAATAGGGGATCTCTAGCGTTAGTCTAGCCTATTATTGCCCTACCCTAAGCCTAGGGGTGTCATAGCCTGATTCTAGGGGTGCACTAGCCTGAGGCTAGGGGAGCCGTAGCCTTAGCCTAAGCCTAGGGGAACCCTAGCTAAAGCCTACGGGTGCCCTTGCCTAATCCTAGGGGTGCCCTAGCCTGAGCCTAGGGGTGCCCTAGCCTGAGCCTACGGGTGACCTAGCCGGAGGATAGGGGAGCTCTAGCGTTAGTCTAGCCTAGTATTGCCCTACCCTAAGCCTATGGGTGTCATAGCCTGAGTCTAGGGGTTCACTAGCCTGAGGCTAGGGGAGCCTTAGCCTTAGCCTAAGCCTAGGGGAACCCTAGCTAAAGCCTAGGGGTGCCCTTTCCTAAGCCTAGGGGTGCCCTAGCCTAAGCCTAGGCGTGCCCTAGCCTGAGCCTAGGGGTGCCCGAGCCTTTGGCTAGGGGAGCCCTAGCCTTTTCTATGCCTAGGGGTACCCTAGCCAAAGCCTATGGGTGCCCTAGCCTGAGCCTACGGATACCCTAGACTTAGGCTAGGGGAGCCGTAGCCTTAGCCTAAGCCTAGGGGTGCCCTAACTTAAGCCTAGTGATGCCCTAGCCTAAGCCTAGGGGTTCCCTAGATTAACCTAGGGGTGCCCTAGCCTGGGCCTAGGGGTGCCCTAGCCAGAGGCTAGGGGTGCCCTAGCCTGAGGCAAGGGGAGCACTAGCCTTAACCTAAGCCTAGGATTGCCCTAGCCTAAGCCAAGGGGTGACCTAGCCTGAGTCTAGGGGTGCCCTAGCCTGAGTCTAGGGGAGCCGTTGCCTTAGGCTAAGCCTAGGGGTTCCCTAAAAAAACCTAGGGGTGCCCTAGACTAAGTTTAGGGGTGCCCTAGACTAAGCCTAGGGGTGCCCTAGCCTAAGCCTAGGGGTGCCCTAGCCTTAGGCTAGGGGAGCCCTAGCCTTAGCCTAAGCCTAGGGGTGCCCTACCCTAAGCCTATGGGTGCCCTAGCCTAAGCCTAGCGGTGCCCTAGCCTTAGGCTAGGGGAGACCTAGCCTTAGCCTAAGCCTAGGGGTGCACTAGCCTAAGCCAAGGGGTGCCCTAGCCTAAGCCTAGGGGTGCCCTAGCCTTCGGCTAGGGGAGCCCAAGCCTTAGCATAAACCTAAGGGTGCCCTAGCCTAAGCCTACGGGTGCCCTAGACTAAGCCTAGGAGTGCCCTAGCCTTAGGCTAGGGGAGTCCTTGCATTAGCCTGAGCCTAGGGTTGCTCTAGCCTAAGCCTAGGGGAGCCCTAGCCTAAGTTTAGGGGTGCCCTAGCCTAGGCCTAGGGGTGCCTTAGCCTTAGGCTATGGGAGCCCTAGCCTTCGCCTAAGCCTAGGGGTGCCCTAGCCTAAGACTAGGGGTGCCCTAGCCTAAGCCTTGGGGTGCCCTAGCCTAAGCCTAGGGGTGCACTAGCCTAAGCCTAGGGGAGCCCTATCCTAAGCCTAGCGGTGCCCTAGCCTAAGCCTAGGGGAAACCTTGCCTTAGGCTAGGGGAGCACTAGCCTTAGCCTAAGCCTAGCGGTGTCCTAGCCTAAGCCTAGGGGTGTCCTAGCCTAAGCGTACGGGTGCCCTAGCCTAAGCCTATGGGTGCCCTAGCCTTAGGCTAGGGGACCCCAAGCTTTAGCCTAAGCTAGGGGTGCCCTAGTCTAAGCCTAATGGTGCCCTAGCCTAAGCCTAGGGGTGCCCTCGCATTAGGCGAGGAGAGCCCTAGCCTTAGCCTTATTCTAGGGGTGCCCTAGGCTAAGCTTAAGGGTGCCCAGGCTTAGGCTAGGGGAGCCCTAGCCTTAGCCTAATCCTAGCCATGCACTAGCCTAAGCATAGGTGTGCCCTATCCTAAGCCTAGGGGTGCCCTTGCCAAGTCCTAGGGGTCCCCTAGCCTTAGGCTATGGGAGCCCTAGCCTTAGCCTAAAACTAGGGGTGCCCTAGCGAAGCCTAGGGGTGCCCTAGCCTAACCCTAGGGGTGCCCTAGCCTTAGGCTAGTGGAGCCCTAGCCTTAGCCTAAGCCTAGGTGTACCCTAGCCTAAGCCTAGGGGTGCCATAGCCTAAGCCTAGGGTTTCCCTAGCCTAAGCCTACGGGTTCCCTAGCCTTAGGCTAGGGGAGCCCTAGCTTTAGCCTAAGTCTTGGGGTGCCCTAGCCTAAGCCTAGAGGTGCCCTAGCCTAAGCCTAGGGGTGCTCTAGCCTTAGGCTAGGGGAGCCCTAGCCTAAGCCTACGGGTGCCCTAGCCTAAGCCTAGGGGTGTTCTAGCCTGAGGCTAGGGGAGCCCTAGCTTTAGCCAAAGCCTAGGGGTGCCCTAGCCTAAGCCTAGTGGTGCCCTAGCCTGAGCATAGGGGTGCCCTAGACTAAGCCTACGGGTGCCCTAGCCTGAGGCTAGGGTGTCCCTAGCCTTAGTCTAGCCTAGGATTGCCCTAGCCTAAGTCTAGGGGTCCCGTAGCCTAAGCCTAGGGGTGCCCTATCCTAAGCCTTGGGGTGCCCAAGCCTAAGTTTACGGGTGCCCTAGCCTAATCCTAGGGGTGTCCTAGCCTAAGCCTAGGGGTGCCCTAGCCTAAGCCTAGGGGTGCCCTAGCCCAAGCCTAAGCCTAGGGGTGCCCTAGCCTAAGCCTAGGTGTGCCCTAGCCTTAGGCTAGGGGAGCCCTAGCCTTAACCTAAGCCTAGGGGTGCCCTAGCCAAAGCCTAGGGGTGCTCTAGCCTTAGGCTAGGGGAGCCCTAGCCTTAGCCTAAGCCTAGGGGTGCCCTAGGTAATCTTAGGGGTGCCCTAGCCTAAGCCTAGGGGTGCCCTAGCCTGAGCCTATGGGTGCCCTAGCCTGAGGATAGGGGTGCTCTAGCGTTAGTCTAGCCTAGTATTGCCCTAGCCTAACCCTAGGGGTGTCATAGCCTGACTCTAGGGGTGCACTAGCCTGAGGCTAGGGGAGCCTTAGCCTTAGCATAAGCCTAGGGGAACCCTAGGTAAAGCCTTGGGGTGCCCATGCCTAAGCCTAGGGGTGCCCTAGCCTAAGCCTAGGGGTGCCCTAGCCTAAGCCTAGGGGTGCCCTAGCCTTAGGCTAGGGGAGCCCTAGCCTTAGCCTAAGCCTAGGGGTGCCCTAGCCTAAGCCTATGGGTGCCCAAGCCTAAGCCTAGCGGTGCCCTAGCCTTAGGCTAGGGGAGCCCTAGCCTTAGCCTAAGCCTATGGGTGCCCAAGCCTAAGCCTAGGGGTGCCCTAGCCTTAGGCTAGGGGAGACCTAGCCTTAGCCTAAGCCTAGGGGTGCACTAGCCTAAGCCAAGGGGTGCCCTAGCCTAAGACTAGGGGTACCCTAGCCTTCGGCTAGGGGAGCCCTAGCCTTAGCATAATCCTAGTGTTGCCCTAGCCTAAGCCTACGGGTGCCCTAGACTAAGCCTAGGGGTGCTCTAGCCTTAGTCTAGGGGAGCCTTAGCCTTAGCCTAAGCCTAGGGATGCCCTAGCCTAAGCCTAGGAGTGCCCTAGCCTTAGGTTAGGGGAGTCATAGCCTTAGCCTGAGCCTAGGGATGCCCTAGCCTGAGCCTAGGGATGCCCTAGCCTAAGCCTAGGGGAGCCCTAGCCTTAGCCTAAGACTAGGTGTGCCCTAGCCAAAGCCTTGGGGTGCCCTAACCTAAGCCTAGGGGTGGCCTAGCCTAAGCCTCGGGGTACCATAACCTAAGCCTATGGGTGTCCTAGCCTTAGGCTATGGGAGCCCTAGCCTTAGCCTAAGCCTAGGGGTGCCCTAGCCTAAGCCTAGGGGTGCCCTAGCCTAAGCCTAGGTGTGTCCTAGACTAAGCCTAGGCGTGCCCTAGCCTAAGCCTAGGGGTGCCCTAGCCTAAGCCTAGGTGTGTCCTAGACTAAGCCTAGGCGTGCCCTAGCCTTAGGCTAGGGGAGCCCTAGCCGTAGTCTAAGCCTAGGGATGTCCTAGCCTAAGCCTAGGGGTGTCCTAGCCTAAGCCTACGGGTGCCCTAGCCTAAACCTAGGTGTGCCGTAGCCTTAGGCTAGGGGAGCCCAAGCCTTAGCCTAAGCGAGGAGTGCCCTAGCCTAAGCTTAGGGGTGCCCTAGCCTAAGCCTACGGGTGCCCTAGCATTAGGCGAGGAGAGCCCTAGCCTTAGCCTAAGGCTAGGGGTGCCCTAGCTTAAGCCAAGGGTTACCTAGCCTAAGCCTAGTCCTGCCCTAGCCTTAGGTTTGGGGAGCCCTAGCCTTAGCCTAAGCCTAGGGGTGCACTAACCTAAGCCTAGGGGTGCCCTAACCTAAGTCTAGGGGTGCCCTATACTTAGGTTGGGGAGCCCTAGCCTTAGCCTAAGCCTAGCTGTGCCCTAGCCTAAGCTTAGGGGTGCCCTAGCCTAAGCCTAAGGGTGCCCTAGCCTTAGACTAGGGGAGCCCAAGCCTTACCTTAAGCTAGGGGTGCCCTAGCCTAAGCCTAGGGGTGCCCTAGCCTAAGCCTAGGGGTGCCCTAGCCTGAGCCTAGGGGTGCCCTAGCCTAAGCCTACGGGTGCCCTAGCCTGAGGCTAGGGTGGCCCTAGCCTTAGTCTAGCCTAGGATTGCCCTAGCCTAAGTCTAGGGGTCCCGTAGCCTAAGCCTAGCGGTGCCCTATCCTAAGCCTTGGGGTGCCCAAGCCTAAGTTTACGGGTGCCCTAGCCTAATCCTAGGGGTGTCCTAGCCTAAGCCTAGGGGTGCCCTAGCCTAAGCCTAGGGGTGCCCTAGCCTAAGCCTAAGCCTAGGGGTGCCCTAGCCTAAGCATAGGTGTGCCCTAGCCTTAGGCTAGGGGAGCCCTACCCTTAACCTAAGCCTAGGGGTGCCCTAGCCAAAGCCTAGGGGTGCTCTAGCTTTAGGCTAGGGGAGCCCTAGCCTTAGCCTAAGCCTAGGGGTGCCCTAGGTAATCTTAGGGGTGCCCTAGCCTTAGCCTATGGGTGCCCTAGCCTGAGGATAGGGGAGCTCTAGCGTTAGTCTAGCCTAGTATTGCCCTAGCCTAACCCTAGGGGTGTCATAGCCTGAGTCTAGGGGTGCATTAGCCTGAGGCTAGGGGACCCTTAGCCTTAGCATAAGCCTAGGGGAACCCTAGCTAAAGCCTTGGGGTGCCCATGCCTAAGCCTAGGGGTGCCCTAGCCTAAGCCTAGGGGTGCCCTAGCCTTAGCCTAAGCCTAGGGGTGCCCTAGCCTAAGCCTATGGGTGCCCTAGCCAAAGCCTAGCGGTGCCCTAGCCTTAGGCTAGGGGAGCCCTAGCCTTAGCCTAAGCCTAGGGGTGCCCTAGCCTAAGCCTATGTGTGCCCTAGCCTAAGCCTAGGGGTGCCCTAGCCTTAGTCTAGGTGAGCCCTAGCCTTAGCCTAAGCCTAGGGATGCCCTAGCCTAAGCCTATGGGTGCCCTAGCCTAAGCCTAGGGGTGCCCTAGCCTTAGGCTAGGGGAGACCTAGCCTTAGCATAAGCCTAGTGGTGCCCTAGCCTAAGCATACGGGTGCCCTAGACTAAGCCTAGGGGTGCTCTAGCCTTAGGCTAGGGGAGCCTTAGCCTTAGCCTAAGCCTAGGGATGCCCTAGCCTAAGCCTAGGAGTGCCCTAGCCTTAGGTTAGGGGAGTCATAGCCTTAGCCTGAGCCTAGGGATGCCCTAGCCGGAGCCTAGGGATGCCCTAGCCTAAGCCTAGGGGAGCCCTAGCCTTAGCCTAAGACTAGGTGTGCCCTAGCCAAAGCCTTGGGGTGCCCTAACCTAAGCCTAGGGGTGGCCTAGCCTAAGCCTAAGCCTAGGGATGCCCTAGCCTAAGCCTAGGAGTGCCCTAGCCTTAGGTTAGGGGAGTCATAGCCTTAGCCTGAGCCTAGGGATGCCCTAGCCGGAGCCTAGGGATGCCCTAGCCTAAGCCTAGGGGAGCCCAAGCCTTAGCCTAAGACTAGGTGTGCCCTAGCCAAAGCCTTGGGGTGCCCTAACCTAAGCCTAGGGGTGGCCTAGCCTAAGCCTCGGGGTACCATAACCTAAGCCTAGGGGTGTCCTAGCCTTAGGCTATGGGAGCCCTAGCCTTAGCCTAAGCCTAGGGGTGCCCTAGCCTAAGCCTAGGGGTGCCCTAGCCTAAGCCTAGGTGTGTCTTAGACTAAGCCTAGGCGTGCCCTAGCCTTAGGCTAGGGGAGCCCTAGCCGTAGTCTAAGCCTAGGGATGTCCTAGCCTAAGCCTAGGGGTGTCCTAGCCTAAGCCTACGGGTGCCCTAGCCTAAACCTAGGGGTGCCGTAGCCTTAGGCTAGGGGAGCCCAAGCCTTAGCCTAAGCGAGGAGTGCCCTAGCCTAAGCCTAGGGGTGCCCTAGCCTAAGCCTACGGGTGCCCTAGCATTAGGCGAGGAGAGCCCTAGCCTTAGCCTAAGGCTAGGGGTGCCCTAGCTTAAGCCAAGGGTTACCTAGCCTAAGCCTAGTCCTGCCCTAGCCTTAGGTTTGGGGAGCCCTAGCCTTAGCCTATGCCTAGGGGTGCCCTAGCCTAAGCCTAGGGGTGCCCTAACCTAAGTCTAGGGGTGCCCTATACTTAGGCTAGGGGAGCCCTAGCCTTAGCCTAAGCCTAGCGGTGCCCTAGCCTAAGCTTAGGGGTGCCCTAGCCTAAGCCTAGGGGTGCCCTAGCCTTATGCTAGGGGAGCCCAAGCCTTAGCCTAAGCTAGGGGTGCCCTAGCCTAAGCCTAGGGGTGCCCTAGCCTAAGCCTAGGGGTGCCCTAGCCTAAGCCTAGGGGTGCCCTAGCCTTAAGCTAGGGGAACCCTAGCCTTAGCTTAAGCCTGGGGGTGCACTAACGTAAGCCTAGGGGTGCCCTAGCCTAAGCCTAGGTGTGGCCTAGCCTAAGCCTAGGGGTGCCCTAGCCGTAGGTTAGAGGAGCCCTAGCCTTAGCCTTAGCCTACAGGTGCCCTAGCCTAAGCCTATGGGTGCCCTAGCCTGAGCCTACGGGTGCCCTAGACTGAGGCTAGGGGAGCCCTAGACTGAGGCTAGGGGAGCCCTAGCCTTAGTCTAGCCTAGGATTGCCCTAGCCTAAGCCTAAGGCTGCCCTAGCCTGAGGCTAGGGGAGCCGTAGCCTTAGCATAAGCCTAGGGGTGCCCTAGCCTAAGCCTAGGGGTGCCCTATCCTAAGCCTTGTGTTTCCCTAGCCTAAGCTTAGGGGTGCCCTAGCCTAAGCTTAGGGGTGCCCTAGCCTAAGCCTAGGGGTGCCTTAGCCTAAGCCTAGGGGTGCCCTAGCCTTAGGGGAGGAGAGCCCTAGCATTAGCCTAAGCCTAGGGGTGCCCTAGCCTAATCCTTGGGGGTGCCCTAGCCTGAGCCTAGGGGTGCCCTAGCCTGAGCCTACTTGTGCCCTAGCCTGAGGATAGGGGAGCTCTAGCGTTAGTCTAGCCTAGTATTGCCCTAGCCTAAGCCTAGGGGTGTCATAGCCTGAGTCTAGGGGTGCACAAGCCTGAAGCTAGGGGAGCCTTAGCCTTAGCCTAAGCCTAGGGGAACCCTAGCTAAAGCCTAGGGGTGCCCTTGCCTAAGCCTAGGGGTGCCCTAGCCTAAGCCTAGGGGTGCCCAAGCCTTAGGCTAGGGGAGTCCTAGCCTTATCCTAAGCCTGGGTGTGCCCTAGCCTAAGCCTAGGCGTGCCCTAGCCTGAGCCTAAGGATGCCCTAGCCTTAGGCTAGGGGAGCCGTAGCCTTAGCCTAAGCCTTGGGGTGCCCTAGCTTAAGCCTAGGGATGCCCTAGCCTAAGCCTAGGGGTGCCCTAGCCAAACCTACGGGTGCCGTAGCCTGGGCCTATGGGGGCCCTAGCCTTAGGCTAGGGGAGCCCTAGCCTTATCCTAAGCTTAGTGGTGCCCTAGCCTGAGCCTATGGGTGCCCTAGCCTGAGCGTAGGGGTGCCCTAGCGTGAGGATAGGGGAACCCTATCCTTATACTAAAACTAGGGGTGCCCTAGACTAAGCTAGGGGTGCCCTAGCCTGAGCCTAGGGGTGCCCTAGCCTGAGCGTAGGGGTGCCCTAGCGTGAGGCTAGGGGAACCCTATCCTTATCCTAAAACTAGGGGTTCCCTAAACAAAACCTAGGGGTGCCCTAGCCTAAGTTTAGGGGTGCCCTAGACTAAGCCTAGGGGTGCCCAAGCCTAAGCCTAGGGGTGCCGTAACCTTAGGCTAGGGGAGCCCTAGCCTTAGCCTAAGCCTAGGGTGCCCTAGCCTAACCCTAGGGGTGCCCTAGCCTAAGCCTAGGGGTGCCCTCGCCTAAGCCTCTGAGTACCCTAGCCTAAGCCTAGGGGTGCCCTAGCCTTAGGCTAGGGGAGCCCTAGCCTTAGCCTAAGCCTAGGGATGCCCTAGCCTAAGCCTATGGGTACCCTAGCCTAAGCCTAGGGGTGCCCTAGCCTTAGCCTAGGGGTGCCCTAGCCTTAGCCTAGGGGAGACCTAGCCTTAGCATAAGCCTAGGGGTGCACTAGCCTAAGCCAAGGGGTGCCATAGCCTAAGACTAGGGGTGCCCTAGCCTTCGGCTAGGGGAGCCCTAGCCTTATCATAAGCCTAGGGGTGCCCTAGCCTAAGCCTACGGGTGCCCTAGACTAAGCCTAGGGGTGCTCTAGCCTTAGGCTAGGGGAGCCTTAGCCTTAGCCTAAGCCTAGGGGTGCCCTAGCCTAAGCCTAGGAGTGCCCTAGCCTTAGGCTAGGGGAGTCATAGCCTTAGCCTGAGCCTAGGGATGCCCTAACCTGAGCCTAGGGATGCCCTAGCCTAAGCCTAGGGGTGCCCTAGCCTAAGACTTGGGGTGCCCTAGCATTAGGGGAGGAGAGCCCTAGCATTAGCATAAGCCTAGGGGTGCCCTAGCCTAATCCTTGGGGGTGCCCTAGCCTGAGCCTACGGGTGCCCTAGCCTGACGATAGGGGAGCTCTAGAATTAGTCTAGCCTAGTATTGCCCTAGCCTAAGCCTAGGGGTGTCATAGCCTGAGTCTAGGGGTGCACTAGCCTGAGGCTAGGGGAGCCTTAGCCTTAGCCTAAGCCTAGGGGAACCCTAGCTAAAGCCTAGGGGTGCCCTTGCCTAAGCCTAGGGGTGCCCTAGCCTAAGCCTAGGGGTGCCCAAGCCTTAGGCTAGGGGAGTCCTAGCCTTATCCTAAGCCTAGGTGTGCCCTAGCCTAAGCCTAGGCGTGCCCTAGCCTGAGCCTAGGGGTGCCCTAGCCTTAGGCTAGGGGAGCCCTAGCTTTTTCTATGCCTAGGGGTACCCTAGCCTAAGCCTATGTGTGCCCTAGCCTGAGCCTACGGATGCCCTAGCCTTAGGCTAGGGGAGTCGTAGCCTTAGCCTAAGCCTAGGGGTGCCCTAGCTTAAGCCTAGGGATGCCGTAGCCTAAGCCTAGGGGTGCCCTAGCCAAACCTACGGGTGCCGTAGCCTGGGCCTATGGAGGCCCTAGCCTTAGGCTAGGGGAGCCCTAGCCTTATCCTAAGCTTAGTGGTGCCCTAACCTGAGCCTATGGGTGCCCTAGCCTGAGCGTAGGGGTGCCCTAGCGTGAGGATAGGGGAACCCTATCCTTATACTAAAACTAGTGGTGCCCTAGACTAAGCCTAGGGGTGCCCTAGCCTGAGCCTAGGGGTGCCCTAGCCTGAGCGTAGGGGTGCCCTAGCGTGAGGCTAGGGGAACCCTATCCTTATCCTAAAACTAGGGGTTCCCTAAACAAAACCTAGGGGTGCCCTAGCCTAAGTTTAGGGGTGCCCTAGACTAAGACTAGGGGTGCCCAAGCCTAAAGCCTAGGGGTGCCCTACCCTTAGGCTAGGGGAGCCCTAGCCTTAGCCTAAGCCTAGGGTGCCCTAGCCTAACCCTAGGGGTGCCCTAGCCTAAGCCTAGGGGTGCCCTCGCCTAAGCCTCTGAGTACCCTAGCCTAAGCCTAGGGGTGCCCTAGCCTTAGGCTAGGGGAGCCCTAGCCTTAGCCTAAGCCTAGGGATGCCCTAGCCTAAGCCTATGGGTACCCTAGCCTAAGCCTAGGGGTGCCCTAGCCTTAGCCTAGGGGTGCCCTAGCCTTAGCCTAGGGGAGACCTAGCCTTAGCATAAGCCTAGGGGTGCACTAGCCTAAGCCAAGGGGTGCCATAGCCTAAGACTTGGGGTGCCCTAGCATTAGGGGAGGAGAGCCCTAGCATTAGCATAAGCCTAGGGGTGCCCTTGCCTAATCCTTGGGGGTGCCCTAGCCTGAGCCTACGGGTGCCCTAGCCTGAGGATAGGGGAGCTCTCGAATTAGTCTAGCCTAGTATTGCCCTAGCCTAAGCCTAGGGGTGTCATAGCCTGAGTCTAGGGGTGCACTAGCCTGAGGCTAGGGGAGCCTTAGCCTTAGCCTAAGCCTAGGGGAACCCTAGCTAAAGCCTAGGGGTGCCCTTGCCTAAGCCTAGGGGTGCCCTAGCCTAAGCCTAGGGGTGCCCAAGCCTTAGGCTAGGGGAGTCCTAGCCTTATCCTAAGCCTAGGTGTGCCCTAGCCTAAGCCTAGGCGTGCCCTAGCCTGAGCCTAGGGGTGCCCTAGCCTTAGGTAGGGGAGCCCTAGCTTTTTCTATGCCTAGGGGTACCCTAGCCTAAGCCTATGGGTGCCCTAGCCTGAGCCTACGGATGCCCTAGCCTTAGGCTAGGGGAGCCGTAGCCTTAGCCTAAGCCTAGGGGTGCCCTAGCCTAAGCCTAGGGGTGCCCTCGCCTAAGCCTCTGAGTACCCTAGCCTAAGCCTAGGGGTGCCCTAGCCTTAGGCTAGGGGAGCCCTAGCCTTAGCCTAAGCCTAGGGATGCCCTAGCCTAAGCCTATGGGTACCCTAGCCTAAGCCTAGGGGTGCCCTAGCCTTAGCCTAGGGGTGCCCTAGCCTTAGCCTAGGGGAGACCTAGCCTTAGCATAAGCCTAGGGGTGCACTAGCCTAAGCCAAGGGGTGCCATAGCCTAAGACTAGGGGTGCCCTAGCCTTTGGCTAGGGGAGCCCTAGCCTTATCATAAGCCTAGGGGTGCCCTAGCCTAAGCCTACGGGTGCCCTAGACTAAGCCTAGGGGTGCTCTAGCCTTAGGCTAGGGGAGCCTTAGCCTTAGCCTAAGCCTAGGGGTGCCCTAGCCTAAGCCTAGGAGTGCCCTAGCCTTAGGCTAGGGGAGTCATAGCCTTAGCCTGAGCCTAGGGATGCCCTAACCTGAGCCTAGGGATGCCCTAGCCTAAGCCTAGGGGTGCCCTAGCCTAAGACTTGGGGTGCCCTAGCATTAGGGGAGGAGAGCCCTAGCATTAGCATAAGCCTAGGGGTGCCCTAGCCTAATCCTTGGGGGTGCCCTAGCCTGAGCCTACGGGTGCCCTAGCCTGACGATAGGGGAGCTCTAGAATTAGTCTAGCCTAGTATTGCCCTAGCCTAAGCCTAGGGGTGTCATAGCCTGAGTCTAGGGGTGCACTAGCCTGAGGCTAGGGGAGCCTTAGCCTTAGCCTAAGCCTAGGGGAACCCTAGCTAAAGCCTAGGGGTGCCCTTGCCTAAGCCTAGGGGTGCCCTAGCCTAAGCCTAGGGGTGCCCCAGCCTTAGGCTAGGGGAGTCCTAGCCTTATCCTAAGCCTAGGTGTGCCCTAGCCTAAGCCTAGGCGTGCCCTAGCCTAAGCCTAGGCGTGCCCTAGCCTGAGCCTAGGGGTGCCCTAGCCTTAGGCTAGGGGAGCCCTAGCTTTTTCTATGCCTAGGGGTACCCTAGCCTAAGCCTATGTGTGCCCTAGCCTGAGCCTACGGATGCCCTAGCCTTAGGCTAGGGGAGTCGTAGCCTTAGCCTAAGCCTAGGGGTGCCCTAGCTTAAGCCTAGGGATGCCCTAGCCTAAGCCTAGGGGTGCCCTAGCCAAACCTACGGGTGCCGTAGCCTGGGCCTATGGGGGCCCTAGCCTTAGGTAGGGGAGCCCTAGCCTTATCCTAAGCTTAGTGGTGCCCTAGCCTGAGCCTATGGGTGCCCTAGCCTGAGCGTAGGGGTGCCCTAGCGTGAGGATAGGGGAACCCTATCCTTATACTAAAACTAGGGGTGCCCTAGACTAAGCCTAGGGGTGCCCTAGCCTGAGCCTAGGGGTGCCCTAGCCTGAGCGTAGGGGTGCCCTAGCGTGAGGCTAGGGGAACCCTATCCTTATCCTAAAAGTAGGGGTTCCCTAAACAAAACCTAGGGGTGCCCTAGCCTAAGTTTAGGGGTGATATAGACTAAGACTAGGGGTGCCCAAGCCTAAGCCTAGGGGTGCCCTAACCTTAGGCTAGGGGTGCCCTAGCCTTAGCCTAATCCTAGGGTGCCCTAGCCTAACCCTAGGGGTGCCCTAGCCTAAGCCTAGGGGTGCCCTCGCCTAAGCCTCTGAGTACCCTAGCCTAAGCCTAGGGGTGCCCTAGCCTTAGGCTAGGGGAGCCCTAGCCTTAGCCTAAGCCTAGGGATGCCCTAGCCTAAGCCTATGGGTACCCTAGCCTAAGCCTAGGGGTGCCCTAGCCTTAGCCTAGGGGTGCCCTAGCCTTAGCCTAGGGGAGACCTAGCCTTAGCATAAGCCTAGGGGTGCACTAGCCTAAGCCAAGGGGTGCCATAGCCTAAGACTAGGGGTGCCCTAGCCTTCGGCTAGGGGAGCCCTAGCCTTAGCATAAGCCTAGGGGTGCCCTAGCCTAAGCCTACGGGTGCCCTAGACTAAGCCTAGGGGTGCTCTAGCCTTAGGCTAGGGGAGCCTTAGCCTTAGCCTAAGCCTAGGGGTGCCCTAGCCTAAGCCTAGGAGTGCCCTAGCCTTAGGCTAGGGGAGTCATAGCCTTAGCCTGAGCCTAGGGATGCCCTAACCTGAGCCTAGGGATGCCCTAGCCTAAGCCTAGGGGTGCCCTACCTTAAGACTTGGGGTGCACTAGCATTAGGGGAGGAGAGCCCTAGCATTAGCATAAGCCTAGGGGTGCCCTAGCCTAATCCTTGGGGGTGCCCTAGCCTGAGCCTACGGGTGCCCTAGCCTGACGATAGGGGAGCTCTAGAATTAGTCTAGCCTAGTATTGCCCTAGCCTAAGCCTAGGGGTGTCATAGCCTGAGTCTAGGGGTGCACTAGCCTGAGGCTAGGGGAGCCTTAGCCTTAGCCTAAGCCTAGGGGAACCCTAGCTAAAGCCTAGGGGTGCCCTTGCCTAAGCCTAGGGGTGCCCTAGCCTAAGCCTAGGGGTGCCCAAGCCTTAGGCTAGGGGAGTCCTAGCCTTATCCTAAGCCTAGGTGTGCCCTAGCCTAAGCCTAGGCGTGCCCTAGCCTGAGCCTAGGGGTGCCCTAGCCTTAGGTAGGGGAGCCCTAGCTTTTTCTATGCCTAGGGGTACCCTAGCCTAAGCCTATGGGTGCCCTAGCCTGAGCCTACGGATGCCCTAGCCTTAGGCTAGGGGAGCCGTAGCCTTAGCCTAAGCCTAGGGGTGCCCTAGCTTAAGCCTAGGGATGCCCTAGCCTAAGCCTAGGGGTGCCATAGCCTAACCTACGGGTGCCCTAGTCTGTGCCTATGGGGGCCCTAGCCTTAGGCTAGGGGAGCCCTAGCCTTATCCTAAGCCTAGTGGTGCCCTAGCCTGAGCTTAGGGGTGCCCTAGCCTGAGGGTAGGGGTGCCCTAGCCTGAGCCTAGGGATGCCCTAGCCTAAGCCTAGGGGAGCCCTAGCCTTAGCCTAAGACTAGGTGTGCCCTAGCCAAAGCCTTGGGGTGCCCTAACCTAAGCCTAGGGGTGGCCTAGCCTAAGACTCGGGGTACCATAACCAAAGCCTAGGGGTGTCCTAGCCTTAGGCTACGGGAGCCCTAGCCTTAGGCTAGGAGAGCCCAAGCCTTACCCTAAGCGAGGAGTGCCCTAGCCTAAGCCTAGGGGTGCCCTAGCCTAAGCCTATGGGTGCCCTAGCATTAGGCGAGGAGAGCCCTAGCCTTAGCCTAAGGCTAGGGGTGCCCTAGCTTAAGCCAAGGGTTACCTAGCCTAAGCCTAGGGGTGCCCTAGCCTTAGGCTATGGGAGCCCTAGCCTTAGCCTTAAACTAGGGGTGCCCTAGCGTAAGCCTAGGGGTGCCCTAACCTAAGTCTAGGGGTGCCCTATTCTTAGGCTAGGGGAGCCCTAGCCTTAGCCTAAGCCTAGCGGTGCCCTAACCTAAGCCTAGGGGTGCCCTAACCTAAGTCTAGGGGTGCCCTATCCTTAGGCTAGGGGAGCCCTAGCCTTAGCCTAAGCCTAGCGGTGCCCTAGCCTAAGCTTAGGTGTGCCCTAGCCTAAGCCTAGGGGTGCCCTAGCCTTAGACTATGGGAGCCCTAGCCTTAGCCTAAGGCTAGGGGTGCCCTAGCCTAACACTAGGGGTGCCCTAGCCTAAGCCTAGGGGTGCCCTAGCCTAAGCCTAGGGGTGCCCTACCCTAAGCCTAGGGGTGTCCTAGCCTAAGCCTAGGGGTGCCCTAGCCTTAAGCTAGGGGAGCCCTAGCCTTAGCTTAAGCCTAGGGGTGCACTAACATAAGCCTAGGGGTGCCCTAGCCTAACCCTAGGGGTGCCCTAGCCTAAGCCTAGATGTGGCCTAGCCTAAGCCTAGGGGTGCCCTAGCTGTAGGCTAGAGGAGCCCTAGCCTTAGCCTTACCCTACGGGTGCCCTAGCCTAAGCCTAGGGGTGCCCTAGCCTGAGGCTAGGGGAGCCGTAGCCTTAGCATAAGCCTAGTGGTGCCCTAGCCTAAGCCTAGGGGTGCCCTATCCTAAGCCTTGGGGTTCCCTAGCCTAAGCCTAGGGGTGCCCTAGCCTAAGCCTAGGGGTGCTCTAGCCTAAGGCTAGGGGAGCCCAAGCCTTAGCCTAAGCTAGGGGTGCCCTAGCCTAAGCCTAGGGGTGCCCTAGCCTAAGACTAGGGGTGCCCTAGCATTAGGGGAGGAGAGCCGTAGCCTTAGCCTAATGCTTGGGGTGCCCTTGCCTAAGCCTAGTGTTACCTAGCCTAAGCCTAGTCGTGCCCTAGCCTTAGGTTTGGGGAGCCCAAGCCTTAGCCTAAGCTAGGGGTGCCCTAGCCTAAGCCTAGGGGTGCCTTAGCCTAAGCCTAGGGGTGCCCTAGCCTTAGGCTATGGGAGACCTAGTCTTAGCCTAAGCCTAGGGGTGCCCTAGCCTAAGACTAGGGGTGCCCTAGCCTAAGCCTAGGGGTGCCCTTTCCTTAGCCTAGGGGTGCCGTAGCCTTAGGCTAGGGGAGCCCTAGCCTTAGCCTAAGATTAGGACTGCCCTAGCCGAAGCCTAGCGGTGCCCTAGCCAAAGCCTAGGGTTGGCCTACACTAAGCCTAGGGGTACCCTAAACTAAGCGTAGGGGAGTCCTAGCCTTAGCCTAATCCTAGTGGTGCCCTAGCCTAAGCCTAAGCCAAGGTGTGTCCTAGCCTAAGCCTAGGGGTGCCCTAGCCTAAGCCTAGGGATGCACTAGCCTAAGCCTAGGGGTGCCCTAGCCTAAGCCTAGAGGTGCCCTAGCCTGAGCCTGGGGTATCCCTAGCCTTAGGCTAGGGGAGCACTAGCCTTAGCCTAAGCCTAGGGGTGTCCTAGCGTAAGCCTAGGGGTGTCCTATCCTAAGCCTACGGGTGCCCTAGCCTAAACCTAGGGGTGCCCTAGCCTTAGGCTACGGGACCCCAAGCCTTAGCCTAAGCTAGGGGTGCCCTAGCCTAAGCCTAATGGTGCCCTAGCCTAAGCCTAGGGGTACCCTAGCATTAGGCGAGGAGAGCCCTAGCCTTAGCCTTAGGCTACGGGTGCCCTAGCCTTACCCTAATCCTAACTGTGCCCTACCCTAAGCCTAGGGGTGCCCTAGGCTAAGCCTAGGGGTGCCCTAGCCTAGTCCTAGGCGTGCCCTAGCCTTAGGCTTTAGGAGCCCTAGCCATAGCCTAAGCCTAGGGGTGCCCTAGCCTAAGACTAGGGGTGCCCTAGCCTAAGCCTAGGGGTACCCTATCCTAAGCCTAGGGGTGCCCTAGCCTAAGCCTAGGGGTGCTCTACCCTTAGGCTAGGGGAGCCCTAGCTTTAGCCTAAGCCTAGGGGTGCCCTAGCCTAAGCCTACGGGTGCCCTAGCCTAAGCCTAGGGGTGTCCTAGCCTGAGGCTAGGGGAGACCAAGCTTTAGCCTAAGCCTAGGGGTGCCCTAGCCTAAGCCTAGGGGTGCCCTAGCCTGAGCCTAGGGGTGCCCTAACCTGAGCCTACGGGTGCCCTAGCCTGAGGCTAGGGGGGCCCTAACCTTATTCTAGCCTTGGATTGCCCTAGCCTAAGTCTAGGGGTCCCGTAGCCTAAGCCTAGGGGTGCCCTAGCCTAAGTCTTGGGGTGCCCAAGACTAAGTTTAGGGGTGCCCTAGCCTAAGCCTAGGGGTGCCCTAGCCTAAGCCTAGGGGTGCCCTAGCCCAAGCCTAGGGGTGCCCTAGCCTAAGCCTAGGGGAGCCCTAGCCTAAGCCTAAGCCTAGGGGTGCCCTAGCCTAAGCCTAGGTGTGCCCTAGCCTTAGGCCAGGGGAGCCCTAGCCTTAACCTAAGCTTAGGGGTACCCTAGCCTAATCCTAGGGGTGCTCTAGCCTTAGGCTAGGGGAGCCCTAGCCATAGCCTAAAACTAGGGGTGCCCTAGCCTAATCCTAGGGGTGCCCTAGCTTGAGCCTAGGGGTGCCCTAGCCTAAGCCTACGGGTGCCCTAGCCTAAGCCTAGGGGTGACCTAGCCTGAGGTTAGGGGAACCCTAGCTTTAGCCTAAGCCTAGGTGTGCCCTAGCCTAAGCCTAGGGGTGCCCTAGCCTGAGCCTAGGGGTGCCCTAGCCTGAGCCTACGGATGCCCTAGCCTGAGGCTAGGGGGGCCCTAGCCTTTGTCTAGACTAGGATTGCCCTAGCCTAAATCTAGGGGTGCCATAACATGAGTCTAGGGGTGCCCTAGCCTGTGGCTAGGGGAGCCGCAGCCTTAGCCTAAGCCTAGGGGTGCCCTAGCCTAAGGCTAGGGGATCCCTAGCCTTAGCCTAAGCCTAGGGGTGCCCTAGCCTAAGCCTAGGTGTGCCCTTGCCTAAGCCAAGGGGTGCCCTAGTCTAATCCTAGGGGAGCCCTAGCCTTAGCCTAAGGCTAGGTGTGCCCTAGCCTAAGCCTAGGGGTGCCCTAGCCTAAGCCTAGGGCTGCCCTAGCCTAAGCCAATGTGTCTCCTAGCCTAAGCCTAGGGGTGCCCTAGCTAAGCCCAGGGGTGCCCTAGCCTAAGCCAAGGTGTGTCCTAGCCTAAGCCTAGGGGTGCACTAGCCTAAGCCTAGGGGTGCCCTAGCCTAAGCCTAGGGGTGCCCTAGCCTAAGCCTAGAGGATCCCTAGCCTTAGGCTAGGGGAGCACTAGCCTTAGCCTAAGCCTAGGGGTGTCCTAGCCTAAGCCTAGGGGTGTCCTAGCCTAAGCCTACGGGTGCACTAGCCTAAGCCTAGGGGTGCCCTAGCCTTAGGCTAGGAGACCCCAAGCCTTAGCCTAAGCTAGGGGTGCCCTTGTCTAATCCTAGGGGTGCTCTAGCCTAAGCCTAGGGTTACCTAGTCTAAGCCTAGGGGTGCCCTAGCCTTAGGCTAGGGGAGCCCTAGCCTTAGCCTAATCCTAGCCGTGCCCTAGCCTAAGCCTAGGGGTGCCCTAGCCTAGGCCTAGGGGTGCCCTAGCCTAAGCCTAGGGGTGCACTATCCTAAGCCTAGGGGTGCCCTTTCGTAAGCCTAAGGGTGCCCTAGCCTAAGCCTAGGGGATCCCTCGCCTTAGGCTAGGGGAGCACTAGCCTTAGCCTTAGCCTAGGGGTGTCCTAGCCTAAGCCTAGGGATGTCCTAGCCTAAGTCTACGGGTGCCCTAGCTAAGCCTAGGGGTGCCCTAGCTAAGCCTAGGGGTGCCCTAGCCTAAGCCTAGGGGTGCCCTAGCATTAGGCGAGGAGAGCCCTAGCCTTAGCCTAAAGCTAGGGGTGACCTAGCTTAAGCCAAGGGTTACCTAGCCTAAGCCTTTCCGTGCCCTAGCCTTAGGTTTGGGGAGCCCTAGCCTTAGCCTAAGACTAGGTGTGCCCTAGGCAAAGCCTTGGGGTGCCCTAACCTAACCTAGGTGTGGCCTAGCCTAAGACTCTTGGTACCATAACCTAAGCCTAGGGGTGTCCTAGCCTTAGGCTACGGGAGCCCTAGCCTTAGCCTAAGCCTAGGGGTGCCCTAGCCTAATCTTAGGGGTGCCCTAGCCTAAGCCTAGGCTTGACCTAGCCTTAGGCTAGGGGAGCCCTAGCCTTAGTCTAAGCCTAGGGGTGTCCTAGCCTAAGCCTAGGGGTGTCCTAGCCTAAGCCTACGGGTGCCCTAGCCTAAGTCTAGGGGTGCCGTAGCCTTAGGCTAGGGGAGCCCAAGCCTTAGCGTAAGCGAGGGGTGCCCTAGCTAAGCCTAGGGGTGCCCTAGCCTAAGCCTAGGGGTGCCCTAGCATTAGGCGAGGAGAGCCCTAGCCTTAGCCTAAAGCTAGGGGTGACCTAGCTTAAGCCAAGGGTTACCTAGCCTAAGCCTTTTCGTGCCCTAGCCTTAGGTTTGGGGAGCCCTACCCTTAGCCTAAGACTAGGGGTGCCCTAACCTAAGCCTAGGAGTGCCCTAACCTAAGTCTAGGGGTTCCCTATACTTAGGCTAGGGGAGCCCTAGCCTAAGACTAAGCCTAGCGGTGCCCTAGCCTAAGCTTAGGGGTGCCCTAGCATAAGCCTAGGGGTGCCCTAGCCTAACGCTAGGGGTGCCCTAGCCTAAGCCTAGGGGTGCCCTAGCCTAAGCCTAGGGGTGCCCTAGCCTAAGCCTAGGGGTGCCATAGCCTTAACCTAGGGGAGCCCTAGCCTTAGCTTAAGCCTAGGGGTGCACTAATGTAAGCCTAGGGGTGCCCGAGCCTAACCCTAAGGGGTGCCCTAGCCTAAGCCTAGGGTTGCCCTAGCCTAAGCCTACGGGTTCCCCCGCCTTAGGCTAGGGGAGCCCTAGCTTTAGCCTAAGCCTAGGGGTGCCCTAGCCTAAGGCTAGGGGTGCCCTAGCCTAAGCCTAGGGGTGCTCTAGCCTTAGGCTAGGGGTGCCCTAGCCTTAGCCTAAGCCTAGGGTGCCCTAGCCTAAGCCTACGGGTGCCCTAGCCTAAGCCTAGGGGTGACCTAGCCTGAGGTTAGGGGAGCCCTAGCTTTAGCCTAAGCCTAGGTGTGCCCTAGCCTAAGCCTAGGGGTGCCCTAGCCTGAGCCTAGGGGTGCCCTAGCCTGAGCCTACGGATGCCCTAGCCTGAGGCTAGGGGGGCCCTAGCCTTTGTCTAGACTAGGATTGCCCTAGCCTAAATCTAGGGGTGCCATAACATGAGTCTAGGGGTGCCCTAGCCTGTGGCTAG
The DNA here is from genome assembly GCF_050624435.1 of Tenrec ecaudatus. NCBI lineage: Eukaryota > Metazoa > Chordata > Mammalia > Afrosoricida > Tenrecidae > Tenrec > Tenrec ecaudatus. The sequence goes on from NW_027457749.1 coordinate 215,234, forward strand.
GGGAGCCGCAGCCTTAGCCTAAGCCTAGGGGTGCCCTAGCCTAAGGCTAGGGGATCCCTAGCCTTAGCCTAAGCCTAGGGGTGCCCTAGCCTAAGCCTAGGTGTGCCCTTGCCTAAGCCAAGGGGTGCCCTAGTCTAATCCTAGGGGAGCCCTAGCCTTAGCCTAAGGCTTGGTGTGCCCTAGCCTAAGCCTAGGGGTGCCCTAGCCTAAGCCTAGGGCTGCCCTAGCCTAAGCCAAGGTGTCTCCTAGCCTAAGCCTAGGGGTGCCCTAGCTAAGCCCAGGGGTGCCCTAGCCTAAGCCAAGGTGTGTCCTAGCCTAAGCCTAGGGGTGCACTAGCCTAAGCCTAGGGGTGCCCTAGCCTAAGCCTAGGGGTGCCCTAGCCTAAGCATAGAGGATCCCTAGCCTTAGGCTAGGGGAGCACTAGCCTTAGCCTAAGCCTAGGGGTGTCCTAGCCTAAGCCTAGGGGTGTCCTAGCCTAAGCCTACGGGTGCACTAGCCTAAGCCTAGGGGTGCCCTAGCCTTAGGCTAGGAGACCCCAAGCCTTAGCCTAAGCTAGGGGTGCCCTTGTCTAATCCTAGGGGTGCCCTAGCCTAAGCCTAGGGTTACCTAGTCTAAGCCTAGGGGTGCCCTAGCCTTAGGCTAGGGGAGCCCTAGCCTTAGCCTAATCCTAGCCGTGCCCTAGCCTAAGCCTAGGGGTGCCCTAGCCTAGGCCTAGGGGTGCCCTAGCCTAAGCCTAGGGGTGCACTATCCTAAGCCTAGGGGTGCCCTTGCGTAAGCCTAAGGGTGCCCTAGCCTAAGCCTAGGGGATCCCTCGCCTTAGGCTAGGGGAGCACTAGCCTTAGCCTTAGCCTAGGGGTGTCCTAGCCTAAGCCTAGGGATGTCCTAGCCTAAGTCTACGGGTGCCCTAGCTAAGCCTAGGGGTGCCCTAGCCTAAGCCTAGGGGTGCCCTAGCATTAGGCGAGGAGAGCCCTGGCCTTAGCCTAAAGCTAGGGGTGACCTAGCTTAAGCCAAGGGTTACCTAGCCTAAGCCTTTTCGTGCCCTAGCCTTAGGTTTGGGGAGCCCTAGCCTTAGCCTAAGACTAGGTGTGCCCTAGGCAAAGCCTTGGGGTGCCCTAACCTAACCTAGGTGTGGCCTAGCCTAAGACTCTTGGTACCATAACCTAAGCCTAGGGGTGTCCTAGCCTTAGGCTACGGGAGCCCTAGCCTTAGCCTAAGCCTAGGGGTGCCCTAGCCTAATCCTAGGGGTGCCCTAGCCTAAGCCTAGGCTTGCCCTAGCCTTAGGCTAGGGGAGCCCTAGCCTTAGTCTAAGCCTAGGGGTGTCCTTGCCTAAGCCTACGGGTGCCCTAGTCTAAGTCTAGGGGTGCCGTAGCCTTAGGCTAGGGGAGCCCAAGCCTTAGCCTAAGCGAGGGGTGCCCTAGCTAAGCCTAGGGGTGCCCTAGCCTAAGCCTAGGGGTGCCCTAGCATTAGGCGAGGAGAGCCCTAGCCTTAGCCTAAAGCTAGGGGTGACCTAGCTTAAGCCAAGCGTTACCTAGCCTAAGCCTTTTCATGCCCTAGCCTTAGGTTTGGGGAGCCCTAGCCTTAGCCTAAGACTAGGGGTGCCCTAACCTAAGCCTAGGAGTGCCCTAACCTAAGTCTAGGGGTTCCCTATACTTAGGCTAGGGGAGCCCTAGCCTAAGCCTAAGCCTAGCGGTGCCCTAGCCTAAGCTTAGGGGTGCCCTAGCCTAAGCCTAGGGGTGCCCTAGCCTAACGCTAGGGGTGCCCTAGCCTAAGCCTAGGGGTGCCCTAGCCTAAGCTTAGGGGTGCCCTAGCCTAAGCCTAGGGGTGCCATAGCCTTAACCTAGGGGAGCCCTAGCCTTAGCTTAAGCCTAGGGGTGCACTAATGTAAGCCTAGGGGTGCCCGAGCCTAAACCTAAGGGGTGCCCTAGCCTAAGCCTAGGGTTGCCCTAGCCTAAGCCTACGGGTTCCCCCGCCTTAGGCTAGGGGAGCCCTAGCTTTAGCCTAAGCCTAGGGGTGCCCTAGCCTAAGGCTAGGGGTGCCCTAGCCTAAGCCTAGGGGTGCTCTAGCCTTAGGCTAGGGGTGCCCTAGCCTTAGCCTAAGCCTAGGGTGCCCTAGCCTAAGCCTACGGGTGCCCTAGCCTAAGCCTAGGGGTGACCTAGCCTGAGGTTAGGGGAGCCCTAGCTTTAGCCTAAGCCTAGGTGTGCCCTAGCCTAAGCCTAGGGGTGCCCTAGCCTTAGCCTAGGGGTGCCCTAGCCTGAGCCTACGGATGCCCTAGCCTGAGGCTAGGGGGGCCCTAGCCTTTGTCTAGACTAGGATTGCCCTAGCCTAAATCTAGGGGTGCCATAACATGAGTCTAGGGGTGCCCTAGCCTGTGGCTAGGGGAGCCGCAGCCTTAGCCTAAGCCTAGGGGTGCCCTAGCCTAAGGCTAGGGGATCCCTAGCCTTAGCCTAAGCCTAGGGGTGCCCTAGCCTAAGCCTAGGTGTGCCCTTGCCTAAGCCAAGGGGTGCCCTAGTCTAATCCTAGGGGAGCCCTAGCCTTAGCCTAAGGCTAGGTGTGCCCTAGCCTAAGCCTAGGGGTGCCCTAGCCTAAGCCTAGGGCTGCCCTAGCCTAAGCCAAGGTGTCTCCTAGCCTAATCCTAGCCGTGCCCTAGCCTAAGCCTAGGGGTGCCCTAGCCTAGGCCTAGGGGTGCCCTAGCCTAAGCCTAGGGGTGCACTAGCCTAAGCCTAGGGGTGCCCTAGCCTAAGCCTAGGGGTGCCCTAGCCTAAGCCTAGGGGATCCCTCGCCTTAGGCTAGGGGCGCACTAGCCTTAGCCTTAGCCTAGGGGTGTCCTAGCCTAAGCCTAGGGATGTCCTAGCCTAAGTCTACGGGTGCCCTAGCTAAGCCTAGGGGTGCCCTAGCCTAAGCCTAGGGGTGCCCTAGCATTAGGCGAGGAGAGCCCTAGCCTTAGCCTAAAGCTAGGGGTGACCTAGCTTAAGCCAAGGGTTACCTAGCCTAAGCCTTTTCGTGCCCTAGCCTTAGGTTTGGGGAGCCCTAGCCTTAGCCTAAGACTAGGTGTGCCCTAGGCAAAGCCTTGGGGTGCCCTAACCTAACCTAGGTGTGGCCTAGCCTAAGACTCTTGGTACCATAACCTAAGCCTAGGGGTGTCCTAGCCTTAGGCTACGGGAGCCCTAGCCTTAGCCTAAGCCTAGGGGTGCCCTAGCCTAATCCTAGGGGTGCCCTAGCCTAAGCCTAGGCTTGCCCTAGCCTTAGGCTAGGGGAGCCCTAGCCTTAGTCTAAGCCTAGGGGTGTCCTAGCCTAAGCCTAGGGGTGTCCTAGCCTAAGCCTACGGGTGCCCTAGCCTAAGTCTAGGGGTGCCGTAGCCTTAGGCTAGGGGAGCCCAAGCCTTAGCGTAAGCGAGGGGTGCCCTAGCCTAAGCCTAGGGGTGCCCTAGCCTAAGCCTAGGGGTGCCCTAGCATTAGGCGAGGAGAGCCCTAGCCTTAGCCTAAAGCTAGGGGTGACCTAGCTTAAGCCAAGGGTTACCTAGCCTAAGCCTTTTCGTGCCCTAGCCTTAGGTTTGGGGAGCCCTAGCCTTAGCCTAAGACTAGGGGTGCCCTAACCTAAGCCTAAGAGTGCCCTAACCTAAGTCTAGGGGTGCCCTATACTTAGGCTAGGGGAGCCCTAGCCTAAGCCTAAGCCTAGCGGTGCCCTAGCCTAAGCTTAGGGGTGCCCTAGCATAAGCCTAGGGGTGCCCTAGCCTAACGCTAGGGGTGCCCTAGCCTAAGCCTAGGGGTGCCCTAGCCTAAGCCTAGGGGTGCCCTAGCCTAAGCCTAGGGGTGCCATAGCCTTAACCTAGGGGAGCCCTAGCCTTAGCTTAAGCCTAGGGGTGCACTAATGTAAGCCTAGGGGTGCCCGAGCCTAACCCTAAGGGGTGCCCTAGCCTAAGCCTAGGGTTGCCCTAGCCTAAGCCTACGGGTTCCCCCGCCTTGGGCTAGGGGAGCCCTAGCTTTAGCCTAAGCCTAGGGGTGCCCTAGCCTAAGGCTAGGGGTGCCCTAGCCTAAGCCTAGGGGTGCTCTAGCCTTAGGCTAGGGGTGCCCTAGCCTTAGCCTAAGCCTAGGGTGCCCTAGCCTAAGCCTACGGGTGCCCTAGCCTAAGCCTAGGGGTGACCTAGCCTGAGGTTAGGGGAGCCCTAGCTTTAGCCTAAGCCTAGGTGTGCCCTAGCCTAAGCCTAGGTGTGCCCTAGCCTAAGCCTAGGGGTGCCCTAGCCTGAGCCAAGGGGTGCCCTAGCCTGAGCCTACGGATGCCCTAGCCTGAGGCTAGGGGGGCCCTAGCCTTTGTCTAGACTAGGATTGCCCTAGCCTAAATCTAGGGGTGCCATAACATGAGTCTAGGGGTGCCCTAGCCTGTGGCTAGGGGAGCCGCAGCCTTAGCCTAAGCCTAGGGGTGCCCTAGCCTAAGGCTAGGGGATCCCTAGCCTTAGCCTAAGCCTAGGGGTGCCCTAGCCTAAGCCTAGGTGTGCCCTTGCCTAAGCCAAGGGGTGCCCTAGTCTAATCCTAGGGGAGCCCTAGCCTTAGCCTAAGGCTAGGTGTGCCCTAGCCTAAGCCTAGGGGTGCCCTAGCCTAAGCCTAGGGCTGCCCTAGCCTAAGCCAAGGTGTCTCCTAGCCTAAGCCTAGGGGTGCCCTAGCTAAGCCCAGGGGTGCCCTAGCCTAAGCCAAGGTGTGTCCTAGCCTAAGCCTAGGGGTGCACTAGCCTAAGCCTAGGGGTGCCCTAGCCTAAGCCTAGGGGTGCCCTAGCCTAAGCCTAGAGGATCCCTAGCCTTAGGCTAGGGGAGCACTAGCCTTAGCCTAAGCCTAGGGGTGTCCTAGCCTAAGCCTAGGGGTGTCCTAGCCTAAGCCTACGGGTGCACTAGCCTAAGCCTAGGGGTGCCCTAGCCTTAGGCTAGGAGACCCCAAGCCTTAGCCTAAGCTAGGGGTGCCCTTGTCTAATCCTAGGGGTGCCCTAGCCTAAGCCTCGGGTTACCTAGTCTAAGCCTAGGGGTGCCCTAGCCTTAGGCTAGGGGAGCCCTAGCCTTAGCCTAATCCTAGCCGTGCCCTAGCCTAAGCCTAGGGGTGCCCTAGCCTAGGCCTAGGGGTGCCCTAGCCTAAGCCTAGGGGTGCACTATCCTAAGCCTAGGGGTGCCCTTGCGTAAGCCTAAGGGTGCCCTAGCCTAAGCCTAGGGGATCCCTCGCCTTAGGCTAGGGGAGCACTAGCCTTAGCCTTAGCCTAGGGGTGTCCTAGCCTAAGCCTAGGGATGTCCTAGCCTAAGTCTACGGGTGCCCTAGCTAAGCCTAGGGGTGCCCTAGCCTAAGCCTAGGGGTGCCCTAGCATTAGGCGAGGAGAGCCCTAGCCTTAGCCTAAAGATAGGGGTGACCTAGCTTAAGCCAAGGGTTACCTAGCCTAAGCCTTTTCGTGCCCTAGCCTTAGGTTTGGGGAGCCCTAGCCTTAGCCTAAGACTAGGTGTGCCCTAGGCAAAGCCTTGGGGTGCCCTAACCTAACCTAGGTGTGGCCTAGCCTAAGACTCTTGGTACCATAACCTAAGCCTAGGGGTGTCCTAGCCTTAGGCTACGGGAGCCCTAGCCTTAGCCTAAGCCTAGGGGTGCCCTAGCCTAATCCTAGGGGTGCCCTAGCCTAAGCCTAGGCTTGCCTTAGCCTTAGGCTAGGGGAGCCCTAGCCTTAGTCTAAGCCTAGGGGTGTCCTAGCCTAAGCCTACGGGTGCCCTAGCCTAAGTCTAGGGGTGCCGTAGCCTTAGGCTAGGGGAGCCCAAGCCTTAGCCTAAGCGAGGGGTGCCCTAGCTAAGCCTAGGGGTGCCCTAGCCTAAGCCTAGGGGTGCCCTAGCATTAGGCGAGGAGAGCCCTAGCCTTAGCCTAAAGCTAGGGGTGACCTAGCTTAAGCCAAGGGTTACCTAGCCTAAGCCTTTTCATGCCCTAGCCTTAGGTTTGGGGAGCCCTAGCCTTAGCCTAAGACTAGGGGTGCCCTAACCTAAGCCTAGGAGTGCCCTAACCTAAGTCTAGGGGTTCCCTATACTTAGGCTAGGGGAGCCCTAGCCTAAGCCTAAGCCTAGCGGTGCCCTAGCCTAAGCTTAGGGGTGCCCTAGCCTAAGCCTAGGGGTGCCCTAGCCTAACGCTAGGGGTGCCCTAGCCTAAGCCTAGGGGTGCCCTAGCCTAAGCTTAGGGGTGCCCTAGCCTAAGCCTAGGGGTGCCATAGCCTTAACCTAGGGGAGCCCTAGCCTTAGCTTAAGCCTAGGGGTGCACTAATGTAAGCCTAGGGGTGCCCGAGCCTAAACCTAAGGGGTGCCCTAGCCTAAGCCTAGGGTTGCCCTAGCCTAAGCCTACGGGTTCCCCCGCCTTAGGCTAGGGGAGCCCTAGCTTTAGCCTAAGCCTAGGGGTGCCCTAGCCTAAGGCTAGGGGTGCCCTAGCCTAAGCCTAGGGGTGCTCTAGCCTTAGGCTAGGGGTGCCCTAGCCTTAGCCTAAGCCTAGGGTGCCCTAGCCTAAGCCTACGGGTGCCCTAGCCTAAGCCTAGGGGTGACCTAGCCTGAGGTTAGGGGAGCCCTAGCTTTAGCCTAAGCCTAGGTGTGCCCTAGCCTAAGCCTAGGGGTGCCCTAGCCTTAGCCTAGGGGTGCCCTAGCCTGAGCCTACGGATGCCCTAGCCTGAGGCTAGGGGGGCCCTAGCCTTTGTCTAGACTAGGATTGCCCTAGCCTAAATCTAGGGGTGCCATAACATGAGTCTAGGGGTGCCCTAGCCTGTGGCTAGGGGAGCCGCAGCCTTAGCCTAAGCCTAGGGGTGCCCTAGCCTAAGGCTAGGGGATCCCTAGCCTTAGCCTAAGCCTAGGGGTGCCCTAGCCTAAGCCTAGGTGTGCCCTTGCCTAAGCCAAGGGGTGCCCTAGTCTAATCCTAGGGGAGCCCTAGCCTTAGCCTAAGGCTAGGTGTGCCCTAGCCTAAGCCTAGGGGTGCCCTAGCCTAAGCCTAGGGCTGCCCTAGCCTAAGCCAAGGTGTCTCCTAGCCTAAGCCTAGGGGTGCCCTAGCTAAGCCCAGGGGTGCCCTAGCCTAAGCCAAGGTGTGTCCTAGCCTAAGCCTAGGGGTGCACTAGCCTAAGCCTAGGGGTGCCCTAGGTTAAGCCTAGGGGTGCCCTAGCCTAAGCCTAGAGGATCCCTAGCCTTAGGCTAGGGGAGCACTAGCCTTAGCCTAAGCCTTGGGGTGTCCTAGCCTAAGCCTAGGGGTGTCCTAGCCTAAGCCTACGGGTGCACTAGCCTAAGCCTAGGGGTGCCCTAGCCTTAGGCTAGGAGACCCCAAGCCTTAGCCTAAGCTAGGGTTGCCCTTGTCTAATTCTAGGGGTGCCCTAGCATAAGCCTAGGGTTACCTAGTCTAAGCCTAGGGGTGCCCTAGCCTTAGGCTAGGGGAGCCCTAGCCTTAGCCTAATCCTAGCCGTGCCCTAGCCTAAGCCTAGGGGTGCCCTAGCCTAGGCCTAGGGGTGCCCTAGCCTAAGCCTAGGGGTGCACTATCCTAAGCCTAGGGGTGCCCTTGCGTAAGCCTAAGGGTGCCCTAGCCTAAGCCTAGGGGATCCCTCGCCTTAGGCTAGGGGAGCACTAACCTTAGCCTTAGCCTAGGGGTGTCCTAGCCTAAGCCTAGGGATGTCCTAGCCTAAGTCTACGGGTGCCTTAGCCTAAGCCTAGGGGTGCCCTAGCCTTAGGCTAGGGGACCCCAAGCCTTAGCCTAAGCTAGGGGTGCCCTAGCCTAAACCTAATGGTGCCCTAGCCTAAGCTTATGGGTGCCCTAGCATTAGTCGAGGAGAGCAATAGCCTTAGCCTTAGGCTAGGTGTGCCCTAGCCTAAGCCTAGGGTTACCTAGCCTAAGCCTAGGGGTGCCCTAGCCTTAGGCTAGGAGAGCCCTAGCCTTAGCCTAATCCTAGCCGTGCCCTAGCCTAAGCCTAGGGGTGCCCTAGCCTAGGCCTAGGGGTGCCCTAGCCTAGGCCTAGGGGTGCCCTAGCCTTAGGCTATGGGAGCCCTAACCTTAGCCTAAGCCTAGGGGTGCCATAGCCTAAGCCTAGGGGTGCCCTAGCCTAAGCCTAGGGGTGCCCAAGCCTTAGGCTAGGGGAGCCCTAGCCTTAGCCTAAAACTAGGGGTGCCCTAGCGTAAGCCTAGGGGTGCCCTAGCCTAACCCTAGGGGTGCCCTAGCATAAGCCTAGGGGTGCCCTAGCCTTAGGCTAGTGGAGCCCTAGCCTTAGCCTAAGCCTAGGGGTACCCTAGCCTAAGCCTAGTGGTGCCCTAGCCTAAGCCTAGGGTTGCCCTAGCCTAAGCCTACGGGTTCCCCAGCCTTAGGCTAGCGGAGCCCTAGCTTTAGCCTAAGCCTAGGGGTGCCCTAGCCTAAGCCTAGGGGTGCCCTAGCCTAAGCCTAGGCTTGCCTTAGCCTTAGGCTAGGGGAGCCCTAGCCTTAGTCTAAGCCTAGGGGTGTCCTAGCCTAAGCCTACGGGTGCCCTAGCCTAAGTCTAGGGGTGCCGTAGCCTTAGGCTAGGGGAGCCCAAGCCTTAGCCTAAGCGAGGGGTGCCCTAGCTAAGCCTAGGGGTGCCCTAGCCTAAGCCTAGGGGTGCCCTAGCATTAGGCGAGGAGAGCCCTAGCCTTAGCCTAAAGCTAGGGGTGACCTAGCTTAAGCCAAGGGTTACCTAGCCTAAGCCTTTTCATGCCCTAGCCTTAGGTTTGGGGAGCCCTAGCCTTAGCCTAAGACTAGGGGTGCCCTAACCTAAGCCTAGGAGTGCCCTAACCTAAGTCTAGGGGTTCCCTATACTTAGGCTAGGGGAGCCCTAGCCTAAGCCTAAGCCTAGCGGTGCCCTAGCCTAAGCTTAGGGGTGCCCTAGCCTAAGCCTAGGGGTGCCCTAGCCTAACGCTAGGGGTGCCCTAGCCTAAGCCTAGGGGTGCCCTAGCCTAAGCTTAGGGGTGCCATAGCCTTAACCTAGGGGAGCCCTAGCCTTAGCTTAAGCCTAGGGGTGCACTAATGTAAGCCTAGGGGTGCCCGAGCCTAAACCTAAGGGGTGCCCTAGCCTAAGCCTAGGGTTGCCCTAGCCTAAGCCTACGGGTTCCCCCGCCTTAGGCTAGGGGAGCCCTAGCTTTAGCCTAAGCCTAGGGGTGCCCTAGCCTAAGGCTAGGGGTGCCCTAGCCTAAGCCTAGGGGTGCTCTAGCCTTAGGCTAGGGGTGCCCTAGCCTTAGCCTAAGCCTAGGGTGCCCTAGCCTAAGCCTACGGGTGCCCTAGCCTAAGCCTAGGGGTGACCTAGCCTGAGGTTAGGGGAGCCCTAGCTTTAGCCTAAGCCTAGGTGTGCCCTAGCCTAAGCCTAGGGGTGCCCTAGCCTTAGCCTAGGGGTGCCCTAGCCTGAGCCTACGGATGCCCTAGCCTGAGGCTAGGGGGGCCCTAGCCTTTGTCTAGACTAGGATTGCCCTAGCCTAAATCTAGGGGTGCCATAACATGAGTCTAGGGGTGCCCTAGCCTGTGGCTAGGGGAGCCGCAGCCTTAGCCTAAGCCTAGGGGTGCCCTAGCCTAAGGCTAGGGGATCCCTAGCCTTAGCCTAAGCCTAGGGGTGCCCTAGCCTAAGCCTAGGTGTGCCCTTGCCTAAGCCAAGGGGTGCCCTAGTCTAATCCTAGGGGAGCCCTAGCCTTAGCCTAAGGCTAGGTGTGCCCTAGCCTAAGCCTAGGGGTGCCCTAGCCTAAGCCTAGGGCTGCCCTAGCCTAAGCCAAGGTGTCTCCTAGCCTAAGCCTAGGGGTGCCCTAGCTAAGCCCAGGGGTGCCCTAGCCTAAGCCAAGGTGTGTCCTAGCCTAAGCCTAGGGGTGCACTAGCCTAAGCCTAGGGGTGCCCTAGCCTAAGCCTAGGGGTGCCCTAGCCTAAGCCTAGAGGATCCCTAGCCTTAGGCTAGGGGAGCACTAGCCTTAGCCTAAGCCTTGGGGTGTCCTAGCCTAAGCCTAGGGGTGTCCTAGCCTAAGCCTACGGGTGCACTAGCCTAAGCCTAGGGGTGCCCTAGCCTTAGGCTAGGAGACCCCAAGCCTTAGCCTAAGCTAGGGTTGCCCTTGTCTAATCCTAGGGGTGCCCTAGCATAAGCCTAGGGTTACCTAGTCTAAGCCTAGGGGTGCCCTAGCCTTAGGCTAGGGGAGCCCTAGCCTTAGCCTAATCCTAGCCGTGCCCTAGCCTAAGCCTAGGGGTGCCCTAGCCTAGGCCTAGGGGTGCCCTAGCCTAAGCCTAGGGGTGCACTATCCTAAGCCTAGGGGTGCCCTTGCGTAAGCCTAAGGGTGCCCTAGCCTAAGCCTAGGGGATCCCTCGCCTTAGGCTAGGGGAGCACTAGCCTTAGCCTTAGCCTAGGGGTGTCCTAGCCTAAGCCTAGGGATGTCCTAGCCTAAGTCTACGGGTGCCTTAGCCTAAGCCTAGGGGTGCCCTAGCCTTAGGCTAGGGGACCCCAAGCCTTAGCCTAAGCTAGGGGTGCCCTAGCCTAAACCTAATGGTGCCCTAGCCTAAGCTTATGGGTGCCCTAGCATTAGTCGAGGAGAGCAATAGCCTTAGCCTTAGGCTAGGTGTGCCCTAGCCTAAGCCTAGGGTTACCTAGCCTAAGCCTAGGGGTGCCCTAGCCTTAGGCTAGGAGAGCCCTAGCCTTAGCCTAATCCTAGCCGTGCCCTAGCCTAAGCCTAGGGGTGCCCTAGCCTAGGCCTAGGGGTGCCCTAGCCTAGGCCTAGGGGTGCCCTAGCCTTAGGCTATGGGAGCCCTAACCTTAGCCTAAGCCTAGGGGTGCCATAGCCTAAGCCTAGGGGTGCCCTAGCCTAAGCCTAGGGGTGCCCAAGCCTTAGGCTAGGGGAGCCCTAGCCTTAGCCTAAAACTAGGGGTGCCCTAGCGTAAGCCTAGGGGTGCCCTAGCCTAACCCTAGGGGTGCCCTAGCATAAGCCTAGGGGTGCCCTAGCCTTAGGCTAGTGGAGCCCTAGCCTTAGCCTAAGCCTAGGGGTACCCTAGCCTAAGCCTAGTGGTGCCCTAGCCTAAGCCTAGGGTTGCCCTAGCCTAAGCCTACGGGTTCCCCAGCCTTAGGCTAGCGGAGCCCTAGCTTTAGCCTAAGCCTAGGGGTGCCCTAGCCTAAGCCTAGGGGTGCCCTAGCCTAAGCCTAGAGGTGCCCTTGCCTGAGCCTAGGGGTGCCCTAGCCTGAGCCTACTGGTGCCCTACCCTGAGGCTAGGGGGGCCCTAGCCTTAGTCTAGACTAGGATTGCCCTAGCCTAAGTCTAGGGGTGCCATAGCATGAGTCTAGGTGTGCCCTAGCGTGTGGCTAGGGGAGCCGTAGCCTTAGCCTAAGCCTAGGGTTGCCCTATCATAAGCCTAGGGGTGCCGTAGCCTAAACCTAGGGGTGTCATAACCGGAGTCTAGGGGTGCTCTAGCCTGAGGCTAGGGGAGCCTTAGCCTAAGCCTAGGGGAACCCTAGCTAAAGCCTAGGGGTGCCCAAGCCAAAGCCCAGGGTTGCCCTAGCCTAAGCCTAGTGGTGCCATAGCCTTGGGCTAGGGGAGCCCTAGCCTTTTCCTAAGACTATGTGTGCCCTAGTCTAAGCCTAGGGGTGCCATTTCCTGAGCCTAGGGGTGCCGTAGCCTCAGGCTAGGGGAGCCATAGCCTTAGCATAAGATTAGGTGTGCCCTAGCCTAAGCCTAGGAGTGCCCTAGCCTAAGCCTAGGGGTGTCCTACACTAAGCCTTCAGGGTACCCTAAACTAAGCGTAGGGGAGCCCTAGCCTTAGCCTAATCCTAGGGGTGCCCTAGCCTAAGCCTAGGGGTGCCCTAGCCTAAGCCAAGGTGTGTCCTAGCCTAAGCCTAGGGGTGCCCAAGCCTAAGCCTACGGGTGAACTAGCCTAAGCCTAGGGGTGCCCTAGCCTTAAGCTAGGGGACCCCAAGCCTTAGCCTAAGCTAGCGGTGCCCTAGCCTAAGCCTAATGGTGCCCTAGCCTAAGCTTATGGGTGCCCTAGCATTAGTCGAGGAGAACCCTAGCCTTAGCCTAATCCTAGCCGTGCCGTAGCCTAAGCCTAGGGGTGCCCTAGCCTAAGCCTAGGGGTGCCCTAGCCTAGTCCTAGGGGTCCCCTAGCCTTAGGCCATGGGAGCCCTAGCCTTAGCCTAAAACTAGGCGTGCCCTAGCCTAAGCCTAGGGGTGCCTTAGCCTAAGCTAGGGGTACCCTAGCCTAAGCCTAATGGTGCCCTAGCCTAAGCCTAGGGGTGCCCTAGCATTAGGCGAGGAGATCCCTAGCCTTAGCCTTAGGCTAGGGGTGCCCTAGCCTAAGCCTAAGGGTGCCCTAGCCTTAGGCTAGGGGAGCCCTAGCCTTAGCCTAATCCTAGCCGTGCCCTAGCCTAAGCCTAGGGGTGCTCTAGCCTATGCCTAGGGGTGCCATAGCCTAGTCCTAGGGGTGCCCTAGCCTTAGGCTATGGGAGCCCTTGCCTTAGCCTAAGCCTAGGTGTGCCCTAGCCTAAGAATAGGGGTGCCCTAGCCTAAGCCTAGGGGTGCCCTAGCCTTAGGTTAGGGGAGCCCTAGCCTTAGCCTAAAACTAGGGGTGCCCTAGCGTAAGTCTAGGGGTGCCCTAGCCTAACGCTACGGGTGCCCTTGAATACGCCTAGGGGTGCCCTAGCCTTAGGCTAGTGGAACCCTAGCTTTAGCCTAAGCCTAGGGGTGCCCTAGCCTAAGCCTATGGTTGCCCTAGCCTAATCCTACGGGTCCCCTAGCCTTAGGCTAGGGGAGCCCTAGCTTTAGCCTAAGCCTAGGGGTGCCCTAGCCTAAGCCTAGGGGTGCCCTAGCCTAAACCTAGGGGTGCTCTAGCCTTAGGCTAGGGGAGACCTAGCCTTAGCCTAAGCCTAGGGGTGCCCTAGCCTAAGCCTACGGGTGCCCTAGCCTAAGCCTAGGGGTGCCCAAGACTGAGACTAGGGGAGCCCTACCTTTAGCCTAAGCCTAGGGGTGCCCTAGCCTAAGCCTAGGGGCGCCCTAGCCTGAGCCTAGGGGTGCCCTAGCCTGAGTCTACGGGTGCCCTAGCCTGAGGCTAGGGGGGCCCTAGCCTTAGTCTAGCCTAGGATTGCCCTAGCCTAAGTCTAGGGGTCCAGTCGCCCAAGCCTAAGGGTGCCCTAGCCTAAGCCTTGGGGTGCCCAAGCTTAAGTTTAGGGGTGCCCTAGCCTAAGCCTAGGGGTGCCCTAGCCTAACCCTAGGGGTGCCCTAGCCTAAGCCTAGGGGAGCCCTAGCCTAAACCTAAGCCTAGGGGTCCCCTAGCCTAAGCCTAGGTGTGCCCTAGCCTTAGGCTAGGGGAGCCCTAGCCTTAACCTAAGCCTAGGGGTTCCCTAGCCTAAGCCTAGGGGTGCTCTAGGCTTAGGCTAGGGGAGCCCTAGCCTTAGCCTAAGCCTAGGGGTGCCCTAGCCTAATCCTAGGGGTGCCCTAGCCTGAGCCTAGGGGTTCCCTAGCCTGAGCCTACGGGTGCCCTAGCCTGAGGATAGGGGAGCTCTAGCGTTAGTCTAGCCTAGTATTGCCCTAGCCTAAGCCTAGGGGTGTCATAGCCTGAGTCTAGGGGTACACTAGCCTGAGGCTAGGGGAGCCTTAGCCTTAGCCTAAGCCTAGGGGAACCCTAGCTAAAGCCTAGGGGTGCCCAAGCCTGAGCCTAGGGGTGCCCTAGTCTGAGGCTAGGGGAGCCCTAGCCTTAGCCTAAGCCTAGGATTGCCCTAGCCTAAGCTTAGGGGTGCCCTAACCTGAGTCTAGGGGTGCCCTAACCTGACGCTATTGGAGCCCTAGCCTTAGCCTAAGCCTAGGGGTGCCCTATTCTAAGCCTAGGGATGCCCTACCCTAAGCCTACGGGTGCCCTAGCCTAAGCCTAGGCGTGCCCTAGCATTAGGCGAGGAGAACCCTTGCCTTAGCCTTAGGCTAGGGGTGCCCTAGCATAAGCCTAGGGGTGCCTTAGCCTAAGCTAGGGGTGCCCTTGCCTAAGCCTAATGGTGCCCTAGCCTAAGCCGAGGGGTGCCGTAGCATTAAGGGAGGAGAGCCCTAGCCTTAGCCTTAGGCTAGGGGTGCCCTAGCCTAAGCCTAAGGGTGCCCTAGCCTTAGGCTAGGGGAGCCCTAGCCTTAGCCTAATCCTAGCCGAGCCCTAGCCTAAGCCTAGGGGTGCCCTAGCCTAGTCCTAGGGGTGCCCTAGCCTTAGGCTTTGGGAGCCCTAGCCTTAGCCTAAGCCTAGGGGTGCCATAGCCTAAGAATAGGGGTGCCCTAATCTAAGCCTAGGGGTGCCCTAGCCTTAGGTTAGGGGAGCCCTAGCCTTAGCCTAAAACTAGGGGTGCCCTAGCGTAAGTCTAGGGGTGCCCTAGCCTACGCCTAGGGGTGCCCTAGCCTTAGGCTAGTAGAACCCTAGCTTTAGCCTAAGCCTAGGCGTGCCCTAGCCTAAGCGTAGGGTTGCCCTAGCCTAATCCTACGGGTTCCCTAGCCTTAGGCTAGGGGAGCCCTAGCTTTAGCCTAAGCGTAGGGGTGCCCTAGCCTAAGCCTAGGGGTGCCCTAGCCTAAACCTAGGGGTGCTCTAGCCTTAGGCTAGGGGAGACCTAGCCTTAGCCTAAGCCTAGGGGTGCCCTAGCCTAAGCCTACGGGTGCCCTATCCTAAGCCTAGGGGTGCCCTAGCCTGAGACTAGGGGAGCCCTACCTTTAGCCTAAGCCTAGGGGTGCCCTAGTCTAAGCCTAGGGGCGCCCTAGCCTGAGCCTAGGGGTGCCCTAGCCTGAGCCTACGGGTGCCCTAGCCAGAGGCTATGGGGGCCCTAGCCTTAGTCTAGCCTAGGATTGCCCTAGCTTAAGTCTAGGGGTCCAGTAGCCCAAGCCTAGGGGTGCCCTAGCCTAAGCCTTGGGGTGCCCAAGCTTAAGTTTAGGGGTGCTCTAGCCTAAGCCTAGTGGTGCCCTAGCCTAAGCCTAGGGGAGCCCTAGCGTAAACCTAAGCCTAGGGGTGCCCTAGCCTAAGCCTAGGTGTGCCCTAGCCTTAGGCTAGGGGAGCCCTAGCCTTAACCTAAGCCTAGGGGTGCCCTAGCCTAAGCCTAGGGGTGCTCTAGGCTTAGGCTAGGGGAGCCCTAGCCTTAGCCTAAGCCTAGGGGTGCCCTAGCCTAAGCCTAGGGGAGCCCTAGCCTAAACCTAAGCCTAGGGGTGCCCTAGCCTAAGCCTAGGTGTGCCCTAGCCTTAGGCTAGGGGAGCCCTAGCCTTAACCTAAGCCTAGGGGTGCCCTAGCCTTAGGCTTTGGGAGCAAGCCTTAGCCTAAGCCTAGGGGTGCCATAGCCTAAGAATAGGGGTGCCCTAATCTAAGCCTAGGGGTGCCCTAGCCTTAGGTTAGGGGAGCCCTAGCCTTAGCCTAAAACTAGGGGTGCCCTAGCGTAAGTCTAGGGGTGCCCTAGCCTACGCCTAGGGGTGACCTAGCCTTAGGCTAGTAGAACCCTAGCTTTAGCCTAAGCCTAGGCGTGCCCTAGCCTAAGCCTAGGGTTGCCCTAGCCTAATCCTACGGGTTCCCTAGCCTTAGGCTAGGGGAGCCCTAGCTTTAGCCTAAGCCTAGGGGTGCCCTAGCCTAAGCCTAGGGGTGCCCTAGCCTAAACCTAGGGGTGCTCTAGCCTTAGGCTAGGGGAGACCTAGCCTTAGCCTAAGCCTAGGGGTGCCCTAGCCTAAGCCTACGGGTGCCCTATCCTAAGCCTAGGGGTGCCCTAGCCTGAGACTAGGGGAGCCCTACCTTTAGCCTAAGCCTAGGGGTGCCCTAGTCTAAGCCTAGGGGCGCCCTAGCCTGAGCCTAGGGGTGCCCTAGCCTGAGCCTACGGGTGCCCTAGCCAGAGGCTAGGGGGGCCCTAGCCTTAGTCTAGCCTAGGATTGCCCTAGCCTAAGTCTAGGGGTCCAGTAGCCCAAGCCTAGGGGTGCCCTAGCCTAAGCCTTGGGGTGCCCAAGCTTAAGTTTAGGGGTGCCCTAGCCTAAGCCTAGGGGTGCCCTAGCCTAACCTTAGGGGTGTCCTAGCCTAAGCCTAGGGGAGCCCTAGCCTAAACCTAAGCCTAGGGGTCCCCTAGCCTAAGCCTAGGTGTGCCCTAGCCTTAGGCTAGGGGAGCCCTAGCCTTAACCTAAGCCTAGGGGTCCCCTAGCCTAAGCCTAGGGGTGCTCTAGGCTTAGGCTAGGGGAGCCCTAGCCTTAGCCTAAGCCTAGGGGTACCCTAGCCTCATCCTAGGGGTGCCCTAGCCTGAGCCTAGGGGTTCCCTAGCCTGAGCCTACGGGTGCCCTAGCCTGAGGATAGGGGAGCTCTAGCGTTAGTCTAGCCTAGTATTGCCCTAGCCTAAGCCTAGGGGTGTCATAGCCTGAGTCTAGGGGTACACTAGCCTGAGGCTAGGGGAGCCTTTGCCTTAGCCTAAGCCTAGGGGAACCCTAGCTAAAGCCTAGGGGTGCACTAGCCTAAGCCTTGGGGTGCCCAATCTTAAGTTTAGGGGTGCCCTAGCCTAAGCCTAGGGGTGCCCTAGCCTAAGCCTAGGGGAGCCCTAGCGTAAACCTAAGCCTAGGGGTGCCCTAGCCTAAGGCTAGGTGTGCCCTATCCTTAGGCTAGGGGAGCCCTAGCCTTAACCTAAGCCTAGGGGTGTCCTAGCCTAAGCCTAGGGGTGCTCTAGGCTTAGGCTAGGGGAGCCCTAGCCTTAGCCTAAGCCTAGGGGTGCCATAGCCTAAGCCTAGGGGAGCCTTAGCCTTAGCCTAAGCCTAGGGGAACCCGAGCTAAAGCCTAGGGGTGCCCAAGCCTGAGCCTAGGGGAGCGCTAGTCTGAGGCTAGGGGAGCCCTAGCCTTAGCCTAAGCCTAGGATTGCCCTAGCCTAAGCTTAGGGGTGCCCTAACCTGAGTCTAGGGGTGCCCTAACCTGAGGCTATTGGAGCCCTAGCCTTAGCCTAAGCCTAGGGGTGCCCTATTCTAAGCCTAGGGGTGCCCTACCCTAAGTCTAGGGGTGCCCTAGCCTAAGCCTAGGGGATCCCTAGCCTTAGGCTAGGGGAGCACTAACCTTAGCCTAAGCCTAGGGGTGTCCTAGCCTAAGCCTAGGGGTATCCTACCCTAAGCCTACGGGTGCCCTAGCCTAAGCCTAGGGGTGCCCTAGCATTAGGCGAGGAGAACCCTAGCCTTAGCCTTAGGCTAGGGGTGCCCTAGCCTAAGCCTAGGGGTGCCTTAGCCTAAGCTAGGGGTGCCCTTGCCTAAGCCTAATGGTGCCCTAGCCTAAGCCGAGGGGTGCCCTAGCATTAAGCGAGGAGAGCCCTAGCCTTAGCCTTAGGCTAGGGGTGCCCTAGTCTAAGCCTAAGGGTGCCCTAGCCTTAGGCTAGGGGAGCCCTAGCCTTAGCCTAATCCTAGCCGTGCCCTAGCCTAAGCCTAGGGGTGCTCTAGCCTATGCCTAGGGGTGCCCTAGCCTAGTCCTAGGGGTGCCCTAGCCTTAGGTTTTGGGAGCCCTAGCCTTAACCTAAGCCTAGGGGTTCCATAGCCTAAGAATAGGGGTGCCCTAGTCTAAGCCTAGGGGTGCCCTAGCCTTAGGTTCGGGGAGCCCTAGCCTTAGCCTAAAACTAGGGGTGCCCTAGCGTAAGTCTAGGGGTGCCCTAGCCTAACGCTAGGGGTGCCCTATCCTACGCCGAGGGGTGCCCTAGCCTTAGGCTAGTGGAACCCTAGCTTTAGCCTAAGCCTAGGCGTGCCCTAGCCTAAGCCTAGGGTTGCCCTAGCCTAATCCTACGGGTTCCCTAGCCTTAGGCTAGGGGAGCCCTAGCTTTAGCCTAAGCCTAGGGGTGCCCTAGCCTAAGCCTAGGGGTGCCCTAGCCTAAACCTAGGGGTGCTCTAGCCTTAGGCTAGGGGAGACCTAGCCTTAGCCTAAGCCTAGGGGTGCCCTAGCCTAAGCCTACGGGTGCACTAGCCTAAGCCTAGGGGTGCCCTAGCCTGAGACTAGGGGAGCCCTACCTTTAGCCTAAGCCTAGGGGTGCCCTAGCCTAAGCCTAAGGGCGCCCTAGCCTGAACCTAGGGGTGCCCTAGCCTGAGCCTACGGGTGCCCTAGCCTGAGGCTATGGGGGCCCTAGCCTTAGTCTAGCCTAGGATTGCCCTAGCCTAAGTCTAGGGGTCCAGTAGCCCAAGCCTAGGGCTGCACTAGCCTAAGCCTTGGGGTGCCCAAGCTTAAGTTTAGGGGTGCCCTAGCCTAAGCCTAGGGGTGCCCTAGCCTAAGCCTAGGGGAGCCCTAGCGTAAACCTAAGCCTAGGGGTGCCCTAGCCTAAGGCTAGGTGTGCCCTAGCCTTAGGCTAGGGGAGCCCTAGCCTTAACCTAAGCCTAGGGGTGCCCTAGCCTAAGCCTAGGGGTGCTCTAGGCTTAGGCTAGGGGAGCCCTAGCCTTAGCCTAAGCCTAGGGGTGCCATAGCCTAAGCCTAGGGGAGCCCTAGCCTAAACCTAAGCCTAGGGGTGCCCTAGCCTAAGCCTAGGTGTGCCCTAGCCTTAGGCTAGGGGAGCCCTAGCCTTAACCTAAGCCTAGGGGTGCCGAAGCCTAAAACTAGGGGTGCTCTAGGCTTAGGCTAGGGGAGCCCTAGTCTTAGCCTAAGCCTAGGGGTGCCCTAGCCTAATCCTAGGGGTGCCCTAGCCTGAGCCTAGGGGTTCCCTAGCTTGAGCCTACGGGTGCCCTAGCCTGAGGATAGGGGAGCTCTAGCGTTAGTCTAGCCTAGTATTGCCCTAGCCTAAGCCTAGGGGTGTCATAGCCTGAGTCTAGGGGTACACTAGCCTGAGGCTAGGGGAGCCTTAGCCTTAGCCTAAGCCTAGGGGAACACTAGCTAAAGCCTAGGGGTGCCCAAGCCTGAGCCTAGGGGAGCGCTAGTCTGAGGCTAGGGGAGCCCTAGCCTTAGCCTAAGCCTAGGATTGCCTTAGCCTAAGCTTAGGGGTGCCCTAACCTGAGTCTAGGGGTGCCCTAACCTGAGGCTATTGGAGCCCTAGCCTTAGCCTAAGCCTAGGGGTGCCCTATTCTAAGCTTAGGGGTGCCCTACCCTAAGCCTAGGGGTGCCCTAGCCTAAGCCTAGGGGATCCCTAGCCTTAGGCTAGGGGAGCACTAACCTTAGCCTAAGCCTAGGGGTGTCCTAGCCTAAGCCTAGGGGTATCCTAGCCTAAGCCTACGGGTGAACTAGCCTAAGCCTAGGGGTGCCCTAGCCTTAAGCTAGGGGACCCCAAGCCTTAGCCTAAGCTAGGGGTGCCCTAGCCTAAGCCTAATGGTGCCCTAGCCTAAGCCTAGGGGTGCCCTAGCATTAGGCGAGGAGAACCCTAGCCTTAGCCTTAGGCTAGGGGTGCCCTAGCCTAAGCCTAGGGGTGCCTTAGCCTAAGCTAGGGGTGCCCTAGCCTAAGCCTAATGGTGCCCTAGCCTAAGCCGAGGGGTGCCCTAGCATTAAGCGAGGAGAGCCCTAGCCTTAGCCTTAGGCTAGGGGTGCCCTAGCCTAAGCCTAAGGGTGCCCTAGCCTTAGGCTAGGGGAGCCCTAGCCTTAGCCTAATCCTAGCCGTGCCCTAGCCTAAGCCTAGGGGTGCTCTAGCCTATGCCTAGGGGTGCCCAAGCCTAGTCCTAGGGGTGTCCTAGCCTTAGGCTATGGGAGCCCTAGCCTTAACCTAAGCCTAGGGGTGCCCTAGCCTAAGAATAGGGGTGCCCTAGCCTAAGCCTAGGGGTGCCCTAGCCTTAGGCTAGGGGAGCCCTAGCCTTAGCCTAAAACTAGGGGTGCCCTAGCCTAAGCCTAGGGGTGCCCTAGCCTAACGCTAGGGGTGCCCTAGCCTACGCCTAGGGGTGCCCTAGCCTTAGGCTAGTGGAACCCTAGCTTTAGCCTAAGCCTAGGGGTGCCCTAGCCTAAGCCTTGGGGTGCCCTAGCCTAAGCCTAGGGTTGCCCTAGCCTAATCCTACGGGTTCCCTAGCCTTAGGCTAGTGGAGCCCTAGCTTTAGCCTAAGCCTAGGGGTGCCCTAGCCTAAGCCTAGGGGTGCCCTAGCCTAAACCTAGGGGTGCTCTAGCCTTAGGCTAGGGGAGACCTAGCCTTAGCCTAAGCCTAGGGGTGCCCTAGCCTAAGCCTACGGGTGCCCTGGACTAAGCCTAGGGGTGCCCTAGCCTGAGACTAGGGGAGCCCTACCTTTAGCCTAAGCCTAGGGGTTCCCTAGCCTAAGCCTAGGGGCGCCCTAGCCTGAGCCTAGGGGTGCCCTAGCCTGAGCCTTCGGGTGCCCTAGCCTGAGGCTAGGGGGGCCCTAGCCTTAGTCTAGCCTAGGATTGCACTAGCCTAAGTCTAGGGGTCCAGTAGCCTAAGCCTAGGGGTGCCCTAGCCTAAGCCTTGGGGTGCCCAAGCCTAAGTTTAGGGGTGCCCTCGCCTAAGCATAGGGGTGCCCTAGCCTAAGCCTAGGGGAGCCCTAGCCTAAGCCTAAGCCTGGGGGTGCCCTAGCCTAAGCCTAGGTGTGCCCTAGCCTTAGGCTAGGGGAGCCCTAGCCTTAACCTAAGCCAAGGGGTGCCCTAGCCTAAGCCTAGTGGTGCTCTAGGCTTAGGCTAGGGGAGCCCTAGCCTTAGCCTAAGCCTAGGGGTGCCCTAGTCTGAGCCTAGGGGTTCCCTAGCCTGAGCCTTCGGGTGCCCTAGCCTGAGGATAGGGGAGTTCTAGCGTTAGTCTAGCCTAGTATTGCCCTAGCCTAAGCCTAGGGGTGTCATAGCCTGAGTCTAGGGGTACACTACCCTGAGGCTAGGGGAGCCTTAGCCTTAGCCTAAGCCTAGGGGAACCCTAGCTAAAGCCTAGGGGTGCCCAAGTCTGAGCCTAGGGGTGCCCTAGTCTGAGGCTAGGGGAGCCCTAGCCTTAGCCTAAGCCTAGGATTACCCTAGCCTAAGCTTAGGGGTGCCCTAACCTGAGTCTAGGGGTTCCCTAACCTGAGGCTATTGGAGCCCTAGCCTTAGCCTAAGCCTAGGGGTGCCCTATTCTAAGCCTAGGGGTGCCCTACCCTAAGCCTAGGGGTGCCCTAGCCTAAGCCTAGGGGATCCCTAGCCCTAGATTAGCCTAAGCCTAGGGGTGTCCTAGCCTAAGCCTAGGGGTATCCTAGCCTAAGCCTACGGGTGAACTAGCCTAAGCCTAGGGGTGCCCTAGCCTTAAGCTAGGGGACCCCAAGCCTTAGCCTAAGCTAGGGGTGCCCTAGCCTAAGCCTAATGGTGCCCTAGCCTAAGCCTAGGGGTGCCCTAGCATTAGGCGAGGAGAACCTTAGCCTTAGCCTTAGGCTAGGGGTGCCCTAGCCTAAACCTAGGGGTGCCTTAGCCTAAGCTAGGGGTGCCCTAGCCTAAGCCTAATGGTGCCCTAGCCTAAGCCGAGGGGTGCCCTAGCATTAAGCGAGGAGAGCCCTAGCCTTAGCCTTAGGCTATGGGTGCCCTAGCCTAAGCCTAAGGGTGCCCTAGCCTTAGGCTAGGGGAGCCCTAGCCTTAGCCTAATCCTAGCCGTGCCCTAGCCTAAGCCTAGGGGTGCTCTAGCCTATGCCTAGGGGTGCCCTAGCCTAGTCCTAGGGGTGCCCTAGCCTTAGGCTATGGGAGCCCTAGCCTTAGCCTAAGCCTAGGGGTGCCCTAGTCTAAGAATAGGGGTGCCCTAGTCTAAGCCTAGGGGTGCCCTAGCCTTAGGTTAGGGGAGCCCTACCCTTAGCCTAAAACTAGGGGTGCCCTAGCATAAGTCTAGGGCTGCCCTAGCCTAACGCTAGGGGTGCCCTAGCCTTAGGCTAGTGGAACCCTAGCTTTAGCCTAAGCCTAGGGGTGCTCTAGCCTAAGCCTAGGCTTGCCCTAGCCTAATCCTACGGGTTCCCTAGCCTTAGGCTAGGGGAACCCTAGCTTTAGCCTAAGCCTAGGGGTGCCCTAGCCTAAGCCTAGGGGTGGCCTAGCCTAATCCTACGGGTGCTCTAGCCTTAGGCTATGGGAGACCTAGCCTTAGCCTAAGCCTAGGGGTGCCCTAGCCTAAGCCTAGGGGCGCCCTAGCCTGAGCCTAGGGGTGCCCTAGCCTGAGCCTACGGGTGCCCTAGCCTGAGGCTATGGGGGCCCTAGCCTAAGCCGAGGGGTGCCCTAGCATTAAGCGAGGAGAGCCCTAGCCTTAGCCTTAGGCTAGGGGTGCCCTAGCCTAAGCCTAAGGGTGCCCTAGCCTTAGGCTAGGGGAGCCCTAGCCTTAGCCTAATCCTAGCCGTGCCCTAGCCTAAGCCTAGGGGTGCTCTAGCCTATGCCTAGGGGTGCCCTAGCCTAGTCCTAGGGGTGCCCTAGCCTTAGGCTAAGGGAGCCCTAGCCTTAGCATAAGAATAGGGGTGCCATAGCCTAAGAATAGGGGTGCCCTAGCCTAAGCCTAGGGGTGCCCTAGCCTTAGGTTAGGGGAGCCCTAGCCTTAGCCTAAAACTAGGGGTGCCCTAGCGTAAGTCTAGGGGTGCCCTAGCCTAACGCTAGGGGTGCCCTAGCCTACGCCTAGGGGTGCCCTAGCCTTAGGCTAGTGGAACCCTAGCTTTAGCCTAAGCTATGGGTGCCCTAGCCTAAGCCTAGGGTTGCCCTAGCCTAATCCAACCGGTTCCCTAGCCTTAGGCTAGGGGAGCCCTAGCTTTAGCCTAAGCCTAGGGGTGCCCTAGCCTAAGCCTAGGGGTGCCCTAGCCTAAACCTAGGGGTGCTCTAGCCTTAGGCTAGGGGAGACCTAGCCTTAGCCTAAGCCTAGGGGTGCCCTAGCCTAAGCCTACGGGTGCCCTAGCCTAAGCCAAGGGGTGCCCTAGCCTGAGACTAGGGGAGCCCTACCTTTAGCCTAAGCCTAGGTGTGCCCTAGTCTAAGCCTAGGGGCGCCCTAGCCTGAGCCTAGGGGTGCCCTAGCCTGAGCCTACGGGTGCCCTAGCCTGAGGCTATGGGGGCCCTAGCCTTAGTCTAGCCTAGGATTGCCCTAGCCTAAGTCTAGGGGTCCAGTAGCCCAAGCCTAGGGGTGCCCTAGCTTAAGCCTTGGGGTGCCCAAGCTTAAGTTTAGGGGTGCCCTAGCCTAAGCCTAGGGGTGCCCTAGCCTACGCCTAGGGGTGCCCTAGCCTAAGCCTAGGGGAGCCCTAGCCTAAACCTAAGCCTAGGGGTGCCCTAGCCTAAGCCTAGGTGTGCCCTAGCCTTAGGCTAGGGGAGCCCTAGCCTTAACCTAAGCCTAGGGGTGCCCTAGCCTAAGCCTAGGGGTGCTCTAGGCTTAGGCTAGGGGAGCCCTAGCCTTAGCCTAAGCCTAGGGGTGCCCTAGCCTAAGCCTAGGGGAGCCCTAGCCTAAACCTAAGCCTAGGGGTGCCCTAGCCTAAGCCTAGGTGTGCCCTAGCCTTAGGCTAGGGGAGCCCTAGCCTTAACCTAAGCCTAGGGGTGCCCTACCCTAAGCCTAGGGGTGCTCTAGGCTTAGGCTAGGGGAGCCCTAGTCTTAGCCTAAGCCTAGGGGTGCCCTAGCCTAATCCTAGGGGTGCCCTAGCCTGAGCCTAGGGGTTCCCTAGCCTGAGCCTACGGGTGCCCTAGCCTGAGGATAGGGGAGCTCTAGCGTTAGTCTAGCCTAGTATTGCCCTAGCCTAAGCCTAGGGGTGTCATAGCCTGAGTCTAGGGGTACACTAGCTTGAGGCTAGGGGAGCCTTAGCCTTAGCCTAAGCCTAGGGGAACCCTAGCTAAAGCCTAGGGGTGCCCAAGCCTGAGCCTAGGGGTGCCCTAGTCTGAGGCTAGGGGAGCCCTAGCCTTAGCCTAAGCCTAGGATTGCCCTAGCCTAATCTTAGGGGTGCCCTAACCTGAGTCTAGGGGTGCCCTAACCTGAGGCTATTGGAGCCCTAGCCTTAGCCTAAGCCTAGGGGTGCCCTATTCTAAGCCTAGGGGTGCCCTACCCTAAGCCTAGGGGTGCCCTAGCCTAAGCCTAGGGGTGCCCTAGCCTAAGCCTAGGGGTGCCCTAGCATTAGGCGAGGAGAACCCTAGCCTTAGCCTTAGGCTAGGGGTGCCCTAGCATAAGCCTAGGGGTGCCTTAGCCTAAGCTAGGGGTGCCCTAGCCTAAGCCTAATGGTGTCCTAGCCTAAGCCGAGGGGTGCCCTAGCATTAAGCGAGGAGAGCCCTAGCCTTAGCCTTAGGATAGGGGTGCCCTAGCCTAAGCCTATGGGTGCCCTAGCCTTAGGCTAGGGGAGCCCTAGCCTTAGCCTAATCCTAGCCGTGCCCTAGCCTAA
The DNA here is from genome assembly GCF_050624435.1 of Tenrec ecaudatus. Taxonomy (NCBI): domain Eukaryota; kingdom Metazoa; phylum Chordata; class Mammalia; order Afrosoricida; family Tenrecidae; genus Tenrec; species Tenrec ecaudatus. The sequence goes on from NW_027457749.1 coordinate 239,394, forward strand.
GCCTAGTGGTGCTCTAGCCTATGCCGAGGGGTGCCCTAGCCTAGTCCTAGGGGTGTCCTAGCCTTAGGCTATGGGAGCCCTAGCCTTAGCCTAAGCCTAGGGGTGCCCTAGCCTAAGAATAGGGGTGCCCTAGCCTAAGCTTGGGGTGCCCTAGCCTTAGGCTAGGGGAGCCCTAGCCTTAGCCTAAAACTAGGGGTGCCCTAGCGTAAGTCTAGGGATGCCCTAGCCTAACGCTAGGGGTGCCCTAGCCTACGCCTAGGGTTGCCCTAGCCTAATCCTACGGGTTCCCTAGCCTTAGGCTAGGGGAGCCCTAGCTTTAGCCTAAGCATAGGGGTGCCCTAGCCTAAGCCTAGGGGTGCCCTAGCCTAAACCTAGGGGTGCTATTGCCTTAGGCTAGGGGAGACCTAGCCTTAGCCTAAGCCTAGGGGTGCCCTAGCCTAAACCTACGGGTGCCCTAGCCTAAGCCAAGGGGTGCCCTAGCCTGAGACTAGGGGAGCCCTACCTTTAGCCTAAGCCTAGGTGTGCCCTAGTCTAAGCCTAGGGGCGCCCTAGCCTGAGCCTAGGGGTGCCCTAGCCTGAGCCTACGGGTGCCCTAGCCTGAGGCTATGGGGGCCCTAGCCTTAGTCTAGCCTAGGATTGCCCTAGCCTAAGTCTAGGGGTCCAGTAGCCCAAGCCTAGGGGTGCCCTAGCCTAAGCCTTGGGGTGCCCAAACTTAAGTTTAGGGGTGCCCTAGCCTAAGCCTAGGGGTGCCCTAGCCTAAGCCTAGGGGTGCCCTAGCCTAAGCCTAGGGGAGCCCTAGCCTAAACCTAAGCCTAGGGGTGCCCTAGCCTAAGCCTTGGTGTGCCCTAGCCTTAGGCTAGGGGAGCCCTAGCCTTAACCTAAGCCTAGGGGTGCCCTAGCGTAAGTCTAGGGGTGCTCTAGGCTTAGGCTAGGGGAGCCCTAGCCTTAGCCTAAGCCTAGGGGTGCCCTAGCCTAAGCCTAGGGGTGCTCTAGGCTTAGGCTAGGGGAGCCCTAGTCTTAGCCTAAGCCTAGGGGTGCCCTAGCCTAATCCTAGGGGTGCCCTAGCCTGAGCCTAGGGGTTCCCTAGCCTGAGCCTACGGGTGCCCTAGCCTGAGGATAGGGGAGCTCTAGCGTTAGTCTAGCCTAGTATTGCCCTAGCCTAAGCCTAGGGGTGTCATAGCCTGAGTCTAGGGGTACACTAGCTTGAGGCTAGGGGAGCCTTAGCCTTAGCCTAAGCCTAGGGGAACCCTAGCTAAAGCCTAGGGGTGCCCAAGCCTGAGCCTAGGGGTGCTCTAGTCTGAGGCTAGGGGAGCCCTAGCCTTAGCCTAAGACTAGGATTGCCCTAGCCTAAGCTTAGGGGTGCCCTAACCTGAGTCTAGGGGTGCCCTAACCTGAGGCTATTGGAGCCCTAGCCTTAACCTAAGCCTAGGGGTGCCCTAGCCTTAGGCTAGTGGAACCCTAGCTTTAGCCTAAGCCTAGGGGTGCCCTAGCCTAAGCCTAGGGGTGCCCTAGCCTAAGCCTAGGGGCGCCCTAGCCTGAGCCTAGGGGTGCCCTAGCCTGAGCCTACGGGTGCCCTAGCCTGAGGCTAGGGGGGCCCTAGCCTTAGTCTAGCCTAGGATTGCACTAGCCTAAGTCTAGGGGTCCAGTAGCCTAAGCCTAGGGGTGCCCTAGCCTAAGCCTTGGGGTGCCCAAGCCTAAGTTTAGGGGTGCCCAAGCCTAAGCATAGGGGTGCCTTAGACTAAGCCTAGGGGAGCCCTAGCCTAAGCCTAAGCCTAGGGGTGCCCTAGCCTAAGCCTAGGTGTGCCCTAGCCTTAGGCTAGGGGAGCCCTAGCCTTAACCTAAGCCTAGGGGTGCCCTAGCCTAAGCCTAGTGGTATTCTATGCTTAGGCTAGGGGAGCCCTAGCCTTAGCCTAAGCCTAGGGGTGGCCTAGCCTGAGACTAGGGGTTCCCTAGCCTGAGCCTACGGGTGCCCTAGCCTGAGGATAGGGGAGCTCTAGCGTTAGTCTAGCCTAGTATTGCCCTAGCCTAAGCCTAGGTGTGTCATAGCCTGAGTCTAGGGGTACACTAGCCTGAGGCTAGGGGAGCCTTAGCCTTAGCCTAAGCCTAGGGGAACCCTAGCTAAAGCCTAGGGGTGCCCAAGCCTGAGCCTAGGGGTGCCCTAGTCTGAGACTAGGGGAGCCCTAGCCTTAGCCTAAGCCTAGGATTGCCCTAGCCTAAGCTTAGGGGTGCCATAACCTGAGTCTAGGGGTGCCCTAACCTGAGGCTATTGGAGCCCTAGCCTTAGCCTAAGCCTAGGGGTGCCCTATTCTAAGCCTAGGGGTGCCCTACCCTAAGCCTAGGGGTGCCCTAGCCTAAGCCTAGGGGATCCCTAGCCTTAGGCTAGGGGAGCACTAACCTTAGCCTAAGCCTAGGGGTGTCCTAGCCTAAGCCTAGGGGTATCCTAGTCTAAGCCTACGGGTGAACTAGCCTAAGCCTAGGGGTGCCCTAGCCTTAAGCTAGGGGACCCCAAGCCTTAGCCTAAGCTAGGGGTGCCCTAGCCTAAGCCTAATGGTGCCCTAGCCTAAGCCTAGGGGTGCCCTAGCATTAGGCGAGGAGAACCCTAACCTTAGCCTTAGGCTAGTGGTGCCCTAGCCTAAGCCTAGGGGTGCCTTAGCCTAAGCTAGGGGTGCCCAAGCCTAAGCCTAATGGTGCCCTAGCCTAAGCCGAGGGGTGCCCTAGCATTAAGCGAGGAGAGCCCTAGCCTTAGCCTTAGGCTAGGGGTGCCCTAGCCTAAGCCTAAGGGTGCCCTAGCCTTAGGCTAGGGGAGCCCTAGCCTTAGCCTAATCCTAGCCGTGCCCTAGCCTAACCCTAGGGGTGCTCTAGCCTATGCCTAGGGGTGCCCTAGCCTTAGGCTAGGGGAGCCCTAGCCTTAGCCTAATCCTAGCCGTGCCCTAGCCTACGCCTAGGGGTGCCCTAGCCTTAGGCTAGTGGAACCCTAGCTTTAGCCTAAGCCTAGGGGTGCCCTAGCCTAAGCCTAGGGTTGCCCTAGCCTAATCCTACGGGTTCCCTAGCCTTAGGCTAGGGGAGCCCTACCTTTAGCCTAAGCCTAGGGGTGCCCTGCCTAAACCTAGGGGTGCTCTAGCCTTAGGCTAGTGGAGACCTAGCCTTAGCCTAAGCCTAGGGGTGCCCTAGCCTAAGCCTACGGGTGCCCTAGCCTAAGCCAAGGGGTGCCCTAGCCTGAGACTAGGGGAGCCCTAACTTTAGCCTAAGCCTAGGGGTGCCCTAGTCTAAGCCTAGGGGCGCCCTAGCCTGAGCCTAGGGGTGCCCTAGCCTGAGCCTACGGGTGCCCTAGCCTGAGGCTATGGGGGCCCTAGCCTTAGTCTAGCCTAGGATTGCCCTAGCCTAAGTCTAGGGGTCCAGTAGCCCAAGCCTAGGGGTGCCCTAGCCTAAGCCTTGGGGTGCCCAAGCTTAAGTTTAGGGGTGCCCTAGCCTAAGCCTAGGGGTGCCCTAGCCTAAGCCTAGGGGTGCCCTAGCCTAAGGCTAGGGGAGCCCTAGCCTATACCTTAGCCTAGGGGTGCCCTAGCCTAAGCCTAGGTGTGCCCTAGCCTTAGGCTAGGGGAGCCCTAGCCTTAACCTAAGCCTAGGGGTGCCCTAGCCTAAGCCTAAGGGTGCTCTAGGCTTAGGCTAGGGGAGCCCTAGCCTTAGCCTAAGCCTAGGGGTGCCCTAGCCTAATCCTAGGGGTGCCCTAGCCTGAGCCTAGGGGTTCCCTAGCCTGAGCCTACGGGTGCCCCAGCCTGAGGATATGGGAGCTCTAGCGTTAGTCTAGCCTAGTATTGCCCTAGCCTAAGCCTAGCGGTATCATAGCCTGAGTCTAGGGGTACACTAACCTGAGGCTAGGGGAGCCTTAGCCTTAGCCTAAGCCTAGGGGAACCCTAGCTAAAGCCTAGGGGTGCCCAAGCCTGAGCCTAGGGGTGCCCTAGTCTGAGGCTAGGGGAGCCCTAGCCTTAGCCTAAGCCTAGGATTGCCCTAGCCTAATCTTAGGGGTGCCCTAACCTGAGTCTAGGGGTGCCCTAACCTGAGGCTATTGGAGCCCTAGCCTTAGCCTAAGCCTAGGGGTGCCCTATTCTAAGCCTAGGGGTGCCCTACCCTAAGCCTAGGGGTGCCCTAGCCTAAGCCTAGGGGATCCCTAGCCTTAGGCTAGGGGAGCACTAACCTTAGCCTAAGCCTAGGGGTGTCCTAGCCTAAGCCTAGGGGTATCCTAGCCTAGGCCTACGGGTGAACTAGCCTAAGCCTAGGGGTGCCCTACCCTAAGCCTAGGGGTGCCCTAGCCTAAGCCTAGGGGTGCCCTAGCATTAGGCGAGGAGAACCCTAGCCTTAGCCTTAGGCTAGGTGTGCCCTAGCATAAGCCTAGGGGTGCCTTAGCCTAAGCTAGGGGTGCCCTAGCCTAAGCCTAATGGTGCCCTAGCCTAAGCCGAGGGATGCCCTAGCATTAAGCGAGGAGAGCCCTAGCCTTAGTCTTAGGCTAGGGGTGCCCTAGCCTAAGCCTAAGGGTGCCCTAGCCTTAGGCTAGGGGAGCCCTAGCCTTAGCCTAATCCTAGCCGTGCCCTAGCCTAAGCCTAGGGGTGCTCTAGCCTATGCCTAGGGGTGCCCTAGCCTAGTCCTAGGGGTGTCCTAGCCTTAGGCTATGGGAGCCCTAGCCTTAGCCTAAGCCTAGGGGTGCCCTAGCCTAAGAATAGGGGTGCTCTAGCCTAAGCCTAGGGGTGCCCTAGCCTTAGGCTAGGGGAGCCCTAGCCTTAGCCTAAAACTAGGGGTGCCCTAGCGTAAGTCTAGGGGTGCCCTAGCCTAACGCTACGGGTGCCCTAGCCTACGCCTAGGGGTGCCCTAGCCTTAGGCTAGTGGAACCCTAGCTTTAGCCTAAGCCTAGGGGTGCCCTAGCCTAAGCCTTGGGGTGCCCTAGCCTAAGCCTAGGCTTGCCCTAGCCTAATCCTACGGGTTCCCTAGCCTTAGGCTAGTGGAGCCCTAGCTTTAGCCTAAGCCTAGGGGTGCCCTAGCCTAAGCCTAGGGGTGCCCTAGCCTAAACCTAGGGGTGCTCTAGCCTTAGGATAGGGGAGACCTAGCCTTAGCCTAAGCCTAGGGGTGCCCTAGCCTAAGCCTACGGGTGCCCTAGCCTAAGCCTAGGGGTGCCCTAGCCTGAGACTAGGGGAGCCCTACCTTTAGCCTAAGCCTAGGGGTGCCCTAGCCTAAGCCTAGGGGCGCCCTAGCCTGAGCCTAGGGGTGCCCTAGCCTGAGCCTTCGGGTGCCCTAGCCTGAGGCTAGGGGGGCCCTAGCCTTAGTCTAGCCTAGGATTGCACTAGCCTAAGTCTAGGGGTCCAGTAGCCTAAGCCTAGGGGTGCCCTAGCCTAAGCCTTGGGGTGCCCAAGCCTAAGTTTAGGGGTGCCCTAGCCTAAGCATAGGGGTGCCTTAGCCTAAGCCTAGGGGAGCCCTAGCCTAAGCCCAAGCCTAGGGGTGCCCTAGCCTAAGCCTAGGTGTGCCCTAGCCTTAGGCTAGGGGAGCCCTAGCCTTAACCTAAGCCTAGGGGTGCCCTAGCCTAAGCCTAGTGGTGCTCTAGGCTTAGGCTAGGGGAGCCCTAGCCTTAGCCTAAGCCTAGGGGTGGCCTAGCCTGAGCCTAGGGGTTCCCTAGCCTGAGCCTATGGGTGCCCTAGCCTGAGGATAGGGGAGCTCTAGCGTTAGTCTAGCCTAGTATTGCCCTAGCCTAAGCCTAGGGGTGTCATAGCCTGAGTCTAGGGGTACACTAGCCTGAGGCTAGGGGAGCCTTAGCCTTAGCCTAAGCCTAGGGGAACCCTAGCTAAAGCCTAGGGGTGCCCAAGCCTGAGCCTAGGGGTGCCCTAGTCTGAGGCTAGGGGAGCCCTAGCCTTAGCCTAAGCCTAGGATTGCCCTAGCCTAAGCTTAGGGGTGCCATAACCTGAGTCTAGGGGTGCCCTAACCTGAGGCTATTGGAGCCCTAGCCTTAGCCTAAGCCTAGGGGTGCCCTATTCTAAGCCTAGGGGTGCCCTACCCTAAGCCTAGGGGTGCCCTAGCCTAAGCCTAGGGGATCCCTAGCCTTAGGCTAGGGGAGCACTAACCTTAGCCTAAGCCTAGGGGTGTCCTAGCCTAAGCCTAGGGGTATCCTAGCCTAAGCCTACGGGTGAACTAGCCTAAGCCTAGGGGTGCCCTAGCCTTAAGCTAGGGGACCCCAAGCCTTAGCCTAAGCTTGGGGTGCCCTAGCCTAAGCCTAGGGGTGCTCTAGCCTATGCCTAGGGGTGCCCTAGTCTAGTCCTAGGGGTGTCCTAGCCTTAGGCTATGGGAGCCCTAGCCTTAGCCTAAGCCTAGGGGTGCCCTAGCCTAAGAATAGGGGTGCCCTAGCCTAAGCCTAGGGTTGCCCTAGCCTTAGGCTAGGGGAGGCCTAGCCTTAGCCTAAAACTAGGGGTGCCCTAGCGTAAGTCTAGGGGTTCCATAGCCTACGCCTAGGGGTGCCCTAGCCTTAGGCTAGTGGAACCCTAGCTTTAGCCTAAGCCTAGGGGTGCCCTAGCCTAAGCCTTGGGGTGCCCTAGCCTAAGCCTAGGGTTGCCCTAGCCTAATCCTACGGGTTCCCTACCCTTAGGCTAGTGGAGCCCTAGCTTTAGCCTAAGCCTAGGGGTGCCCTAGCCTAAGCCTAGGGGTGCCCTAGCCTAAGCCTAGGGGTGCCCTAGCCTAAACCTAGGGGTGCTCTAGCCTTAGGCTAGGGGAGACCTAGCCTTAGCCTAAGCCTAGGGGTGCCCTAGCCTAAGCCTACGGGTGCCCTAGCCTAAGCCTAGGGGTGCCCTAGCCTGAGACTAGGGGAGCCCTACCTTTAGCCTAAGCCTAGGGGTGCCCTGGCCTAAGCCTAGGGGCGCCCTAGCCTGAGCCTAGGGGTGCCCTAGCCTGAGCCTACGGGTGCCCTAGCCTGAGGCTAGGGGGCCCCTAGCCTTAGTCTAGCCTAGGATTGCACTAGCCTAAGTCTAGGGGTCCAGTAGCCTAAGCCTAGGGGTGCCCTAGTCTAAGCCTTGGGGTGCCCAAGCCTAAGTTTAGGGGTGCCCTAGCCTAAGCATAGGGGTGCCTTAGCCTAAGCCTAGGGGAGCCCTAGCCTAAGCCTAAGCCTAGGGGTGCCCTAGCCTAAGCCTAGGTGTGCCCTAGCCTTAGGCTAGGGGAGCCCTAGCCTTAACCTAAGCCTAGGGGTGCCCTAGCCTAAGCCTAGTGGTGCTCTAGGCTTAGGCTAGGGGAGCCCTAGCCTTAGCCTAAGCCTAGGGGTGGCCTAGCCTGAGCCTAGGGGTTCCCTAGCCTGAGCCTACGGGTGCCCTAGCCTGAGGATAGGGGAGCTCTAGCGTTAGTCTAGCCTAGTATTGCCCTAGCCTAAGCCTAGGGGTGTCATAGCCTGAGTCTAGGGGTACACTAGCCTGAGGCTAGGGGAGCCTTGTCCTTAGCCTAAGCCTAGGGGAACCCTAGCTAAAGCCTAGGGGTGCCCAAGCCTGAGCCTAGGGGTGCCCTAGTCTGAGGCTAGGGGAGCCCTAGCCTTAGCCTAAGCCTAGGATTGCCCTAGCCTAAGCTTAGGGGTGCCATAACCTGAGTCTAGGGGTGCCCTAACCTGAGGCTATTGGAGCCCTAGCCTTAGCCTAAGCCTAGGGGTGCCCTATTCTAAGCCTAGGGGTGCCCTACCCTAAGCCTAGGGGTGCCCTAGCCTAAGCCTAGGGGATCCCTAGCCTTAGGCTAGGGGAGCACTAACCTTAGCCTAAGCCTAGGGGTGTCCTAGCCTAAGCCTAGGGGTATCCTAGTCTAAGACTACGGGTGAACTAGCCTAAGCCTAGGGGTGCCCTAGCCTTAAGCTAGGGGACCCCAAGCCTTAGCCTAAGCTTGGGGTGCCCTAGCCTAAGCCTAATGGTGCCCTAGCCTAAGCCTAGGGGTGCTCTAGCCTATGCCTAGGGGTGCCCTAGCCTAGTCCTAGGGGTGTCCTAGCCTTAGGCTATGGGAGCCCTAGCCTTAGCCTAAGCCTAGGGGTGCCCTAGCCTAAGAATAGGGGTGCCCTAGCCTAAGCCTAGGGGTGCCCTAGCCTTAGGCTAGGGGAGCCCTAGCCTTAGCCTAAAACTAGGGGTGCCCTAGCGTAAGTCTAGGGGTGCCCTAGCCTAACGCTAGGGGTCCCCTAGCCTACGCCTAGGGGTGCCCTAGCCTTAGGCTAGTGGAACCCTAGCTTTAGCCTAAGCCTAGGGGTGCCCTAGCCTAAGCCTTGGGGTGCCCTAGCCTAAGCCTAGGGTTGCCCTAGCCTAATCCTACGGGTTCCCTAGCCTTAGGCTAGTGGAGCCCTAGCTTTAGCCTAAGCCTAGGGGTGCCCTAGCCTAAGCCTAGGGGTGCCCTAGGCTAAACATAGGGGTGCTCTAGCCTTAGGCTAGGGGAGACCTAGCCTTAGCCTAAGCCTAGGGGTGCCCTAGCCTAAGCCTACGGGTGCCCTAGCCTAAGCCTAGGGGTGCCCTAGCCTGAGACTAGGGGAGCCCTACCTTTAGCCTAAGCCTAGGGGTGCCCTAGCCTAAGCCTAGGGGCGCCCTAGCCTGAGCCTAGGGGTGCCATAGCCTGAGCCTACGGGTGCCCTAGCCTGAAGCTAGGGGGGCCCTAGCCTTAGTCTAGCCTAGGATTGCACTAGCCTAAGTCTAGGGGTCCAGTAGCCTAAGCCTAGGGGTGCCCTAGCTAAGCCTTGGGGTGCCCAAGCCTAAGTTTAGGGGTGCCCTAGCCTAAGCATAGGGGTGCCTTAGCCTAAGCCTAGGGGAGCCCTAGCCTAAGCCTAAGCCTAGGGGTGCCCTAGCCTAAGCCTAGGTGTGCCCTAGCCTTAGGCTAGGGGAGCCCTAGCCTTAACCTAAGCCTAGGGGTGCCCTAGCCTAAGCCTAGTGGTGCTCTAGGCTTAGGCTAGGGGAGCCCTAGCCTTAGCCTAAGCCTAGGGGTGGCCTAGCCTGAGCCTAGGGGTTCCCTAGCCTGAGCCTACGGGTGCCCTAGCCTGAGGATAGGGGAGCTCTAGCGTTAGTCTAGCCTAGTATTGGCCTAGCCTAAGCCTAGGGGTGTTATAGCCTGAGTCTAGGGGTACACTAGCCTGAGGCTAGCGGAGCCTTAGCCTTAGCCTAATCCTAGGGGAACCCTAGCTAAAGCCTAGGGGTGCCCAAGCCTGAGCCTAGGGGTGCCCTAGCCTAAGCTTAGGGGTGCCATAACCTGAGACTAGGGGTGCCCTAACCTGAGGCTATTGGAGCCCTAGCCTTAGCCTAAGCCTAGGGGTGCCCTATTCTAAGCCTAGGGGTGCCCTACCCTAAGCCTAGGGGTGCCCTAGCCTAAGCCTAGGGGATCCCTAGCCTTAGGCAAGGGGAGCACTAACCTTAGCCTAAGCCTAGGGGTGTCCTAGCCTAAGCCTAGGGGTATCCTAGCCTAAGCCTACGGGTGAACTAGCCTAAGCCTAGGGGTGCCCTAGCCTTAAGCTAGGGGACCCCAAGCCTTAGCCTAAGCTTGGGGTGCCCTAGCCTAAGCCTAATGGTGCCCTAGCCTAAGCCTAGGGGTGCCCTAGCATTAAGCGAGGAAAGCCCTAGCCTTAGCCTTAGGCTAGGGGTGCCCTAGCCTAAGCCTAAGGGTGCCCTAGCCTTAGGCTAGGGGAGCCCTAGCCTTAGCCTAATCCTAGCCGTGCCCTAGCCTAAGCCTAGGGGTGCTCTAGCCTATGCCTAGGGGTACCCTAGCCTAGTCCTAGGGGTGCCATAGCCTTAGGCTATGGGAGCCCTAGCCTTAGCCTAAGCCTAGTGGTGCCCTAGCCTAAGAATATGGGTGCCCTAGCCTAAGCCTAGGGGTGCCCTAGCCTTAGGATAGGGGAGCCCTAGCTTTAGCCTAAAACTAGGGGTGCCCTAGCATAAGTCTAGGGGTGCCCTAGCCTAACGCTAGGGGTGCCCTAGCTTACGCCTAGGGGTGCCCTAGCCTTAGGCTAGTGGAACCCTAGCTTTAGCCTAAGCCTAAGGGTGCTCTAGCCTAAGCCTAGGCTTGCCCTAGCCTAAGCTTAGGGGTGCCATAACCTGAGTCTAGGGGTGCCCTAACCTGAGGCTATTGGAGCCCTAGCCTTAGCCTAAGCCTAGGGGTGCCCTATTCTAAGCCTAGGGGTCCCCTACCCTAAGCCTAGGGGTGCCCTAGCCTAAGCCTAGGGTTGCCCTAGCCTAAGCCTAGGGGTGCCCTACCCTTAGGCTAGGGGAGCCGTAGCCTTAGCCTAAGCCTAGGGGTGCCCGAGCCTAAGCCTAGGGGTGCCCTAGCCTAAGCCTAGGGTTGACCTAGCCTAAGCCTAGGCGAGCCCTAGCCTTAGCCTAAGCCTAGGGGTGCACTAGCCTAAGCCTAGGGGTGCCATAGCCTAAGCCTTGGGGTGCCCTAGCCTAAGCCTAGGGGTGACCTAGCCTAAGGCTAGGGGTGCACTAGCCTTAGCCTAAGCCTAGGGGTGTCCTAGCCTAAGCTTAGGGGTGCCCTAGCCTATGCCTAGGGGTGCCCTAGCCTTAGCCTAACCCTAGGGGTGCCCTAGCCTTAGGCTAGGCGAGCCCTAGCCTTAGCCTAAGCATAGGGGTGCCCTAGCCTAAGCCTAGGATTGCCCTAGCCTAAGCTTAGGGGTGCCCTAGCCTAAGACTAGGGGTGCCCTAGCCTAAGGCTAGGGGAGCACTAGCCTTAGCCTAAGTTTAGGGGTGCCCTAGCCTAAGCCTAGGGGCGCCCTAGCCTAAGCCTAGGGGTGCCCTACCCTAAGCCTACGGGTGCCCTAGCCTAAGCATAGGGGTGCCCTAGCCTAAGCCTAGGTGTGCCCTATTATAAGCCTAGGGGTGCCCTAGCCTAAGCATAGGGGTACTCAGGCCTTAGGCTAGGGGAGCCGTAGCCTTAGCCTAAGCCTAGGAGTGCCCTGCTCTAAGCCTAGGGGTGCCCTAGCCTAAGCCTAGGGTTGCCCTAGCCTAAGCCTAGGGGTGCCCTAGCCTAAGCCTAGGGGTGCACTAGCCTTAGCCTAAGCCTAGGGGTGCCCTAGCCTAAGACTACGGGTTCCCTAGCGTAAGCCTAGGGGTGCCCTAGCCTGAGACTAGGGGAGCCCTACATTTAGCCTAAGCCTAGGGGTGCCCTAGCCTAAGCCTAGGGGTGCCCTAGCCTGAGCCTAGGGGTGCCCTAGCCAGAGCCTACGGGTGCCCTAGCCTGAGGCTAGGGGGGCCCTAGCCTTAGTCGAGCCTAGGATTGCCCTAGCCTAAGTTTAGGGGTCCAGTAGCCTAAGCCTAGGGGTGCCCTAGCCTAAGCCTAGGAGTGCCCTGCTCTAAGCCTCGGGGTGCCCTAGCCTAAGCCTAGGGGTGCACTAGCCTAAACCTAGGGGTGCCCTACCCTAAGCCTAGGGGTGCCCTAGCCTAAGCCTAGGGGTGCCCTAGCCTAAGCCTTGGGGTGCCCTAGTCTAAGCCTAGGTTTGCCCTAGTTTTAGACTAGGGGAGCCCTAGCCTTAGCCTAAGCCTAGGGGTGCCCTAGCCTGAGCCTAGGGGTGCCCTATCCTGAGGCTAGGGGGCCCCTAGCCTTAGTCTAGCCAAGGATTGCCCTAGCCTAAGTCTAGGTGTCCAGTAGCCTAAGCCTAGGGGTGCCCTAGCCTAAGCCTAGGAGTGCCCTACTCTAAGCCTAGGGGTGCCCTAGCCTAAGCCTTGGGGTGCACTAGCCTAAACCTAGGGGTGCCCTACCCTAAGCCTAGGGGTGCCCTAGCCTACGCCTAGGGGTGCCCTAGCCTAAGCCTTGGGGTGCCCTAGCCTAAGCCTAGGTTTGCCCTAGTTTTAGGCTAGGGGATCCCTAGCCTTAGCCTAAGCCTAGGGGTGCCCTAGCCTAAGCCTAGTGGTGCCCTAGCCTAAGCCTAGTTGTGCCCTAGCCTAAGCCTAGGGGTGCCGTAGCCTAAGCCTAGGGGTGCCCTAGCCTAAGCCTAGGGGTGCCCTAGCCTAAGCCTAGGGGTGCCCTACTCTTAGGCTAGGGGAGCCCTAGCCTTAGCCTAAGCCTAGGGGTGCCCTAGCCTAAGCCTAGTGGTTCCCTAGCCTAAGCCTAGGGGTGTCCTAGCCTAAGCTTAGGTGTGCCCTAGCCTAAGCCTAGGGGTGCCCAAGCCCAAGACTAGGGATGCCCTTGCGTTAGGCTAAAGGAGCCCTAGCCTTAGCCTAAGCCTAGGGGTGCCCTAGCCTAAGCCTAAGGGTGCCCTAGCCTACGTCTAGGGTGTGCCTAGACTAAGCATAGGGGTGCCCTAACCTAAGCATAAGGGTTCCCTACCTAAGCCTAGGGGTGCCCTAACCTAAGCCTAGGGGTGCCCTAGCCTAAGCCTAGGGGTGCCCAAGCCTGTGCCTAGGGGTGCCCTAACCTTAGGCTAGGGGAGCCGTAGCCTTAGCCTAAGCCTAGGGGTGCCCTAGCCTAAGCCTAGGGGTGCCCTAGCCTAAGCCTAGGGTTGCCCTAGCCTAAGCTTAGGGGTGCCCTAAACTAAGCCTAGGGGTGCCCTAGCCTTAGCCTAGGGGTGCCCTAGCCTGAGGCTAGGGGTGCACTAGCCTTAACCTAAGCCTAGGTGTGTCCTAGCCTAAGCTTAGGGGTGCCCTAGCCTATGCCTAGGGGTGCCCTAGCGTTAGGCTAGGTGAGCCCTAGCCTTAGCCTAACCCTAGGGGTGCCCTAGCCTTAGGCTAGGCGAGCCCTACCCTTAGCCTAAGCCTAGGGGTACCCTAGCCTAAGCATGGGGTTGCCCTAGCCTAAGCTTAGGGGTGCCCTAGCCAAAGCCTAGGGGTGACCTAGCCTAAGGCTAGGGGAGCACTAGCCTTAGCCTAAGCCTAGTGGTGCCCTAGCCTAAGCCTAGGGGTGTACTAGCCTAAGCTTAGGTGTGCCCTAGCCTAAGCCTAGGGGTGCCCAAGCCCAAGACTAGGGATGCCCTTGCGTTAGGCTAAAGGAGCCCAAGCCTTAGCCAAAGCCTAGGGGTGCCCTAGCCTAAGCCTAAGGGTGCCCTAGCCTAAGTTTAGGGGTGCCCTAGCCTAAGCCTAGGGGTACCCTTGCCTTAGGCTAGGGGAGCCCTAGCCTTACCCTAAGCCTAGGGATGCCCCAACCTAAGCCTAGGGGTGCCCTAGCCTACGTCTAGGGGTGTGCCTAGACTAAGCATAGGGGTGCCCTAACCTAAGCGTAGGGGTTCCCTACCTAAGCCTAGGGGTGCCCTAACCTAAGCCTAGGGGTGCCCTAGCCTAAGCCTAGGGGTGCCCAAGCCTGTTCCTAGGGGTGCCCTAACCTTAGGCTAGGGGAGCCGTAGCCTTAGCCTAAGCCTAGGGGTGCCCTAGCCTAAGCCTAGGGGTGCCCTAGCCTAAGCCTAGGGGTGCCCTAGCCTAAGCCTAGGGTTGCCCTAGCCTAAGCCTAGGGGTGCCCTAACCTAAGCCTAGGGGTGCCCTAGCCTGAGACTAGGGGTGCCCTAGCCTGAGGATAGGGGTGCACTAGCCTTAACCTAAGCCTAGGGGTGTCCTAGCCTAAGCTTAGGGGTGCCCTAGCCTATGCCTAGGGGTGCCCTAGCCTTAGTCTAGGTGAGCCCTAGCCTTAGCCTAACCCTAGGTGTGCCCTAGCCTTAGGCTAGGCGAGCCCTACCCTTAGCCTAAGCCTAGGGGTACCCTAGCCTAAGCATGGGGTTGCCCTAGCCTAAGGTTAGGGGTGCCTTAGCCTAAGCCTAGGGGTGACCTAGCCTAAGGCTAGGGGAGCACTAGCCTTAGCCTAAGCTTAGGGGTGCCCTAGCCTAAGACTAGGGTTGCCCTAGCCTAAGCCTAGGGGTGCCCTACCCTAAGCCTAGGGGTGCCCTAGCCTAAGCCTAGGGGTGCCCTAGCCTAAGCCTAGGGGAGCCCTAGCCTAAGCCTAAGCCTAGGGTTGCCCTAGCCTAAGCATAGGGGTTCCCTAGCCTAAGCCTAGGTGTGCCCTATTCTAAGCCTAGGGGTGCCCTAGCCTAAGCCTAAGCCTAGGGGTGCCCTAGCCTTAGACTAGGGGTGCCCTAGCCTAAGCCTAGGGGTGCCCTACCCTAAGCCTAGGGGTGCCCTAGCCTAAGCCTAGGGGTGCCCTAGCCTAAGCCTAGGGGAGCCCTAGCCTAAGCCTAAGCCTAGGGGTGCCCTAGCCTAAGCCTAGGGGTTCCCTAGCCTAAGCCTAGGTTTGCCCTTAACCTAAGCCTAGGGGTGCCCTAACCTGAGTCTAGGGGTGCCCTAACCTGACGCTATTGGAGCCCTAGCCTTAGCCTAAGCCTAGGGGTGCCCTATTCTAAGCCTAGGGGTGCCCTAGCATGTGCCTAGGGGTTCCCTAGCCTGAGCCTACGGGTGCCCTAGCCTGAGGATAGGGGAGCTCTAGCGTTAGTCTAGCCTAGTATTGCCCTAGCCTAAGCCTAGGGGTGTCATAGCCTGAGTCTAGGGGTACACTAGCCTGAGGCTAGGGGAGCCTTAGCCTTAGCCTAAGCCTAGGGGAACCCTAGCTAAAGCCTAGGGGTGCCCAAGCCTGAGCCTAGGGGTGCCCTAGTCTGAGGCTAGGGGAGCCCTAGCCTTAGCCTAAGCCTAGGATTGCCCTAGCCTAAGCTTAGGGGTGCCCTAACCTGAGTCTAGGGGTGCCCTAACCTGACGCTATTGGAGCCCTAGCCTTAGCCTAAGCCTAGGGGTGCCCTATTCTAAGCCTAGGGGTCCCCTACCCTAAGCCTAGGGGTGCCCTAGCCTAAGCCTAGGGTTGCCCTAGCCTAAGCCTAGGGGTGCCCTACCCTTAGACTAGGGGAGCCCTAGGCTTAGCGTAAGCCTGGGGGTGCCTTAGCCTAAGCCTAGGGGTGTCATATTCTAAGCCTAGGGGTGCCGGAGCCTTAGGCTAGGGGAGCCCTAGCCTTAGCCAAAGCCTTGGGGCGCACTAGCCTAAACCTAGGGGTGCCCTAGCCTAAGCCTAGGGGTGCCCTAACCTAAGCCTAGGGGTGCCCTAGCCTAAGACTAGGGGTGCCCTAGCCTAAGGCTAGGGGAGCACTAGCCTTAGCCTAAGCTTAGGGGTGCCCTAGCCTAAGCGTAGGGGTGCCCTAGCCTAAGCCTAGGGGTGCCCTACCCTAAGCCTAGGGGTGCCCTAGCGTAAGCATAGGGGTGCCCTAGCCTTAGCCTAGGTGAGCCCTAGCCTTAGCCTAAGCCTAGGGGTGCCCTAGCCTAAGCATAGGGGTGCCCTAGCCTAAGCCTAGGTGTGCCCTATTCTAAGCCTAGGGGTGCCCTAGCCTAAGCCTAGGGGTGCCCAGGCCTTAGGCTAGGGGAGCCGTAGCCTTAGCCTAAGCCTATGAGTGCCCTGCTCTAAGCCTAGGGGTGCCCTAGCCTAAGCCTAGGGTTGCCCTAGCCTAAGCCTAGGGGTGCCCTAGCCTAAGCCTAGGGGTGCACTAGCCTTAGCCTAAGCCTAGGGGTGCCCTAGCCTTAGCCTACGGGTGCCCTAGCCTAAGCCTACGGGTGCCCTGGCCTGAGACTAGGGGAGCCCTACCTTTAGCCTAAGCCTAGGGGTGCCCTAGCCTAAGCCTAGGGACGCCCTTGCCTGAGCCTAGGGGTGCCCTAGCCTGAGCCTAAGGGTGCCCTAGCCTGAGGCTAGGGGGGCCCTAGTCTTAGGCTAGGGGAGCCCTAGCCTTAGCCTAAGCCTAGGGGTGCCCTAGCCTAAGCCTCGGGGTGCCCTAGCCTAAGCCTAGGGGAGCCCTAGTCTTAGGCTAGGGGAGCCCTAGCCTTAGCCTAAGCCTAGGGGTGCCCTACACTGAGCCTACGGGTGCCCTAGCCTGAGGCTAGGGGGGCCATAGCCTTAGTCTAGCCTAGGATTGCCCTAGCCTAAGTCTAGGGGTCCAGTAGCCTAAGCCTAGGGGTGCCCTAGCCTAAGCCTAGGAGTGCCCTGCTCTAAGCCTAGGGGTGCCCTAGCCTAAGCCTTGGGGTGCACTAGCCTAAACCTAGGGGTGCCCTACCCTAAGCCTAGGGGTGCCCTAGCCTAAGCCTAGGGGTGCCCTAGCCTAAGCCTTGGGGTGCCCTAGCCTAAGCCTAGGGTTGCCCTAGTTTTAGGCTAGGGGAGCCCTAGCCTTAGCCTAAGCCTAGGGGTGCCCTAGCCTAAGCCTAGTGGTGCCCTAGCCTAAGCCTAATTGTGCCCTAGCCTATGCCTAGGCGTGCCGTAGCCTAAGCCTAGGGGTGCCCTAGCCTAAGCCTAGGAGTGCCCTAGCCTAAGCCTAGGGGTGCCCTACTCTTAGGCTAGGGGAGCCCTAGCCTTAGCCTAAGCCTAGGGGTGCCCTAGCCTAAGCCTAGTGGTGCCCTAGCCTAAGCCTAGGGGTGTCCTAGCCTAAGCCTAGGGGTGCCCTAGCCTAAGCCTAGGGGTGCCCTAGCCTACGCCTAGGGGTGCCCTAGCCTTGGCCTGGGAGCCCTAGCCTTAGCCTAAGCCTAGGGGTGCACTAGCCTAAGCCTAAGGGTGCCCTAGCCTAAGCCTAGTGGTGCCCTACTCTTAGGCTAGGGGAGCCCTAGCCTTAGCCTAAGCCTAGGGGTGCCCTAGCCTAAGCCTAGTGGTGCCCTAGCCTAAGCCTAGGGGTGTCCTAGCCTAAGCCTAGGGGTGCCCTAGCCTAAGCCTAGGGGTGCCCTAGCCTACGCCTAGGGGTGCCCTAGCCTTGGCCTGGGAGCCCTAGCCTTAGCCTAAGCCTAGGGGTGCCCTAGCCTAAGCCTATGGGTGCCCTAGCCTTAGGCTAGGGTAGTCCTAGCTTTAGCCTAAGCCTAGGGGTGCCCTAGCCTAATCCTAGGGTTCCATAGCCTAAGCCTTTGGGTGCCCTAGCCTAAGCCTAGGGGTGCCCTAGCCTAAGCCTAGGGGTGCCCTGGCCTTAGGCTAGGGGAGCCCTAGCCTTAGCCTAAGCCTAGGGGTGCCCTAGCCAAGCCTAGTGGTGCCCTAGCCTAAGCCTAGAGGTGTCCTAGCCTAAGCTTAGGGGTGCCTTAGCCTTAGGCTAGGAGAGCCGTAACCTTAGCCTAAGCCTAGGGCTGCCCTAGCCTAAACCTAGGAGTGCCCTAGCCCAAGCCTAGGGGTGCCCTAGCCTAAGCCTAGGGGCGCCCTAGCCTTAGGCTAGGGGAGCCCTAGCCTTAGCCTAAGCATAGGGCCGCCCTAGCCTAAAACTGGGGGTGCCCTAGCCTAAGTATAGGGGTGCCCTAACCTAAGGCTAGGGGAGCCCTAGCCTTAGTCTAAGTCTAGGGGTGCCCTATCCAAAGCCTAGAGGTGCCCTATCCTTAGGCTAGGGGAGTCCTCGCCTTAGCCGAAGCCTTAGAGTGCCCTAGCCTAAGCCTAGGGGTGCCCTAACCCAAGCCTAGGGGTGCCCAAGCGTTAGGCTAGGGGAGCCCTAGCCTTAGCCTAAGCCTAGGGGTGCCCTAGCCTAAGATTAGAGGTGCCCTAGTCTAAGCCTAGGGGTGCCCTAGCCTAAGTCTAGGGGTGCCCTAGCATAAACATAGGGGTTCCCTACCTAAGGCTAGGGGTGCCCTAGCCTAAGCCTAGGGGTGCCCAAGCCTAAGCCTAGGGGTGCCCTAGCCTTAGGCTAGGGAAGCCCTAGCCTTAGCGTAAGCCTAGTTGTGCCCTATCCTAAGCCTAGCGGTGCCCTAACCTAAGCCTAGGGTTGCCCTAGCCTAAGCCTATGGGTGCCCTAACCTATGCCTAGGGGTGCCCTAGCCTTACGCTACGGGAGCCCTAGCCTTAGCCTAAGCCTAGGGGTGCCCTTCCTAAGCCTAGTGGTTTCCTAGCCTTAGCCTAGGGGTGCCCAAGCCTAAGCCTAGGGGTGCCTTAGCCTAAGCCTAGGGGTGCCCTATCCTAAGGCTAATGGTGCCCTAGCCTTAGACTAGGGGAGCCCTAGCCTTAGCCTAAGCCTAGGGGTGCCCTAGCCTTAGCCTAGGGGTGCCCTAGCCTAAGCCTAGGGGTGCCCTAGCCTTAGCCAAGGGGAGCCCAAGGCTTACCCTAAACCTCGGGTTGCCCTAGCCTAAGCCTAGGGGTGCCCTAGCCTGAGAATAGGGATGCCCTAGCCTGAGCCTGTGGTGCCCTATTCTAAGCCTAGGGGTGTCCTACCCTAAGCCTAGGGGTGCCCTAGCCTAAGCCTAGGGTTGCCCTAGCCTAAGCTTAGGGGTGCCCTAGCCTTAGGCTAGGGGAACCCTAGCCTTAGCCTAAGCCTAGGGATGCCTTAGCCTAAGCCTAGGGGTGTCCTAGCCTAAGCCTACGGGTGTCATAGCCTAAGCCTAGGGGTGCCCTAGCCTAAGCCTAGGGGTGCCCTAGCCTTAGGCAAGGGGAGCCATAGCCTTAGCCTAAGCCTTGGGGTGCCCTAGCCTAAACCTAGGTGTGCCCTAGCCTAAGCCTAGGGTTGCCCTAACCTAAGCCTAGGGGTGCCCTAACCTAAGCCTAGGGATGTCCTAGCATTAGCCTAGTGGAACCCTAGCCTTAGCCTAAAACTAGGGCTGCCCTATCCTAAGCCTAGGGGTGCCCAGCCTAAGCCTAGGGGTGCCATAGCCTAAGCCTTGGGGTGCCCTAGCCTTAGGCTAGGGGAGCCCTAGCCTTAGTCTAAGCCTAGGGGTGTCCTAGCCAAAGCCTAGGGGAGCCCTATCCTTAGGCTAGGGGAGTCCTCACCTTAGTCGAAGCCTTGGGGTGCCCAGCCTAAGCCTAGGGGTGCCCTAGCCTAAGCCTAGGGGTGCCCTAGCCCAAGCCTAGGGATGCCCTAGCGTTAGGCTAGAGGAGCCCTAGCCTTAGCCTAAGCCTAGGGGTGCCCTACCCTAAGCCTAGGGGTGCCCTATCCTAAGGCTAGGGCAGCACTAGCCTTAGCCTAAGCTTAGGGGTGCCCTATCCTAAGCCTAGGGGTGCCCTAGCCTAAGTCTAGGGGTGCCCTAGCATAAGCCTAGGGGTACCTTAACCTTAGGCTAGGGGAGCCATAGCCTTAGCCTAAACCTAGGGGTGCCCCAACCTAAGCCTAGGGGTGCCCTAGCCTACGTCTAGGGGTGTGCCTAGCCTAAGAATAGGGGTGCCCTAACCTAAGCGTAGGGGTTCCCTACCTAAGCCTAGGGGTGCCCTAGCCTAACCTAGGGGTGCCCTAGCCTAAGCCTAGGGGTACCCAAGCCTATGCCTAGGGGTGCCCTAACCTTAGGCTAGGGGAGGCGTAGCCTTAGCCCAAGCCTAGGGGTGCCCTAGCCTAAGCCTAGGAGTGCCCTAGCCTAAGCCTTGGGTTGCCCTAGCCTAAGCTTAGGGGTGCCCTAGCCTAAGCCTAGGGGTGCCCTAGCCTAAGGCTAGGCGAGCCCTAGCCTTAGCCTAAGCCTAGGGGTGCCCTAGCCTAAGCCTTGGGTTACCCTAGCCTAAGCTTAGGGGTGCCCTAGCCTAAGCCTAGGGGTGCCCTAGCCTAAGGCTAGGGGAGCACTAGCCTTAGCCAAAGCTTAGGGGTGCCCTAGCCTAAGCCTTAGGGTGCCCTAGCCTAAGCCTAGGGGTGCCCTACCCTAAGCCTAGGGGTGCCCTAGCCTAAGCATAGGGGTGCCCTAACCTTAGCCTAGGTGAGCCCTAGCCTTAGCCAAAGCCTAGGCGTGCCCTAGCCTAAGCATAGGGGTGCCCTAGCCTAAAACTAGGTGTGCCTTATCCTAAGCCTAGGGGTGCCCTAGCCTAAGCCTAGGGGTGCCCAGGCCTTAGGCTAGGGGAGCCGTAGCCTTAGCCTAAGCCTAGGAGTGCCCTGCTCTAAGCCTAGGGGTGCCCTAGCCTAAGCCTAGGGTTGCCCTAGCCTAAGCCTAGGGGTGCCCTAGCCTAAGCCTAGGGGTGCCCTAACCTAAGCCTAGGGGTGCCCTAGCCTAAGCCTCGGGGTGCCATAGCCTAAGCCTAGGGGTGCCCTAGTCTAAGTCTAGGGGTTTCCTAGCCTAAGCATAGGGGTTCCCTACCTAAGCCTAGTGGTGCCCAAGCCTAAGCCTAGGGGTGCCCTAGCCTTAGGCTAGGGAAGCCCTAGCCTTATCCTAAGCCGAGGTGTACCCTAGACTAAGCCTAGCGGTGCCCTAACCTAAGCCTAGGGTTGCCCTAGCCTAAGCCTATGGGTGCCGTAACCTATGCCTAGGGGTGCCCTAGCCTTAGACTAGGGGAGCCCTAGCCTTAGCCAAGCCTAGGGGTGCCTAGCCTAAGCCTAGGGGTGCCCTAGCCTAAGCCTAGAGGTGCCCTAGCCTTAGCCTACGGGAGCCCTAACCTTAGACTACGGGAGCCCTAGCCTTAGCCTAAGCCTAGGGGTGCCCTAGCCTAAGCCTAGGGGTGCCTTAGCCTAAGCCGAGGGGTGCCCTATCCTAAGCCTAAGGGTGACCTAGCCTTAGACTAGGGTGCCCTAGCTTAAGCCTAGGGGTGCCGTAGCCTAAGCCTATGGGTGCCCTAGTCTTAGGGTAGGGGAGCCCTAGCCTTAGCCTAAGCCTAGGGGTGCACTAGCCTAAACCTAGGGGTGCCCTACCCTAAGCCTAGGTGTGCCCTAGCCTAAGCCTAGCGGTGCCCTAACCTAAGCCTAGGGTTGCCCTAGCCTAAGCCTATGGGTGCCGTTACCTATGCCTAGGGGTGCCCTAGCCTTAGGCTAGGGGAGCCCTAGCCTTAGCCTTAGCCTAGGGGTGCCCTAGCCTAAGCCTAGGGGTGCCATAGCCTAAGCCTATGGGTGCCCTATTCTTAGGGTAGGGGAGCCCTAGCCTTAGCCTAAGCCTAGGAGTGCCTTAGCCTAAGCCGAGGGGTGCCCTATCCTAAGCTAAAGGGTGACCTAGCCTTAGACTAGGGGTGCCCTAGCCTAAGCCTAGGGGTGCCGTAGCCTAAGCCTATGGGTGCCCTAGTCTTAGGGTAGGGGAGCCCTAGCCTTAGCCTAAGCCTAGGGATGCACTAGCCTAAACCTAGGGGTGCCCTACCCTAAGCCTAGGTGTGCCCTAGCCAAAGCCTAGCGGTGCCCTAACCTAAGCCTAGGGTTGCCCTAGCCTAAGCCTATGGGTGCCTTAGCCAAGCCGAGGGGTGCCCTATCCTAAGCCTAAGGGTGACCTAGCCTTAGACTAGGGGAGCCCTAACCTTAGCCTAAGCCTAGGGGTGCCTAGCCTAAGCCTAGGGATGCCCTAGCCTAAGCCTAGAGGTGCCCTAGCCTTAGCCTAAGCCTAGGGGTGCCCTAGCCTAAGTGTAGGGGTGCCCTAGCCGGAGCCTATGGGTGCTCTCGCCTTAGCCTAAGCCTAGGGGTGCCCTAGCCTAAGCCTAGGGGTGCCCTAGCCTACGCCTAGGGGTGCCCTAGCCTAAGCCTAGAGGTGCCCTAGCCTTAGCCTACGGGAGCCCTAGCCTTAGACTACGGGAGCCCTAGCCTTAGCCTAAGCCTAGGGGTGCCCTAGCCTAAGTGTAGGGGTGCCCTAGCCGGAGCCTATGGGTGCTCTCGCCTTAGCCTAAGCCTAGTGGTGCCCTAGCCTAAGCCTAGCGGTGCCCTAGCCTAAGTGTAGGGGTGCCCTAGCCGGAGCCTATGGGTGCTCTCGCCTTAGCCTAAGCCTAGGGGTGCCCTAGCCTAATCCTAGGGGTGCCCTAGCCAACGCCTAGGGGTGCCCTAGCCTTGGCCTGGGAGCCCTAGCCTTAGCTTAAGCCTAGGGGTGCACTAGCCTAAGCCTAGGGGTGCCCTAACTTAAGCCTAGGGCTGCCCTAGCCTAAGCATAGGGATGCCCTAGCCTTAGGCTCGGGGAGCCCTAGGCTTAGCCTAAACCTAGGGGTGTCCTAGCCTAAGCCTAGGGGTGCCCTAGCCTAAGCCTATGGGTGCCCTAGCCTTAGGCTAGGGTAGCCCTAGCTTTAGCCTAAGCTTAGGGGTGCCCTAGCCTAATCCTAGGGGTTCCATAGCCTAAGCCTTTGGGTGCCCTAGCCTAAGCCTAGGGGTGCCCTAGCCTAAGCCTAGGGGTGCCCTGGCCTTAGGCTAGGGGAGCCCTAGCCTTAGCCTAAGCCTAGGGGTGCCCTCGCCAAGCCTAGTGGTGCCCTAGCCTAAGCCTAGGGGTGTCCTAGCCTAAGCTTAGGGGTGCCCTAACCTTAGGCTAGGGGAGGCGTAGCCTTAGCCCAAGCCTAGGGGTGCCCTAGCCTAAGCTTAGGAGTGCCCTAGCCTAAGCCTAGGGTTGCCCTAGCCTAAGCTTAGGGGTGCCCTAGCCTAAGCCTAGGGGTGCCCTAGCCTAAGGCTAGGCGAGCCCTAGCCTTAGCCTAAGCCTAGGGGTGCCCTAGCCTAAGCCTTGGGTTACCCTAGCCTAAGCTTAGGGGTGCCCTAGCCTAAGCCTAGGGGTGCCCTAGCCTAAGGCTAGGGGAGCACTAGCCTTAGCCAAAGCTTAGGGGTGCCCTAGCCTAAGCCTTAGGGTGCCCTAGCCTAAGCCTAGGGGTGCCCTACCCTAAGCCTAGGGGTGCCCTAGCCTAAGCATAGGGGTGCCCTAACCTTAGCCTAGGTGAGCCCTAGCCTTAGCCTAAGCCTAGGCGTGCCCTAGCCTAAGCATAGGGGTGCCCTAGCCTAAAACTAGGTGTGCCTTATCCTAAGCCTAGGGGTGCCCTAGCCTAAGCCTAGGGGTGCCCAGGCCTTAGGCTAGGGGAGCCGTAGCCTTAGCCTAAGCCTAGGAGTGCCCTGCTCTAAGCCTAGGGGTGCCCTAGCCTAAGCCTAGGGTTGCCCTTGCCTAAGCCTAGGGGTGCCCTGGCCTAAGCCTAGGGGTGCCCTAACCTAAGCCTAGGGGTGCCCTAGCCTAAGCCTTGGGGTGCCATAGCCTAAGCCTAGGGGTGCCCTAGTCTTAGGCTAGGGGATCTCTAGCCTTAGCCTAAGCCTAGGGGTGCCCTAGTCTAAGTCTAGGGGTTTCCTAGCCTAAGCATAGGGGTTCCCTACCTAAGCCTAGTGGTGCCCAAGCCTAAGCCTAGGGGTGCCCTAGCCTTAGGCTAGGGAAGCCCTAGCCTTATCCTAAGCCGAGGTGTGCCCTAGACTAAGCCTAGCGGTGCCCTAACCTAAGCCTAGGGTTGCCCTAGCCTAAGCCTATGGGTGCCGTAACCTATGCCTAGGGGTGCCCTAGCCTTAGACTAGGGGAGCCCTAGCCTTAGCCTAAGCCTAGGGGTGCCTAGCCTAAGCCTAGGGGTGCCCTAGCCTAAGCCTAGAGGTGCCCTAGCCTTAGCCTACGGGAGCCCTAACCTTAGACTACGGGAGCCCTAGCCTTAGCCTAAGCCTAGGGGTGCCCTAGCCTAAGCCTAGGGGTGCCTTAGCCTAAGCCGAGGGGTGCCCTATCCTAAGCCTAAGGGTGACCTAGCCTTAGACTAGGGGTGCCCTAGCCTAAGCCTAGGGGTGCCGTAGCCTAAGCCTATGGGTGCCCTAGTCTTAGGGTAGGGGAGCCCTAGCCTTAGCCTAAGCCTAGGGGTGCACTAGCCTAAACCTAGGGGTGCCCTACCCTAAGCCTAGGTGTGCCCTAGCCTAAGCCTAGCGGTGCCCTAACCTAAGCTTAGGGTTGCCCTAGCCTAAGCCTATGGGTGCCGTAACCTATGCCTAGGGGTGCCCTAGCCTTAGGCTAGGGGAGCCCTAGCCTTAGCCTTAGCCTAGGGGTGCCCTAGCCTAAGCCTAGGGGTGCCGTAGCCTAAGCCTATGGGTGCCCTAGTCTTAGGGTAGGGGAGCCCTAGCCTTAGCTTAAGCCTAGGGGTGCCTTAGCCTAAGCCGAGGGGTGCCTTATCCTAAGCTAAAGGGTGACCTAGCCTTAGACTAGGGGTGCCCTAGCCTAAGCCTAGGGGTGCCGTAGCCTAAGCCTATGGGTGCCCTAGTCTTAGGGTAGGGGAGCCCTAGCCTTAGCCTAAGCCTAGGGGTGCACTAGCCTAAACCTAGGGGTGCCCTACCCTAAGCCTAGGTGTGCCCTAGCCTAAGCCTAGCGGTGCCCTAACCTAAGCCTAGGGTTGCCCTAGCCTAAGCCTATGGGTGCCTTAGCCTAAGCCGAGGGGTGCCCTATCCTAAGCCTAAGGGTGACCTAGCCTTAGACTAGGGGAGCCCTAGCCTTAGCCTAAGCCTAGGGGTGCCTAGCATAAGCCTAGGGGTGCCCTAGCCTAAGCCTAGAGGTGCCCTAGCCTTAGCCTAAGCCTAGGGGTGCCCTAGCCTAAGTGTAGGGGTGCCCTAGCCGGAGCCTATGGGTGCTCTCGCCTTAGCCTAAGCCTAGGGGTGCCCTAGCCTAAGCCTAGGGGTGCCCTAGCCTACGCCTAGGGGTGCCCTAGCCTAAGCCTAGAGGTGCCCTAGCCTTAGCCTACGGGAGCCCTAGCCTTAGACTACGGGAGCCCTAGCCTTAGCCTAAGCCTAGGGGTGCCCTAGCCTAAGTGTAGGGGTGCCCTAGCCGGAGCCTATGGGTGCTCTCGCCTTAGCCTAAGCCTAGTGGTGCCCTAGCCTAAGCCTAGCGGTGCCCTAGCCTAAGTGTAGGGGTGCCCTAGCCGGAGCCTATGGGTGCTCTCGCCTTAGCCTAAGCCTAGGGGTGCACTAGCCTAAGCCTAGGGGTGCCCTAGCCTACGCCTAGGGGTGCCCTAGCCTTGGCCTGGGAGCCCTAGCCTTAGCTTAAGCCTAGGGGTGCACTAGCCTAAGCCTAGGGGTGCCCTAACTTAAGCCTAGGGCTGCCCTAGCCTAAGCATAGGGATGCCCTAGCCTTAGGCTCGGGGAGCCCTAGGCTTAGCCTAAACCTAGGGGTGCCCTAGCCTAAGCCTAGGGGTGCCCTAGCCTAAGCCTATGGGTGCCCTAGCCTTAGGCTAGGGTAGCCCTAGCTTTAGCCTAAGCTTAGGGGTGCCCTAGCCTAATCCTAGGGGTTCCATAGCCTAAGCCTTTGGTGCCCTAGCCTAAGCCTAGGGGTGCCCTAGCCTAAGCCTAGGGGTGCCCTGGCCTTAGGCTAGGGGAGCCCTAGCCTTAGCCTAAGCCTAGGGGTGCCCTCGCCAAGCCTAGTGGTGCCCTAGCCTAAGCCTAGGGGTGTCCTAGCCTAAGCTTAGGGGTGCCCAAGCCTTAGGCTAGGAGAGCCGTAACCTTAGCCTAAGCCTAGGGCTGCCCTAGCCTAAGCCTAGGGGAGCCCTAGCTTAAGCCTAGGGGTGCCCTAGCGTAAACCTATGGGTGCCCTAGACTAAGCCTAGGGGTGCTGTAGCTTTAGCCTAAGCATACGGGTGTCCTAGCCTAAACCTAGGAGTGCCCTAGCCCAAGCCTAGGGGTGCCCTAGCCTAAGCCTAGGGGCGCCCTAGCCTTAGGCTAGGGGAGCCCTAGCCTTAGCCGAAGCCTAGGGCCGCCCTAGCCTAAAACTGGGGGTGCCCTAGCCTAAGTTTAGGGGTGCCCTAACCTAAGGCTAGGGGAGCCCTAGCCTTAGTCTAAGTCTAGGGGTGCCCTATCCAAAGCCTAGAGGTGCCCTATCCTTAGGCTAGGGGAGTCCTCGCCTTAGCCGAAGCCTTAGAGTGCCCTAGCCTAAGCCTAGGGGTGCCCTAGCCTAAGCCTAGGGGTGCCCTAACCCAAGCCTAGGGGTGCCCAAGCGTTAGGCTAGGGGAGCCCTAGCCTTAGCCTAAGCCTAGGGGTGCCCTAGCCTAAGCTTAGAGGTGCCCTAGCCTAAGCCTAGGGGTGCCCTAGCCTAAGTCTAAGGGTGCCCTAGCATACACATAGGGGTTCCCTACCTAAGGCTAGGGGTGCCCTAGCCTAAGCCTAGGGGTGCCCAAGCCTAAGTCTAGGGGTGCCCTAGCCTTAGGCTAGGGAAGCCCTAGCCTTAGCGTAAGCCTAGTTTTGCCCTATCCTAAGCCTAGCGGTGCCCTAACCTAAGCCTAGGGTTGCCTTAGCCTAAGCCTATGGGTGCCCTAACCTATGCCTAGGTGTGCCCTAGCCTTACGCAACGGGAGCCCTAGCCTTAGCCTAAGCCTAGGGGTGCCCTCCCTAAGCCTAGTGGTGTCCTAGCCTTAGCCTAGGGGTGCCCTAGCCTAAGCCTAGGGGTGCCTTAGCCTAAGCCTTGGGGTGCCCTATCCTAAGCCTAAGGGTGCCCTAGCCTTAGACTAGGGGAGCCCTAGCCTTAGCCTAAGCCTAGGGGTGCCCTAGCCTTAGCCTAGGGGTGCCCTAGCCTAAGCCTAGGGGTGCCCTAACCTTAGCCTAGGGGAGCCCTAGGCTTAGCCTAAACCTAGGGTTGCCCTAGCCTAAGCCTAGGGGTGCCCTAGCCTGAGAATAGGGATGCCCTAGCCTGAGCCTGCGGTGCCCTAGCCTGAGGATAGGGGAGCTCTAGCGTTAGTCTAGCCTAGTATTGCCCTAGCCTAAGACTAGAGGTGTCATAGCCTAAGCCTTGGGGTGCCCAAGCCTAAGCTTAGGGGTGCCCTAACCTAAGCCTAGGGGTGCCCTAGCCTAAGGCTAGGAGTGTCCTAGCCTAAGCCTAGGGGTGCCCTAGCCTAAGCCTAGGGGTGCCCTAGCCTAAGCCTAGGGGAGCCCTAGCCTAAGCCTAAGCCTAGGGGTACCCTAGCCTAAGCTTAGGGGTGCCCTAGCCTTAGGCTAGGGGAGCCCTAGCCTTAGCCTAAGCCTAGGGATGCCTTAGCCTAAGCCTAGGGGTGCCCTAGCCTAAGCCTACGGGTGTCATAGCCTAAGCCTAGGGGTGCCCTAGCCTAAGGCTAAGGGTGCCCTAGCCTTAGGCTAGGGGAGCCCTAACCTTAGCCTAAGCCTCGGGGTGCCCTAGCCTAAACCTAGGGGTGCCCTAGCGTAAGCCTAGGGTTGCCCTAACCTAAGCCTAGGGGTGCCCTAGCCAAAGCCTAGGGTTGTCCTAGCATTAGTCTAGTGGAACCCTAGCCTTAGACTAAAACTAGGGCTGCCCTATCCTAAGCCTAGGGGTGCCCAGCCTAAGCCTAGGGGTGCCATAGCCTAAGCCTAGGGGTGCCCTAGCCTTAGGATAGGGGAGCCCTAGCCTTAGTCTAAGCCTAGGGGTGTCCTAGCCAAAGCCTAGGGGAGCCCTATCCTTAGGCTAGGGGAGTCCTCACCTTAGCCGAAGCCTTGGGGTGCCCAGCCTAAGCCTAGGGGTGCCCTAGCCTAAGCCTAGGGGTGCCCTAGCCCAAGCCTAGGGATGCCCTAGCGTTAGGCTAGAGGAGCCCTAGCCTTAGCCTAAGCCTAGGGGTGCCCTACCCTAAGCCTAGGGGTGCCCTATCCTAAGGCTAGGGCAGCACTAGCCTTAGCCTAAGCTTAGGGGTGCCCTAGCCTAAGCCTAGGGGTGCCCTAGCCTAAGTCTAGGGGTGCCCTAGCATAAGCCTAGGGGTACCCTAGCCTTAGGCTAGGGGAGCCCTAGCCTTAGCCTAAACCTAGGGGTGCCACAACCTAAGCCTAGGGGTGCCCTAGCCTACGTCTAGGGGTGTGCCTAGCCTAAGAATAGGGGTGCCCTAACCGAAGCGTAGGGGTTCCCTACCTAAGCCTAGGGGTGCCCTAGCCTAAGCCTAGGGGTGCCCAAGCCTATGCCTAGGGGTGCCCTAACCTTAGGCTAGGGGAGGCGTAGCCTTAGCCCAAGCCTATGGGTGCCCTAGCCTAAGCCTAGGAGTGCCCTAGCCTAAGCCTAGGGTTGCCCTAGCCTAAGCTTAGCGGTGCCCTAACCTAAGCCTAGGGGTGCCCTAGCCTTTGGCTAGGGGTGCACTAGCCTTAGCCTAAGCCTAGGGGTTTCCTAGCCTAAGCTTAGGGGTGCCCTAGCCTATGCCTAGGGGTGCCCTAGCCTTAGGCTAGGTGAGCCCTAGCCTTAGCCTAACCCTAGGGGTGCCCTAGACTAAGGCTAGGCGAGCCCTATCCTTAGCCTAAGCCTAGGGGTGCTCTAGCCTAAGCCTTGGGTTGCCCTAGCCTAAGCTTAGGGGTGCCCTAGCCTAAGCCTAGGAGTGCCCTAGCCTAAGGCTAGGGGAGCACTAGCCTTAGCCAAAGCTTAGGGGTGCCCTAGCCTAAGCCTTAGGGTGCTCTAGCCTAAACCTAGGGGTGCCATACCCTAAGCCTAGGGGTGCCCTAGCCTAAGCATAGGGGTGCCCTAACCTTAGCCTAGGTGAGCCCTAGCCTTAGCCTAAGCCTAGGGGTGCCCTAGCCTAAGCATAGGGGTGTCCTAGCCTAAAACTAGGTGTGCCGTATCCTAAGCCTAGGGGTGCCCTAGCCTAAGCCTAAGTTTGCCCAGGCCTTAGGCTAGGGGAGCCGTAGCCTTAGCCTAAGCCTAGGAGTACCCTGCTCTAAGCCTAGGGGTGCCCTAGCCTAAGCCTAGGGTTTCCCTAGCCTAAGCCTAGGGGTGCCCTAGCCTAAACCTAGGGGTGCCTTACCCTAAGCCTAGGGGTGCCCTATTCTAAGCCTAGGGGTGCCCTAGCCTAAGCCTTGGGGTGCCCTAGCCTAAGCCTAGTTGTGCCCTAGCCTAAGCCTAGGGGTGCCGTATCCTAAGCCTAGGGGTGCCCTAGCCTTAGGCTAGGGGTGCACTAGCCTTAGCCTAAGCATAGCGGTGCCCTAGCCTAAGCTTAGGGGTGCCCTAACCTATGCCTGGGGGTGCCCTAGCCTTAGGCTAGGTGAGCCCTAGCCATAGCCTAAGCCTAGGGGTGCCCTAACCTATGCCTAGGGGTGCCCTAGCCTAAGAATAGGGGTGCCCTAGCCTAAGCTTAGGGGTGGCCTAGCCTAAGCCTAGGGGTGCCCTAGCCTAAGCCTATGGGTGCCCTAGCCTTAGGCTAGGGTAAACCTAGCTTTAGCCTAAGCCTAGGGGTGCCCTAACCTAATCCTAGGGGTTCCATAGCCTAAGCCTTTGGGTGCCCTAGCCTAAGCCTAGGGGTGCCCTAGCCTAAGCCTAGGGGTGCCCTGGCCTTAGGCTAGGGGAGCCCTAGCCTTAGCCTAAGCCTAGGGGTGCCCTAGCCAAGCCTAGTGGTGCCCTAGCCTAAGCCTAGGGGTGTCCTAGCCTAACCTTAGGGGTGCCCTAGCCTTAGGCTAGGAGAGCCGTAACCTTAGCCTAAGCCTAGGTCTGCCCTAGCCTAAGCCTAGGGGAGCCCTAGCTTAAGCCTAGGGGTCCCTAGCCTAAACCTATGGGTGTCCTAGACTAAGCCTAGGGGTGCCGTAGCTTTAGCCTAAGCCTACGGGTGCCCTAGCCTAAGCCTAGGGGTGTCCTAGCCTAAACCTAGGAGTGCCCCAGCCCAAGCCTAGGGGTGCCCTAGCCTAAGCCTAGGGGCGCCCTAGCCTTAGTCTAGGGGAGCCCTAGCCTTAGCCGAAGCCTAGGGCCGCCCTAGCCTAAAACTGTGGGTGCCCTAGCCTAAGTTTAGGGGTGCCCTAACCTAAGGCTAGGGGAGCCCTAGCCTTAGTCTAAGTCTAGGGGTGCCCTATCCAAAGCCTAGAGGTGCCCTATCCTTAGGCTAGGGGAGTCCTCGGCTTAGCCGAAGCTTTAGAGTGCCCTAGCCTAAGCCTAGGGGTGCCCTAGCCTAAGCCTAGGGGAGCACTAGCCTTAGCCAAAGCTTAGGGGTGCCCTAGCCTAAGCATAGGGGTGCCCTAACCTTAGCCTAGGTGAGCCCTAGCCTTAGCCTAAGCCTAGGGGTGCCCTAGCCTAAGCATAGGGGTGTCCTAGCCTAAAACTAGGTGTGCCGTATCCTAAGCCTAGGGGTGCCCTAGCCTAAGCCTAGGTTTGCCCAGGCCTTAGGCTAGGGGAGCCGTAGCCTTAGCCTAAGCCTAGGAGTACCCTGCTCTAAGCCTAGGGGTGCCCTAGCCTAAGCCTAGGGTTTCCCTAGCCTAAGCCTAGGGGTGCCCTAGCCTAAACCTAGGGGTGCCTTACCCTAAGCCTAGGGGTGCCCTATTCTAAGCCTAGGGGTGCCCTAGCCTAAGCCTTGGGGTGCCCTAGCCTAAGCCTAGTTGTGCCCTAGCCTAAGCCTAGGGGTGCCGTATCCTAAGCCTAGGGGTGCCCTAGCCTTAGGCTAGGGGTGCACTAGCCTTAGCCTAAGCATAGCGGTGCCCTAGCCTAAGCTTAGGGGTGCCCTAACCTATGCCTGGGGGTGCCCTAGCCTTAGGCTAGGTGAGCCCTAGCCATAGCCTAAGCCTAGGGGTGCCCTAACCTATGCCTAGGGGTGCCCTAGCCTAAGAATAGGGGTGCCCTAGCCTAAGCTTAGGGGTGGCCTAGCCTAAGCCTAGGGGTGCCCTAGCCTAAGCCTATGGGTGCCCTAGCCTTAGGCTAGGGTAAACCTAGCTTTAGCCTAAGCCTAGGGGTGCCCTAACCTAATCCTAGGGGTTCCATAGCCTAAGCCTTTGGGTGCCCTAGCCTAAGCCTAGGGGTGCCCTAGCCTAAGCCTAGGGGTGCCCTGGCCTTAGGCTAGGGGAGCCCTAGCCTTAGCCTAAGCCTAGGGGTGCCCTAGCCAAGCCTAGTGGTGCCCTAGCCTAAGCCTAGGGGTGTCCTAGCCTAACCTTAGGGGTGCCCTAGCCTTAGGCTAGGAGAGCCGTAACCTTAGCCTAAGCCTAGGTCTGCCCTAGCCTAAGCCTAGGGGAGCCCTAGCTTAAGCCTAGGGGTCCCTAGCCTAAACCTATGGGTGTCCTAGACTAAGCCTAGGGGTGCCGTAGCTTTAGCCTAAGCCTACGGGTGCCCTAGCCTAAGCCTAGGGGTGTCCTAGCCTAAACCTAGGAGTGCCCCAGCCCAAGCCTAGGGGTGCCCTAGCCTAAGCCTAGGGGCGCCCTAGCCTTAGTCTAGGGGAGCCCTAGCCTTAGCCGAAGCCTAGGGCCGCCCTAGCCTAAAACTGTGGGTGCCCTAGCCTAAGTTTAGGGGTGCCCTAACCTAAGGCTAGGGGAGCCCTAGCCTTAGTCTAAGTCTAGGGGTGCCCTATCCAAAGCCTAGAGGTGCCCTATCCTTAGGCTAGGGGAGTCCTCGGCTTAGCCGAAGCTTTAGAGTGCCCTAGCCTAAGCCTAGGGGTGCCCTGGCCTAAGCCTAGGGGTGCCCTAACCCAAGCCTAGGGGTGCCCAAGCGTTAGGCTAGGGGAGCCCTAGCCTTAGCCTAAGCTTAGGGGTGCCCTAGCCTAAGCTTAGAGGTGCCCTAGCCTAAGCCTAGGGGTGCCCTAGCCTATGTCTAGGGGTTCCCTACCTAAGGCTAGGGGTGCCCTAGCCTAAGCCTAGGGGTGCCCAAGCCTAAGCCTAGGGGTGCCCTAGCCTTAGGCTAGGGAAGCCCTAGCCTTAGCGTAAGCCTAGTTGTGCCCTATCCTAAGCCTAGCGGTGCCCTAACCTAAGCCTAGGGTTGCCCTAGCCTAAGCCTATGGGTGCCCTAACCTATGCCTAGGGGTGCCCTAGCCTTACGCAACGGGAGCCCTAGCCTTAGCCTAAGCCTAGGGGTGCCCTTCCTAAGCCTAGTGGTGTCCTAGCCTTAGCCTAGGGGTGCCCTAGCCTAAGCCTAGGGGTGCCTTAGCCTAAGCCTTGGGGTGCCCTATCCTAAGCCTAAGGGTGCCCTAGCCTTAGACTAGGGGAGCCCTAGCCTGAGCCTAAGCATAGGGGTGCCCTAGTCTTAGCCTAGGGGTGCCCTAGCCTAAGCCTAGGGGTGCCCTAGCCTTAGCCTAGGGGAGCCCTAGGCTTAGCCTAAACCTAGGGTTGCCCTAGCCTAAGCCTAGGGGTGCCCTAGCCTGAGAATAGGGATGCCCTAACCTGAGCCTGCGGTGCCCTAGCCTGAGGATAGGGGAGCTCTAGCGTTAGTCTAGCCTATTATTGCCCTAGCCTAAGCCTAGGGGTGTCATAGCCTAAGCCTTGGGGTGCCCAAGCCTAAGCTTAGGGGTGCCCTAACCTAAGCCTAGGGGTGCCCTAGCCATAGGCTAGGGGTGTCCTAGCCTAAGCCTAGGGGTGCCCTAGCCTAAGCCTAGGGGTGCCCTAGCCTAAGCCTAGGGGAGCCCTAGCCTAAGCCTAAGCCTAGGGGTACCCTAGCCTAAGACTAGGTGTGCCCTAACCTAAGCCTAGGGGTGCCCTAGCCTAAGCCTAGGGGTGTCCTAGCATTAGTCTAGTGGAACCCTAGCCTTAGCCTAAAACTAGGGCTGCCCTATCCTAAGCCTAGGGGTGCCCAGCCTAAGCCTAGGGGTGCCATAGCCTAAGCCTATGGGTGCCCTAGCCTTAGGCTAGGGGAGCCCTAGCCTTAGTCTAAGCCTAGGGGTGTCCTAGCCAAAGCCTAGGGGAGCCCTATCCTTAGGCTAGGGGAGTCCTCACCTTAGCCGAAGCCTTGGGGTGCCCAGCCTAAGCCTAGGGGTGCCCTAGCCTAAGCCTAGGGGTGCCCTAACCCAAGCCTAGGGATGCCCTAGAGTTAGGCTAGAGGAGCCCTAGCCTTAGCCTAAGCCTAGGGGTGCCCTACCCTAAGCCTAGGGGTGCCCTATCCTAAGGCTAGGGCAGCACTAGCCTTAGCCTAAGCTTAGGGGTGCCCTAGCCTAAGCCTAAGGGTGCCCTAGCCTAAGTCTAGGGGTGCCCTAGCATAAGCCTAGGGGTACCCTAGCCTTAGGCTAGGGGAGCCCTAGCCTTAGCCTAAAACTAGGGGTGCCCCAACCTAAGCCTATGGGTGCCCTAGCCTACGTCTAGGGGTGTGCCTAGCCTAAGAATAGGGGTGCCCTAACCTAAGCGTAGGGGTTCCCTACCTAAGCCTATGGGTGCCCTAGCCTAAGCCTAGGGGTGCCCAAGCCTATGCCTAGGTGTGCCCTAACCTTAGGCTAGGGGAGGCGTAGCCTTAGCCCAAGCCTAGGGGTGCCCTAGCCTAAGCCTAGGAGTGCCCTAGCCTAAGCCTAGGGTTGCCCTAGCCTAAGCTTAGCGGTGCCCTAACCTAAGCCTAGGGGTGCCCTAGCCTTTGGCTAGGGGTGCACTAGCCTTAGCCTATGCCTAGGGGTTTCCTAGCCTAAGCTTAGGGGTGCCCTAGCCTATGCCTAGGGGTGCCCTAGCCTTAGGCTAGGTGAGCCCTAGCCTTAGCCTAACCCTAGGGGTGCCCTAGCCGTAGGCTAGGCGAGCCCTAGCCTTAGCCTAAGCCTAGGGGTGCCCTAGCCTAAGCCTAGGGTTGCCCTAGCCTAAGCTTAGGGGTGCCCTAGCCTAAGCCTAGGGGTGCCCTAGCCTAAGGCTAGGGGAGCACTAGCCTTAGCCAAAGCTTAGGGGTGCCCTAGCCTAAGCCTTAGGGTGCCCTAGCCTAAGCCTAGGGGTGCCCTACCCTAAGCCTAGGGGTGCCCTAGCCTAAGCCTAGGGGTGCCCAGGCCTTAGGTTAGGGGAGCCGTAGCCTTAGCCTAAGCCTAGGAGTGCCCTGCTCTAAGCCTAGGGGTGCCCTAGCCTAAGCTTAGGGTTGCCCTAGCCTAAGCCTAGGGGTGCCCTAGCCTAAGCCTAGGGGTGCACTAGCCGTAGCCTAACCCTAGGGGTGCCCTAGCCTAAGCCTATGGGTGTCCTAGCATTAGTCTAGTGGAACCCTAGCCTTAGCCTAAAACTAGGGCTGCCCTATCCTAAGCCTAGGGGTGCCCAGCCTAAGCCTAGGGGTGCCATAGCCTAAGCCTAGGGGAGCCCTATCCTTAGGCTAGGAGAGTCCTCACCTTAGCCGAAGCCTTGGGGTGCCCAGCCTAAGCCTAGGGGTTCCGTAGCCTAAGCCTAGGGGTGCCCTAGCCCAAGCCTAGGGATGCCCTAGCGTTAGGCTAGAGGAGCCCTAGCCTTAGCCTAAGCCTAGGGGTGCCCTACCCTAAGCCTAGGGGTGCCCTATCCTAAGGCTAGGGCAGCACTAGCCTTAGCCTAAGCTTAGGGGTGCCCTAGTCTAAGCCTAGGGGTGCCCTAGCCTAAGTCTAGGGGTGCCCTAGCATAAGCCTAGGGGTACACTAGCCTTAGGCTAGGGGAGCCCTAGCCTTAGCCTAAACCTAGGGGTGCCCCAACCTAAGCCTAGGGGTGCCCTAGCCTACGTCTAGGGGTGTGCCTAGCCTAAGAATAGGGGTGCCCTAACCTAAGCGTAGGGGTTCCCTACCCAAGCCTAGGGGTGCCCTAGCCTAAGCCTAGGGGTGCCCTAGACTAAGCCTAGGGGTGCCCAAGCCTATGCCTAGGGGTGCCTTAACCTTAGGCTAGGGGAGGCGTAGCCTTAGCCCAAGCCTAGGGGTGCCCTAGCCTAAGCCTAGGAGTGCCCTAGCCTAAGCCTAGGGTTGCCCTAGCCTAAGCTTAGGGGTGCCCTAACCTAAGCCTAGGGGTGCCCTAGCCTTTGGCTAGGGGTGCACTAGCCTTAGCCTAAGCCTAGGGGTTTCCTAGCCTAAGCTTAGGGGTGCCCTAGCCTATGCCTAGGGGTGCCCTAGCCTTAGGCTAGGTGAGCCCTAGCCTTAGCCTAACCCTAGGGGTGCCCTAGCCTTAGGCTAGGCGAGCCCTACCCTTAGCCTAAGCCTAGGGGTGCCCTAGCCTAAGCCTTGGGTTGCCCTAACCTAAGCTTAGGGGTGCCCTAGCCTAAGCCTAGGGGTGCCTTAGCCTAAGGCTAGGGGAGCACTAGCCTTAGCCAAAGCTTAGGGGTGCCCTAGCCTAAGCCTTAGGGTGCCCGAGCCTAAGCCTAGGGGTGCCCTACCCTAAGCCTAGGGGTGCCCTAGCCTAAGCATAGGGGTGCCCTAACCTTAGCCTAGGTGAGCCCTAGCCTTAGCCTAAGCCTAGGTGTGCCCTAGCCTAAGCATAGGGGTGCCCTAGCCTAAAATTGGTGTGCCGTATCCTAAGCCTAGGGGTGCCCTAGCCTAAGCCTAGGGGTGCCCAGGCCTTAGGCTAGGGGAGCCGTAGCCTTAGCCTAAGCCTAGGAGTGCTCTGCTCTAAGCCTAGGGGTGCCCTAGCCTAAGCCTAGGGTTGCCCTAGCCTAAGCCTAGGGGTGCCCTAGCCTAAGCCTAGGGGTGCACTAGCCTTAGCCTAACCCTAGGGGTGCCCTAGCCTAAGCTTATGGGTGCCCTAGCCTATGCCTAGGGGTGCCCTAGCCGAAACCTAGGGGTGCCCTACCCTAAGCCTAGGGGTGCCCTATCCTAAGCCTAGGGGTGCCCTAGCCTAAGCCTTGGGGTGCCCTAGCCTAAGCCTAGTTGTGCCCTAGCCTAAGTCTAGGGGTGCACTAGCCTTAGCCTAAGCATAGCGGTGCCCTAGCCTAAGCTTAGGGGTGCCCTAACCTATGCCTAGGGGTGCCCTAGCCTTAGGCTAGGTGAGCCCTAGCCATAGCCTAAGCCTATGGGTGCCATAACCTATGCCTAGGGGTGCCCTAGCCTAAGAATAGGGGTGCCCTAGCCTAAGGTTAGGGGTGGCCTAGCCTAAGCCTAGGGGTGCCCTAGCCTAAGCCTAGGGGTGCCCTAACCTAAGCCTAGGGGTGCCCTAGCCTAAGCCTAGGGGTGCCCTAGCCTAAACCTAGGGGTGCCCTAGCCTAACCCTAGGGGTGGCCTACCTAAGCATAGGGGTGCCCAAGCCTAAGCGTAGGGGTGCCCTAGTCTAAGTCTAGGGGTGCCCTAGCCCAAGCATAGGGGTTCCCTACCTAAGCCTAGTTGTGCCCAAGCCTAAGCCTAGGGGTGCCCTAGCCTTAGGCTAGGGAAGACCTAGCCTTATCCTAAGCCTATGTGTGCCCTAGCCTAAGCCTAGCGGTGCCCTAACCTAATCCTAGGGTTGCCCTAGCCTAAGCCTATGGGTGCCCTAACCTAT
The DNA here is from genome assembly GCF_050624435.1 of Tenrec ecaudatus. Lineage (NCBI taxonomy): Eukaryota > Metazoa > Chordata > Mammalia > Afrosoricida > Tenrecidae > Tenrec > Tenrec ecaudatus. The sequence continues at coordinate 274,954 of NW_027457749.1, forward strand.
GCCTAAGGGTACCCTAGCCTTAGGCTAGGGGAGCCCTAGCCTTAGCCTAAGCCTAGGGGTGCCCTAGCCTAAGCCTAGGGGTGCCTTAGCCTAAGCCGAGGGGTGCCCTATCCTAAGCCTAAGGGTGACCTTGCCTTAGACTAGGGAAGCCCTAGCCTTAGCCTAAGCCTAGGGGTGCCTAGCCTAAGCCTAGGGGTGCCCTAGCCTAAGCCTAGTGGTGCCCTAGCCTTAGCCTACGGGAGCCCTAGCCTTAGACTAGGGGAGCCCTAGCCTTATCCTAAGCCTAGGGGTGCCCCAGCCTAAGCCTAGGGGTGCCCTAGCCTAAGTCTAGAGGTGACTAGCCTAAGCATAGGGGTGCACTAACCTAAGCCTAGGGGTTCCCAAACCTAAGCCTAGGGGTGCCCTAGCCTAAGCCTAGGGGTGCCCTAGCCTAAGTCTAGGGCTGCCCTAGCCTAAGCCTATGGTGCCCTAACCTAAGCCTAGGGGTGTCCTAGCCTTAAGCTAGGGGAGCCCTAGCCTTAGACTAAGCCTATGGGTGCCCTAGCCTAAGCCTAGGGGTGCCCTAGTCTAAGCCTAAGGGTGCCCTAGCCTTAGACTAGGGGAGCCCTAGCCTTAGCCTAAGCCTAGGGGTGCCCTAGCCTAAGCCTAGGGGTGCCCTAGCCTAAGCCTAGGGGTGCCCTAGCCTTAGGCTAGAGGAGCCCTAGTCTTAACCTAAACCTAGGGGTGCCCTAACCTAATCGTAGGGGTGCCCTAGCCTGAGCCTAAGGGTGCCCTAGCCTTAGCCTAGGGGTGCCCTAGCCTAAGCCTAGGGGTGCCTTAGCCTAAGCCTATGGGTCCCCTAGCCTTAGCCTATGCCTAGGGGTGCCCTATCCTAAGCCTAGGTGTGCCCTAGCCTAAGCCTCGGGGTGCCTTAGCCTAAGCCTAATGGTCCCCTAGCCTTAGCCAAAGCCTAGGGGTGCCCTAGCCTAAGCCTAGGGGTGCCCTAGCCTAAGCCTACGGGTGCCTTAGCCTAAGCCTAGGGGTCCCCTAGCCTTAGTATAAGCTAGGGGTGCCCTAGCCTGAGCCGAGGGGTGCCGTAGCCTTAGCTTTGGGGTGCCCTAGCCTAAGCCTAGGGGAGCCCTAGCTTTAGCCTAAGCCTAGGGGTCCCTAGCCTAAGTGTAGGGGTGCCCTAGCCTGAGCCTAAAGGTGCCCTAGCCTTAGCCTACGGTTGCCCTAGCCTAAGCCTAGGGGTGACTTAGCCTAAGCCAAGGGGTACCCTAGCCTTAGCCTAAGCCTAGGGGTGCCCTAGCCTAAGCCTGGGGGTGCCCTAGCCTAAGCCTCGGGGTGCCTTAGCCTAAGCCTAGTGGTCCCCTAGCCTTAGCCTAAGCCTAGGTGTGCCCTAACCTAAGCCTAGGGGTGCCCTAGCCTAAGCCTAGGGGTACCCTAGCCTTACGCTAGGGGATCCTTAGCCTTAGCCTAAGCCTAGGGGTGCCCTAGCCTAAGCCTAGGGGTGCCCTAGCCTAAGGCTAGGGGTGCCCTAGCCTAAGCATAGGGGTGCCCTAGCCTTAGGTTGGGGAGCCCTAGCCTTAGCCTAAGCCTAGGGATGCACTAGCGTAAGACTCGCGGTGCCCTAGCCTAAGCCTAGGGTTGCCCTCGCCTAAGCCTAGGGGTGCCCTAGCCTAAGACTATGATAGCCCGAGCCTAAGCTTAGGGGTGACCTAGCCTAAGCCTAGGGGTGCCCTAGCCTAAGCCCTGGGGTGCCCTAGGGTTAGGCTAGGGGAGCCCTAGCCTTAGCCTAAGCCTAGGGGTACCCTAACCTAAGCCTAGGGGTGCCCTAGCCTAAGCCTAGGGGTGCCCTAGCCTAAGTCTAGGGGTGCCCTATCCTAAGCCTAGGGGTCCCCTAGCCTTAGGCTAGGGGAGCCCTAGCCTTACCCTAAGCCTAGGGGTGCCCCAGCCTAAGCCTAGGGGTGCCCTAGCCTAAGTCTAGGGGTGCCTAGCCTAAGCATAGGGGTGCCCTAACCTAAGCCAAGGGGTGCCCTAGCCTAAGCTTCGGGTGCCCTAGCCTAAGGCTAGGGGTGCCCTAGCCTAAGCCTATGGTGCCCTAACCTAAGCCTAGGGGTGCCCTAGCCTTAAGCTAGGGGAGCCCTAGCCTTAGACTAAGCCTAGGGGTGCCCTAGCCTAAGCCTAGGGGTGCCCTAGTCTAAGCCTAAGGGTGCCCTAGCCTTAGAATAGGGGAGCCCTAGCCTTAGCCTAAGCCTAGAGGTGCCCTAGCCTAAGCCTAGGGGTGCCCTAGCCTAAGCCTAGGGGTGCCCTAGCCTAAGCCTAGAGGTGCCCTAGCCTAAGCCTAGGGGTGCCCTAGCCTAAACCTAGGGGTGCCCTAGCCTAAATGTAGGGGTGCCCTAGCCTGAACCTAAGGGTGCCCTAGCCTTAGCCAAGGGGTGCCCTAGCCTAAGCCTAGGGGTGCCTTAGCCTTAGCCTAGGGGTCCCCTAGCCTTAGCCTAAGCCTAGGGGTGCCCTAGCCTAAGCCTAGGTGTGCCCTACCCTAAGCCTCGGGGTGCCTTAGCCTAAGCCTAATGGTCCCCTAGCCTTAGCCAAAGCCTAGGGGTGCCCGAGCCTAAGCCTACGGGGTGCCTTAGCCTAAGCCTAGGGGTCCCCTAGCCTTAGAATAAGCCTAGGGGTGACCTAGCCTAAGCCTCGGGGAGCCCTAGCTTTAGCCTAAGCCTAGGGGTCCCTAGCCTAAGTGTAGGGGTGCCCTAGCCTGAGCCTAAAGTTGCCCTAGCCTTAGCCTAGGGGTGCCATAGCCTAAGCCTAGGGGTGACTTAGCCTAAGCCAAGTGGTACCCTAGCCTTAGCCTAAGCCTAAGGGTGCCCTAGCCTAAGCCTAGGGGTGCCCTAACCTAAGCCTCGGGGTGCCTTAGCCTAAGCCTAGTGGTCCCCTAGCCTTAGCCTAAGCCTAGGGGTGCCCTAACCTAAGCCTAGGGGTGCCCTAGCCTAAGCCTAGGGGTGCCTTAGCCTAAGCCTAGGGGTCTCCTAGCCTTAGCCTAAGCCTAGTGGTGCCCTAGCCTGAGCCTAGGGAGCCCTAGCTATAGCTTAAGCCTAGGGGTGCCCTAGCCTAAGTTTAGGGGTTCCCTAGCCTTAGTCTAGGGGAGTCCTAGCCTTAGCCTAAGCCTAGGGATGCCCTAGTCTAAGCCTAAGGTTGCCCTAGCCTAACCCTAGAGGTGCCATAGCCGAAGGCTAGGAGAGCCCTAGCTTTAGCCTAAGCCTAGGGATGCCCTAGCCTAAGCCTAGGAGTGCCCCAGCCTAAGCCTAGGGGTGCCCTAGCCTTAGACTAGGGGAGCCCCTAGCCTTAGCCTAAGCCTAGGGGTGCCCTAGTCTGAACCTAGAGGTGCGGTAGCCTTAGCCTAGGCTTGTCCAAGCCTAAGCCTAGGGGTGCCCTAGCTTAAGCCTAGGGGTGCCCTAGCTTAAGCCTAGGGGTGCCCTAGCCTTAGGCTAGAGGAGCCCTAGCCTTAGCCTAAACCTAGGGGTGCCCTAGCCTTAGTGTAGGGGTGCCCTAGGCTGAGCCTAAGGGTGCCCTAGCCTTATCCTAGGGGTGCCTTAGCCTAAGCTTAGGGGTGCCTTAGTCTAATCCTAGGGGTCCCCTAGCCTTAGCCTAAGCCTAGGGGTGCCCTAGCCTAAGCCTAGGGGTGCCCTAACCTAAGCCTCGGGGTGCCTTAGCCTAAGCCTAGTGGTCCCCTAGCCTTCGCCTAAGCCTAGGGGTGCCCTAGACTAAGCCTAGGGGTGCCCTAGCCTAAGCCTAGGGCTGCCTTAGCCTAAGCCTAGGGTTCCCCTAGCCTTAGCCTAAGCCTAGGGGTGCCCTAGCCTGAACCTAGAGGTGCGGTAGCCTTAGCCTAGGCTTGCCCTACCCTAAGCCTAGGGGAGCCTAGCCTAAGTTTAGGGGTTCACTAGCATTAGCCTAAACTAGGGGTGCCCTAGCCTAAGCGTAGGGGTGCCCTAGCCTAAGTGTAGGGGTGCCCTAGCCTAAGTGTAGGGGTGCCCTAGCCTGAGCCTATGGGTGCCCTAGCCTTAGCCCAAGCATAGGGGTGCCCTAGCCTAAGCCCAGGGGTGCCCTAGCCTAAGCCTAAGGGTGCCCTAGCCTTAGGCTGGGAGCCGTAGCCTTAGCCTAAGCCTAGGGGTACACTAGTCTAAACTTGGGGTGCCCTAGCCTAAGACTAGGGGTGCACGAGCCTAAGCTAGGGGTGCCCTAGCCTAAGCATAGGGGTGCCCTAGCCTAAGCATAGGAGTGCCCTAGCCTTAAGTTGGGGAGCCCTAGCCTTAACCTAAGCCTAGGGGTGCCCTAGCCGAAGCCTAGGGGTGCGCTAGCCTAAGCCTAGGGGTGCCCTAGCCTAAGCCTAGGGGTGCCCTAGCCTAAGCCTAGGGGTGCCCTAGCCTTAGCCTAGGGGTGCCCTACTCTTACGCTAGTGGAGCCCTAGCCTTACCCTAAGACTAGGGATGCCCTAGCCTAAGCCTAGTGGTGCCCTAGCCTAAGCCTATGGGTGCCCTAGCCTTAAGCTAGGGGAGCCTTAGGCTTAGCCTAAGTCTAAGGCCGCCCTAGCCTAAACCTAGGGGTGCCCTAGCCTAAGCTTAGGGGTGCCCTAGCCTTAGACTAAGGGACCCCTAGACTTAGCCTAAGCTTAAGGATGCCCTAGCCTAAGCCTAGGGGTGCCCTAGCCTAAGCCTAGGGGTGCCCTAGCATAAGTGTAGGGATAACCTAGCCTGAGCCTAAGGGTGGCCTAGCCTTAGCCTAGGGGTGCCCTAGCCTAAACCTAGGGGTGCCTTAGCCTAAGCCTAGGGGTGCCCTAGCCTAAGCCTAGGGGTGCCCTAGCCTAAGCCTCGGGGTGCCTTAGCCTAAGCCTAGTGGTCCCCTAGCCTTAGCCTAAGCCTAGGGGTGCCCTAGCCTGAGCCTAAGGGTGCCCTATCCTTAGCCTAGCGGTGCCTTAGCCTAAGCCTAGGGTTGCCCTAGTCTAAGCCTAAGATTGCCCTAGCCTAAGCCTAGGGGTGTCCTAGCCTTAGGCTAGGGGAGCCCTAGCTTTAGCCTAAGCCTAGGGGTGCCCTAGCCTAAGCCTAGGGTTGCCCTAGCCTTAGGCTGGGAGCCCTAGCCTTAGCCTAAGCCTAGGGGTGCACTAGCCTAAGCCTAGGGGTGCCCTAGCCTTAGGCTAGGGGTGCCCTAGCTTAAGCATAGGGGTGCCCTAGCCTTAGGTTGGAGAGCCCTACCATTAGCCTAAGCCTAGGGGTGCACAAGCTTAAGACTCTGGGTGCCCTAGCCTAAGCCTAGGGTTGCCCTAGCCTAAGCCTAGGAATGCCCTAGCCTAAGACTATGATAGCCCGAGCCTAAGCTTAGGTGTGCCCTAGGGTTAGGCTAGGGGAGCCCTAGCCTTAGCCTAAGCCTAGGGGTGCCCTAGCCTAAGCCTAGGGGTGCCCTAACCTAAGTCTAGGGGTGCCCTATCCTAAGCCTAGGGGTACCCTAGCCTTAGGCTAGGGGAGCCCTAGCCTTAGCCTAAACCTAGGGGTGCCCTAGCCTAAGCATAGGGGTGCCCTAGCCTTAGGTTGGGGAGCCCTAGCCTTAGCCAAAGCCTAGGGGTGCACTAGTGTAAGACTCGGGGTGCCCTATCCTAAGCCTAGGGTTGCCCTAGCCTAAGCCTAGGGGTGCCCTAGCCTCAGACTATGATAGCCCGAGCCTAAGCTTAGGGGTGCCCTAGCCTAAGCCTAGTGGTGCCCTAGCCTAAGCCTAGGGGTGCCCTAGCCTAAGTCCAGGGGTGCCCAATCCTAAGCCTAGGGGTACCCTAACCTTAGGCTAGGGGAGCCCTAGCCTTAGCCTAAGCCTAGGGGTGCCCCAGCCTAAGCCTAGGGGTGCCCTAGCCTAAGTCTAGAGGTGACTAGCCTAAGCATAGGGGTGCACTAACCTAAGCCTAGGGGTTCCCAAACCTAAGCCTAGGGGTGCCCTAGCCTTAGGCTAGGGAAGCCCTAGCCTTAGCCTAAGCCTAGGGGTGCCCTAGCCTAAGCCTAGGGGTGCCCTAGCCTAAGTCTAGGGCTGCCCTAGCCTAAGCCTATGGTGCCCTAACCTAAGCCTAGGGGTGCCCTAGCCTTAAGCTAGGGGAGCCCTAGCCTTAGACTAAGCCTAGGGGTGCCCTAGCCTAAGCCTAGGGGTGCCCTAGTATAAGCCTATGGGTGCCCTAGCCTTAGACTAGGGGAGCCCTAGCCTTAGTCTAAGCCTAGGGGTGCCCTAGCCTAAGCCTAGGGGTGCCCTAGCCTAAGCCTAGGGGTGCCCTAGCCTTAGGCTAGAGGAGCCCTAGTCTTAACCTAAACCTAGGGGTGCCCTAACCTAATCGTAGGGGTGCCCTAGCCTGAGCCTAAGGGTGCCCTAGCCTTAGCCTAGGGGTGCCCTAGCCTAAGCCTAGGGGTGCCTTAGCCTAAGCCTAGGGGTCCCCTAGCCTTAGCCTATGCCTAGGGGTGCCCTAGCCTAAGCCTAGGTGTGCCCTAGCCTAAACCTCGGGGTGCCTTAGCCTAAGCCTAATGGTCCCCTAGCCTTAGCCAAAGCCTAGGGGTGCCCTAGCCTAAGCCTAGGGGTGCCCTAGCCTAAGCCTACGGGTGCCTTAGCCTAAGCCTAGGGGTCCCCTAGCCTTAGTATAAGCTAGGGGTGCCCTAGCCTGAGCCGAGGGGTGCCGTAGCCTTAGCTTTGGGGTGCCCTAGCCTAAGCCTAGGGGAGCCCTAGCTTTAGCCTAAGCCTAGGGGTCCCTAGCCTAAGTGTAGGGGTGCCGTAGCCTGAGCCTAAAGGTGCCCTAGCCTTAGCCTACGGTTGCCCTAGCCTAAGCCTAGGGGTGACTTAGCCTAAGCCAAGGGGTACCCTAGCCTTAGCCTAAGCCTAGGGGTGCCCTAGCCTAAGCCTAGGGGTGCCCTAGCCTAAGCCTCGGGGTGCCTTAGCCTAAGCCTAGTGGTCCCCTAGCCTTAGCCTAAGCCTAGGGGTGCCCTAGCCTAAGCCTAGGGGTACCCTAGCCTTACGCTAGGGGATCCTTAGCCTTAGCCTAAGCCTAGGGGTGCCCTAGCCTAAGCCTAGGGGTGCCCTATCCTAAGGCTAGGGGTGCCCTAGCCTAAGCATAGGGGTGCCCTAGCCTTAGGTTGGGGAGCCCTAGCCTTAGCCTAAGCCTAGGGATGCACTTGCGTAAGACTCGCGGTGCCCTAGCCTAAGCCTAGGGTTGCCCTAGCCTAAGCCTAGGGGTGCCCTAGCCTAAGACTATGATAGCCCGAGCCTAAGCTTAGGGGTGACCTAGCCTAAGCCTAGGTGTGCCCTAGCCTAAGCCCTGGGGTGCCCTAGGGTTAGGCTAGGGGAGCCCTAGCCTTAGCCTAAGCCTAGGGGTACCCTAACCTAAGCCTAGGGGTGCCCTAGCCTAAGCCTAGGGGTGCCCTAGCCTAAGTCTAGGGGTGCCCTATCCTAAGTCTAGGGGTCCCCTAGCCTTAGGCTAGGGGAGCCCTAGCCTTAGCCTAAGCCTAGGGGTGCCCCAGCCTAAGCCTAGGGGTGCCCTAGCCTAAGTCTAGGGGTGCCTAGCCTAAGCATAGGGGTGCCCTAACCTAAGCCTAGGGGTGCCCTAGCCTAAGCCTAGGGGTGCCCTAGCCTAAACCTAGGGGTGCCCTAGCCTAACCCTAGGGGTGGCCTACCTAAGCATAGGGGTGCCCAAGCCTAAGCGTAGGGGTGCCCTAGTCTAAGTCTAGGGGTGCCCTAGCCCAAGCATAGGGGTTCCCTACCTAAGCCTAGTTGTGCCCAAGCCTAAGCCTAGGGGTGCCCTAGCCTTAGGCTAGGGAAGACCTAGCCTTATCCTAAGCCTATGTGTGCCCTAGCCTAAGCCTAGCGGTGCCCTAACCTAATCCTAGGGTTGCCCTAGCCTAAGCCTATGGGTGCCCTAACCTATGCCTAAGGGTACCCTAGCCTTAGGCTAGGGGAGCCCTAGCCTTAGCCTAAGCCTAGGGGTGCCCTAGCCTAAGCCTAGGGGTGCCTTAGCCTAAGCCGAGGGGTGCCCTATCCTAAGCCTAAGGGTGACCTTGCCTTAGACTAGGGAAGCCCTAGCCTTAGCCTAAGCCTAGGGGTGCCTAGCCTAAGCCTAGGGGTGCCCTAGCCTAAGCCTAGTGGTGCCCTAGCCTTAGCCTACGGGAGCCCTAGCCTTAGACTAGGGGAGCCCTAGCCTTATCCTAAGCCTAGGGGTGCCCCAGCCTAAGCCTAGGGGTGCCCTAGCCTAAGTCTAGAGGTGACTAGCCTAAGCATAGGGGTGCACTAACCTAAGCCTAGGGGTTCCCAAACCTAAGCCTAGGGGTGCCCTAGCCTAAGCCTAGGGGTGCCCTAGCCTAAGTCTAGGGCTGCCCTAGCCTAAGCCTATGGTGCCCTAACCTAAGCCTAGGGGTGTCCTAGCCTTAAGCTAGGGGAGCCCTAGCCTTAGACTAAGCCTATGGGTGCCCTAGCCTAAGCCTAGGGGTGCCCTAGTCTAAGCCTAAGGGTGCCCTAGCCTTAGACTAGGGGAGCCCTAGCCTTAGCCTAAGCCTAGGGGTGCCCTAGCCTAAGCCTAGGGGTGCCCTAGCCTAAGCCTAGGGGTGCCCTAGCCTTAGGCTAGAGGAGCCCTAGTCTTAACCTAAACCTAGGGGTGCCCTAACCTAATCGTAGGGGTGCCCTAGCCTGAGCCTAAGGGTGCCCTAGCCTTAGCCTAGGGGTGCCCTAGCCTAAGCCTAGGGGTGCCTTAGCCTAAGCCTATGGGTCCCCTAGCCTTAGCCTATGCCTAGGGGTGCCCTATCCTAAGCCTAGGTGTGCCCTAGCCTAAGCCTCGGGGTGCCTTAGCCTAAGCCTAATGGTCCCCTAGCCTTAGCCAAAGCCTAGGGGTGCCCTAGCCTAAGCCTAGGGGTGCCCTAGCCTAAGCCTACGGGTGCCTTAGCCTAAGCCTAGGGGTCCCCTAGCCTTAGTATAAGCTAGGGGTGCCCTAGCCTGAGCCGAGGGGTGCCGTAGCCTTAGCTTTGGGGTGCCCTAGCCTAAGCCTAGGGGAGCCCTAGCTTTAGCCTAAGCCTAGGGGTCCCTAGCCTAAGTGTAGGGGTGCCCTAGCCTGAGCCTAAAGGTGCCCTAGCCTTAGCCTACGGTTGCCCTAGCCTAAGCCTAGGGGTGACTTAGCCTAAGCCAAGGGGTACCCTAGCCTTAGCCTAAGCCTAGGGGTGCCCTAGCCTAAGCCTGGGGGTGCCCTAGCCTAAGCCTCGGGGTGCCTTAGCCTAAGCCTAGTGGTCCCCTAGCCTTAGCCTAAGCCTAGGTGTGCCCTAACCTAAGCCTAGGGGTGCCCTAGCCTAAGCCTAGGGGTACCCTAGCCTTACGCTAGGGGATCCTTAGCCTTAGCCTAAGCCTAGGGGTGCCCTAGCCTAAGCCTAGGGGTGCCCTAGCCTAAGGCTAGGGGTGCCCTAGCCTAAGCATAGGGGTGCCCTAGCCTTAGGTTGGGGAGCCCTAGCCTTAGCCTAAGCCTAGGGATGCACTAGCGTAAGACTCGCGGTGCCCTAGCCTAAGCCTAGGGTTGCCCTCGCCTAAGGCTAGGGGTGCCCTAGCCTAAGCCTATGGTGCCCTAACCTAAGCCTAGGGGTGCCCTAGCCTTAAGCTAGGGGAGCCCTAGCCTTAGACTAAGCCTAGGGGTGCCCTAGCCTAAGCCTAGGGGTGCCCTAGTCTAAGCCTAAGGGTGCCCTAGCCTTAGAATAGGGGAGCCCTAGCCTTAGCCTAAGCCTAGAGGTGCCCTAGCCTAAGCCTAGGGGTGCCCTAGCCTAAGCCTAGGGGTGCCCTAGCCTAAGCCTAGAGGTGCCCTAGCCTAAGCCTAGGGGTGCCCTAGCCTAAACCTAGGGGTGCCCTAGCCTAAATGTAGGGGTGCCCTAGCCTGAACCTAAGGGTGCCCTAGCCTTAGCCAAGGGGTGCCCTAGCCTAAGCCTAGGGGTGCCTTAGCCTTAGCCTAGGGGTCCCCTAGCCTTAGCCTAAGCCTAGGGGTGCCCTAGCCTAAGCCTAGGTGTGCCCTACCCTAAGCCTCGGGGTGCCTTAGCCTAAGCCTAATGGTCCCCTAGCCTTAGCCAAAGCCTAGGGGTGCCCGAGCCTAAGCCTACGGGGTGCCTTAGCCTAAGCCTAGGGGTCCCCTAGCCTTAGAATAAGCCTAGGGGTGACCTAGCCTAAGCCTCGGGGAGCCCTAGCTTTAGCCTAAGCCTAGGGGTCCCTAGCCTAAGTGTAGGGGTGCCCTAGCCTGAGCCTAAAGTTGCCCTAGCCTTAGCCTAGGGGTGCCATAGCCTAAGCCTAGGGGTGACTTAGCCTAAGCCAAGTGGTACCCTAGCCTTAGCCTAAGCCTAAGGGTGCCCTAGCCTAAGCCTAGGGGTGCCCTAACCTAAGCCTCGGGGTGCCTTAGCCTAAGCCTAGTGGTCCCCTAGCCTTAGCCTAAGCCTAGGGGTGCCCTAACCTAAGCCTAGGGGTGCCCTAGCCTAAGCCTAGGGGTGCCTTAGCCTAAGCCTAGGGGTCTCCTAGCCTTAGCCTAAGCCTAGTGGTGCCCTAGCCTGAGCCTAGGGAGCCCTAGCTATAGCTTAAGCCTAGGGGTGCCCTAGCCTAAGTTTAGGGGTTCCCTAGCCTTAGTCTAGGGGAGTCCTAGCCTTAGCCTAAGCCTAGGGATGCCCTAGTCTAAGCCTAAGGTTGCCCTAGCCTAACCCTAGAGGTGCCATAGCCGAAGGCTAGGAGAGCCCTAGCTTTAGCCTAAGCCTAGGGATGCCCTAGCCTAAGCCTAGGAGTGCCCCAGCCTAAGCCTAGGGGTGCCCTAGCCTTAGACTAGGGGAGCCCCTAGCCTTAGCCTAAGCCTAGGGGTGCCCTAGTCTGAACCTAGAGGTGCGGTAGCCTTAGCCTAGGCTTGTCCAAGCCTAAGCCTAGGGGTGCCCTAGCTTAAGCCTAGGGGTGCCCTAGCTTAAGCCTAGGGTTGCCCTAGCCTTAGGCTAGAGGAGCCCTAGCCTTAGCCTAAACCTAGGGGTGCCCTAGCCTTAGTGTAGGGGTGCCCTAGGCTGAGCCTAAGGGTGCCCTAGCCTTATCCTAGGGGTGCCTTAGCCTAAGCTTAGGGGTGCCTTAGTCTAATCCTAGGGGTCCCCTAGCCTTAGCCTAAGCCTAGGGGTGCCCTAGCCTAAGCCTAGGGGTGCCCTAACCTAAGCCTCGGGGTGCCTTAGCCTAAGCCTAGTGGTCCCCTAGCCTTCGCCTAAGCCTAGGGGTGCCCTAGACTAAGCCTAGGGGTGCCCTAGCCTAAGCCTAGGGCTGCCTTAGCCTAAGCCTAGGGTTCCCCTAGCCTTAGCCTAAGCCTAGGGGTGCCCTAGCCTGAACCTAGAGGTGCGGTAGCCTTAGCCTAGGCTTGCCCTACCCTAAGCCTAGGGGAGCCTAGCCTAAGTTTAGGGGTTCACTAGCATTAGCCTAAACTAGGGGTGCCCTAGCCTAAGCGTAGGGGTGCCCTAGCCTAAGTGTAGGGGTGCCCTAGCCTAAGTGTAGGGGTGCCCTAGCCTGAGCCTATGGGTGCCCTAGCCTTAGCCCAAGCATAGGGGTGCCCTAGCCTAAGCCCAGGGGTGCCCTAGCCTAAGCCTAAGGGTGCCCTAGCCTTAGGCTGGGAGCCGTAGCCTTAGCCTAAGCCTAGGGGTACACTAGTCTAAACTTGGGGTGCCCTAGCCTAAGACTAGGGGTGCACGAGCCTAAGCTAGGGGTGCCCTAGCCTAAGCATAGGGGTGCCCTAGCCTAAGCATAGGAGTGCCCTAGCCTTAAGTTGGGGAGCCCTAGCCTTAACCTAAGCCTAGGGGTGCCCTAGCCGAAGCCTAGGGGTGCGCTAGCCTAAGCCTAGGGGTGCCCTAGCCTAAGCCTAGGGGTGCCCTAGCCTAAGCCTAGGGGTGCCCTAGCCTTAGCCTAGGGGTGCCCTACTCTTACGCTAGTGGAGCCCTAGCCTTACCCTAAGACTAGGGATGCCCTAGCCTAAGCCTAGTGGTGCCCTAGCCTAAGCCTATGGGTGCCCTAGCCTTAAGCTAGGGGAGCCTTAGGCTTAGCCTAAGTCTAAGGCCGCCCTAGCCTAAACCTAGGGGTGCCCTAGCCTAAGCTTAGGGGTGCCCTAGCCATAGACTAAGGGACCCCTAGACTTAGCCTAAGCTTAAGGATGCCCTAGCCTAAGCCTAGGGGTGCCCTAGCCTAAGCCTAGGGGTGCCCTAGCATAAGTGTAGGGATAACCTAGCCTGAGCCTAAGGGTGGCCTAGCCTTAGCCTAGGGGTGCCCTAGCCTAAACTTAGGGGTGCCTTAGCCTAAGCCTAGGGGTGCCCTAGCCTAAGCCTAGGGGTGCCCTAGCCTAAGCCTCGGGGTGCCTTAGCCTAAGCCTAGTGGTCCCCTAGCCTTAGCCTAAGCCTAGGGGTGCCCTAGCCTGAGCCTAAGGGTGCCCTATCCTTAGCCTAGCGGTGCCTTAGCCTAAGCCTAGGGTTGCCCTAGTCTAAGCCTAAGATTGCCCTAGCCTAAGCCTAGGGGTGTCCTAGCCTTAGGCTAGGGGAGCCCTAGCTTTAGCCTAAGCCTAGGGGTGCCCTAGCCTAAGCCTAGGGTTGCCCTAGCCTTAGGCTGGGAGCCCTAGCCTTAGCCTAAGCCTAGGGGTGCACTAGCCTAAGCCTAGGGGTGCCCTAGCCTTAGGCTAGGGGTGCCCTAGCTTAAGCATAGGGGTGCCCTAGCCTTAGGTTGGAGAGCCCTACCATTAGCCTAAGCCTAGGGGTGCACAAGCTTAAGACTCTGGGTGCCCTAGCCTAAGCCTAGGGTTGCCCTAGCCTAAGCCTAGGAATGCCCTAGCCTAAGACTATGATAGCCCGAGCCTAAGCTTAGGTGTGCCCTAGGGTTAGGCTAGGGGAGCCCTAGCCTTAGCCTAAGCCTAGGGGTGCCCTAGCCTAAGCCTAGGGGTGCCCTAACCTAAGTCTAGGGGTGCCCTATCCTAAGCCTAGGGGTACCCTAGCCTTAGGCTAGGGGAGCCCTAGCCTTAGCCTAAACCTAGGGGTGCCCTAGCCTAAGCATAGGGGTGCCCTAGCCTTAGGTTGGGGAGCCCTAGCCTTAGCCAAAGCCTAGGGGTGCACTAGTGTAAGACTCGGGGTGCCCTATCCTAAGCCTAGGGTTGCCCTAGCCTAAGCCTAGGGGTGCCCTAGCCTCAGACTATGATAGCCCGAGCCTAAGCTTAGGGGTGCCCTAGCCTAAGCCTAGTGGTGCCCTAGCCTAAGCCTAGGGGTGCCCTAGCCTAAGTCCAGGGGTGCCCAATCCTAAGCCTAGGGGTACCCTAACCTTAGGCTAGGGGAGCCCTAGCCTTAGCCTAAGCCTAGGGGTGCCCCAGCCTAAGCCTAGGGGTGCCCTAGCCTAAGTCTAGAGGTGACTAGCCTAAGCATAGGGGTGCACTAACCTAAGCCTAGGGGTTCCCAAACCTAAGCCTAGGGGTGCCCTAGCCTTAGGCTAGGGAAGCCCTAGCCTTAGCCTAAGCCTAGGGGTGCCCTAGCCTAAGCCTAGGGGTGCCCTAGCCTAAGTCTAGGGCTGCCCTAGCCTAAGCCTATGGTGCCCTAACCTAAGCCTAGGGGTGCCCTAGCCTTAAGCTAGGGGAGCCCTAGCCTTAGACTAAGCCTAGGGGTGCCCTAGCCTAAGCCTAGGGGTGCCCTAGTCTAAGCCTATGGGTGCCCTAGCCTTAGACTAGGGGAGCCCTAGCCTTAGTCTAAGCCTAGGGGTGCCCTAGCCTAAGCCTAGGGGTGCCCTAGCCTAAGCCTAGGGGTGCCCTAGCCTTAGGCTAGAGGAGCCCTAGTCTTAACCTAAACCTAGGGGTGCCCTAACCTAATCGTAGGGGTGCCCTAGCCTGAGCCTAAGGGTGCCCTAGCCTTAGCCTAGGGGTGCCCTAGCCTAAGCCTAGGGGTGCCTTAGCCTAAGCCTAGGGGTCCCCTAGCCTTAGCCTATGCCTAGGGGTGCCCTAGCCTAAGCCTAGGTGTGCCCTAGCCTAAACCTCGGGGTGCCTTAGCCTAAGCCTAATGGTCCCCTAGCCTTAGCCAAAGCCTAGGGGTGCCCTAGCCTAAGCCTAGGGGTGCCCTAGCCTAAGCCTACGGGTGCCTTAGCCTAAGCCTAGGGGTCCCCTAGCCTTAGTATAAGCTAGGGGTGCCCTAGCCTGAGCCGAGGGGTGCCGTAGCCTTAGCTTTGGGGTGCCCTAGCCTAAGCCTAGGGGAGCCCTAGCTTTAGCCTAAGCCTAGGGGTCCCTAGCCTAAGTGTAGGGGTGCCGTAGCCTGAGCCTAAAGGTGCCCTAGCCTTAGCCTACGGTTGCCCTAGCCTAAGCCTAGGGGTGACTTAGCCTAAGCCAAGGGGTACCCTAGCCTTAGCCTAAGCCTAGGGGTGCCCTAGCCTAAGCCTAGGGGTGCCCTAGCCTAAGCCTCGGGGTGCCTTAGCCTAAGCCTAGTGGTCCCCTAGCCTTAGCCTAAGCCTAGGGGTGCCCTAGCCTAAGCCTAGGGGTACCCTAGCCTTACGCTAGGGGATCCTTAGCCTTAGCCTAAGCCTAGGGGTGCCCTAGCCTAAGCCTAGGGGTGCCCTATCCTAAGGCTAGGGGTGCCCTAGCCTAAGCATAGGGGTGCCCTAGCCTTAGGTTGGGGAGCCCTAGCCTTAGCCTAAGCCTAGGGATGCACTTGCGTAAGACTCGCGGTGCCCTAGCCTAAGCCTAGGGTTGCCCTAGCCTAAGCCTAGGGGTGCCCTAGCCTAAGACTATGATAGCCCGAGCCTAAGCTTAGGGGTGACCTAGCCTAAGCCTAGGTGTGCCCTAGCCTAAGCCCTGGGGTGCCCTAGGGTTAGGCTAGGGGAGCCCTAGCCTTAGCCTAAGCCTAGGGGTACCCTAACCTAAGCCTAGGGGTGCCCTAGCCTAAGCCTAGGGGTGCCCTAGCCTAAGTCTAGGGGTGCCCTATCCTAAGTCTAGGGGTCCCCTAGCCTTAGGCTAGGGGAGCCCTAGCCTTAGCCTAAGCCTAGGGGTGCCCCAGCCTAAGCCTAGGGGTGCCCTAGCCTAAGTCTAGGGGTGCCTAGCCTAAGCATAGGGGTGCCCTAACCTAAGCCAAGGGGTGCCCTAGCCTAAGCTTAGGGGTGCCCTAGCCTAAGGCTAGGGGTGCCCTAGCCTAAGCCTATGGTGCCCTAACCTAAGCCTAGGGGTGCCCTAGCCTTAAGCTAGGGGAGTCCTAGCCTTAGACTAAGCCTAGGGGTGCCCTAGCCTAAGCCTAGGGGTGCCCTAGTCTAAGCCTAAGGGTGCCCTAGCCTTAGAATAGGGGAGCCCTAGCCTTAGCCTAAGGCTAGAGGTGCCCTAGCCTAAGCCTAGGGGTGCCCTAGCCTAAGCCTAGGGGTGCCCTAGCCTAAGCCTAGAGGTGCCCTAGCCTAAGCCTAGGGGTGCCCTAGCCTAAACCTAGGGGTGCCCTAGCCTAAATGTAGGGGTGCCCTAGCCTGAACCTAAGGGTGCCCTAGCCTTAGCCAAGGGGTGCCCTAGCCTAAGCCTAGGGGTGCCTTAGCCTTAGCCTAGGGGTCCCCTAGCCTTAGCCTAAGCCTAGGGGTGCCCTAGCCTAAGCCTAGGTGTGCCCTACCCTAAGCCTCGGGGTTCCTTAGCCTAAGCCTAATGGTCCCCTAGCCTTAGCCAAAGCCTAGGGGTGCCCGAGCCTAAGCCTACGGGGTGCCTTAGCCTAAGCCTAGGGGTCCCCTAGCCTTAGAATAAGCCTAGGGGTGACCTAGCCTGAGCCGAGGGGTGCCGTAGCCTTAGCCTTGGGGTGCCCTAGCCTAAGCCTCGGGGAGCCCTAGCTTTAGCCTAAGCCTAGGGGTCCCTAGCCTAAGTGTAGGGGTGCCCTAGCCTAAGCCTAAAGTTGCCCTAGCCTTAGCCTAGGGGTGCCATAGCCTAAGCCTAGGGGTGACTTAGCCTAAGCCAAGGGGTACCCTAGCCTTAGCCTAAGCCAAGGGTGCCCTAGCCTAAGCCTAGGGGTGCCCTAACCTAAGCCTCGGGGTGCCTTAGCCTAAGCCTAGTGGTCCCCTAGCCTTAGCCTAAGCCTAGGGGTGCCCTAACGTAAGCCTAGGGGTGCCCTAGCCTAAGCCTAGGGGTGCCTTAGCCTAAGCCTAGGGGTCCCCTAGCCTTAGCCTAAGCCTTGGTGCCCTAGCCTGAGCCTAGGGAGCCCTAGCTATAGCTTAAGCCTAGGGGTGCCCTAGCCTAAGTTTAGGGGTTCCCTAGCCTTAGTCCAGGGGAGCCCTAGCCTTAGCCTAAGCCTAGGGATGCCCTAGTCTAATCCTAAGGTTGCCCTAGCCTAACCCTAGAGGTGCCATAGCCGTAGGCTAGGAGAGCCCTAGCTTTAGCCTAAGCCTAGGGATGCCCTAGCCTAAGTCTAGGGGTGCCCTAGCCTATGCCTAGGGGTGCCCTAGCCTTAGGCTGGGAGCCCTAGCCTTAGCGTAAGTTTAGGGGTGCACTAGCCTAAGCTTGGGGTGCCCTAGCCTAAGCCTAGGGGTGCCCTAGGCTAAGACTAAGGGTGCTCTAGCCTAAGCTTAGGGGTGCCCTAGCCTAATCCTAGGGGTGCCCTAGCCTAAGCCCTGGGGTGCCCTAGGGTTAGGCTAGGGGAGCCCTAGCCTTAGCCTAAGCCTAGGTGTGCCCTAGCCTAAGCCTAGGGGTGCCCTGGCCTAAGCCTAGGGGTGCCCTAGCCTAAGCCTAGAGGTGCCCTAGCCTAAGCCTAGGGGTGCCCTAGCCTAAGCCTACGGGTGCCGTAACCTAAGCGTAGGGGTGCCCTACTCTTAGCCTAGGGGAGCCCTAACCTTACCCTAAGTCTAGGGGTGCCCTAACCTAAGCCTAGTGGTGCACTAGCCTAAGCCTATGGGTGTCCTAGCCTAAGCCTAGGGGTACCCCAGCCTTAGGCTAGGCGAGCCCTAACCTTAGCCTTAGCCTAGAGCTGCCCTAGCCTAAGCCTAGGGGTGCCCTAGCCTTAGGCTAGAGGATCCCTAGCCTTAGCCTAAGGCTAGGGCTGCCCTAGCCTAAGCCTACGACTGCCCTAGCCTAAGCCTAGGCGTGCCCTAGCTTAAGCTTTGGAGTGCCCTAGCCTAAATCTAGGGGTGCCCAAGCCTAAGCCTAGGGGTACCCTAGCCTTAGCCTAAGCCTAGCGTGCCCTAGCCTAAGTCTAGGGCTGTCCTAGCCTAACCTAGGGTTGCCCTAGCCTAAGCCAAGGGGTACCCTAGCCTAAGCCTAGGGGTGCCCTAGCCTTAAGCTAGGGGAGCCCTAGGCTTAGCCTAAGCCTAGGGCCGCCCTAGCCTAAACCTAGGGGTGCCCTAACCTAAGCTTAGGGGTGCCCTAGCCTTAGGCTAGGGGAGCCCTAGCTTTAGTCTAAGCCTAGCGGTGCCCTATCCAAAGCCTATGGGTACCCTAGCCTTAGGCTAGGGGAGCCCTAGCCAAAGCCTAGGGGTGCCCTAGCCTAAGCCTAGGGGTTCCCTAGCCAAAGCCTAGGGGTGCCCTAGCCTAAGCATAGGGGTGCCCTAGCCTTAGGTTGGGGAGCCCTAGCCTTAGCCTAAGCCCACGGGTGCATTAGCGTAAGCCTAGGGGTGCCCTAGCCTAAGCCTTGGGATGCCCTAGCCTAAGCCTATGGGTGCCCTAGCCTAAGCCTAGGAGTGCCCTAGCCTAAGCCTAGGGGTGCCCTGGCGTTAGCCTAGGGGAGTCCTAGCCTTAGCCTAAGCCTAGGGGTGCCCTAGGCAAAGCCTTAGGGTGCCCTACCCTAAGCCTAGAGGTGCCCTCGTCTTAGGCTAGGGGAGCCCTAACAATAGCGTAAACCTAGGGGTGCCTTAGCCTAAGCCTTTGTGTGCCCTAGCCTAAGCCTAGGGGTGCCCTAGCCTAAGCATAGGTGTGCCGAAGCCTTAGGCTAGGGGAGGCCTAGCCTTACCCTAAGCCTAGCAGTGCCCTAGCCTAAGCTTTGGGGTGCCCTAGCCTAAGCCTACGGCTGCCCCAGCCTAAGCCTAGGGGAGCCCTAGCCTAATCCTAGGTGTACCCTAGCCTTAGGCTAGGTGAGCCGTAGCCTTAGCCTAAGCCTAGAGGTGCGCTAGCCAAAGCCTAAGGGTGCCCTAGCCTAAGCCTAAGCCTAGGGGTGCCCTAGCCTAAGCTTAGGGGTGCCCTAGACTAAGCCTAGGGCTGCCCTAGAATAAGCCTAGGGGTGCCCTAGCCTAAGCTTAGAGGTGCACTCGCCTTAGGCTAGGGGAGCCCTAACAGTAGCGTAAGCCTAGTGGTGCCTTAGCATAAGCCTTTGTATGCCCTAGCCTAAGCCTAGGGGTGCCCTAGGCTAAGCCTAGGGGTGCCCTAGCCTTAAGCTGGGAGCCCTAGCCTTAGTCTAAGCCTAGGGGTGCACTAGCCTAAGCTTGGGGTGCCCTAGCCTAAGCCTAGGGGTGCCCTAGCCTAAGCCTAGGGGTGCCCTAGCCTAAGCCTAGGGGAGCCCTAGCCTAAGACTAGGGGTGCCCGAGCCTAAACTTAGGGGTGCCCTAGCCTAAGCCTAGGGGTGCCCTAGCCTAAGCCTTGGGGTGCCCTAGGGTTAGGCTAGGGGAGCCCTAGCCTTAGCCTAAGCCTAAGGATGCCCTAGCCTAAGTCTAGGGGTGCCCTGGCCTAAACCTCGGGGTGCCCTAGCCTAAGCCTAGGGGTGCCCTGGCCTAAGCCTTGGGGTGCCCTAGCCTAAGCCTAGGGGTGCCCTAGCCTAAGCCTAGGGGTGCCCTACTCTTAGGCTAGGGGAGCCCTAGCCTTACCCTAAGTCTACGGGTGCCCTAGCCTAAGCTTAGTGGTGCCCTAGCCTAAGCCTATGGGTGTCCTAGCCTAAGCCTAGGGGTGCCCTAGCCTAAGCCTAGGGGTGCCCTAGCCTAAGCCTAGGGCGACTCTAGCCTTAGGCTTGGGGAACCTTAGCCTTAGCCTAAGTCTAGGGGTGCCCTAGCCTAAGCATAGGGGTGCTTTAGCCTTAGGCTAGGGGAGCCCTAGCCTTAGCCTAAGCCTAGGGGTGCCCTAGCCTTAGCCTAGGGGAGCCCTAGCTTAAGGCTAGGTGTGTCCTAGCCTAAGCCTAGGGGTGCCCTAGCCTAAGCCTAGGGGTGCCCTAGCCTAAGCCTAGGGGTGTACTAGCCTAAGACTAGGGGTGCCCTAGCCTAAGCCTAGGGGTGCCCTAGCCTAAGCCTAGGGGAGCCCAAGCCTTAGGCTAGGGGAGACTTAGCCTTAGTCTAAGACTAAGGGTGTCCTAGCATAAGCCTAGCGGTGCCCTAGCCTTCGGCTAGGGGAGCCCTAGCCTAAGCCTAGGGGTGCCTTAGCCTTAGACTGGGAGCCCAAGCCTTAGCCTAAGCTAGGGGTGCCCTAGGCTAAGTCTAGGGGTGCCCTAGCCTAAGCCTAGGGGTGCCCCAGCATTAGGCAAGGAGAGCCCTAGCCTTAGCCTAAGGCTAGGGGTGCCCTAGCCTATGCCTAACATAACCTAGCCTAAGCCTAAGCGTGCCCTAGCCTTAGGTTTGGGGAGTCCTAGCCTTAGCCTAAGACAAGGGGTGCCCTAGCCTAAGCCTAAGGGTGCCCTAACCTAAGCCTAGGGGTGCCCTAGCCTTAGGCTAGGGGAGCCCTAGCCTTAGCATAAGCCTAGCGGTGCCCTACCCTAAGCCTAGGGGTGCCCTAGCCTAAGCCTTGGGGTGCCCTAGCCTAAGCCTAGGGGTGCCCTAGCCTTAGGCTGGGGGAGCCCTAGCCTTAGCCTAAGCCTAGGGGTGCCCTAGCATAAGCCTAGGGGTACCCTAGCCTAACCCTAGGGGAGCCCTAGCCTAAGCCTTCTGGTGCAATAGCCTAAGCCTTGAGGTGCCCTAGCCTTAGGCTAGAGGAGCCCTAACCTTAGCCTTAGACTAGGGGTGCCCTAACCTAAGCCTAGGGGTGCCATAGCCAAGCATAGGGGTGCCCTAGCCGAAGCCTAGGGGTGCCCTAGCTGTAGGCTAGGGGAACCCTAGCCTTAGCCTAAGCCTAGGGGTATCCTAGCGTAAGCCTAGGGGTGCCCTAACCTAACACTAGGGGTGCCCTACCCTCAGCCTAGGGGTGCCCTAGCCTAAGCCTTGGGGTGCCCTAGCCTTAGGCTAGAGGAGCCCTAGACTTAGCCTTAGCTTAGTGGTCCCCTAGCCTAAGCATAGGGGTGCCCTAGCCAAAGCTTAGGGGTGCCCTAGCCTTAGGCTAGGGGACCCCTAGCCTTAACCTAAGCCTAGGGGTATCCTAGCCTAAGCCTAGGGGTGCCCTAGCCTAAGCCCCGGCGTGCCCTAGCCTAAGCCTACGGGTGCCATAGCCTTAGGCTAGGGGAGCCCTAGCTTTAGCCTAAGCCTAGTTGTGCCCTAGCCTAAGCCTAGGGGTGGCCTTTCCTAAGCCTAGGGGTGCTCTAGCCTTAGGCTAGGTAGCCCTAGCCTTAGCCTAAGCCTAGGGGTGCCCTAGCCTAAGCCAAGGGGTGCCTTAGCCTAAGGCTAGGTGTGCCCTAACCTGAGGCTAGGGGAGCCCTAGCTTTAGCCTAAGCCTAGGGGTGCCCTAGCCTAAGCCTATGGGTGCCCTAGCCTGAGCCTAGGGGTGCCCTAACCTGAGTCTAGGGGAGCCCTACCCTTAGTCTAGTCTAGGATTACCCTAGCCTAAGCCAAGGGTGCCATAGCCTGAGTCTAGGGGTGTCATAGCCTGAGTCTAGGGGAGCCGTAGCCTTAGCCTAAGCCTAGGGGTGACCTAGCCTGAGCCTAGGTGTGCCCTAGCCTGAGCCTAGGGGTGCCCTAGCCTGGGCTAGGGGAGCCGTAGCCTAAGCCTAAGCCTAGGGTTGCCCTAGCCTAAGCCTAGGTGTGCCCTAGCCTGAGCCTAGGGGTGCCTAGCCTTAGTCTAGGGTAGTCCTAGCCTTTTCTCTGCCTAAGGGTACCCTAGCCTAAGCCTACGGGTGCCCTAGCCTGAGCCTAGGGATGCCCTAGCCTTAGGCTAGGGGAGCCGTAGCCTTAGCCAAAGCCTAGGGGTGCCCTAGTCTAAGCCTTGGGGTGCCCTTGCCTAAGCCTAGGGGTGTCCTAGCCTGAACTTAGGTGTGCCCTAGTCTGAGCCTAGGGGTGCACTAGCATTAGGCTAGGGGAGTCCTAGCCTTATCCTAAGCCTAGGTGTGCCCTAGCCTAAGCCTAGGCGTGCCCTAGCCTGAGCCAAGGGTGCCCTAGCCTTAGGCTAGGGGAGCCCTAGCCTTTTCTATGCCTAGGGGTACCCTAGCCTAAGCCTATGGGTGCCCTAGCCTGAGCCTAGGGATGCCCTAGCCTTAGGCTAGGGGAGCCGTAGCCTTAGCCTAATCCTAGGGGTGCCCTAGCTTAAGCCTCGGGATGCCCTAGCCTAAGCCAAGGGGTGCCCTAGCCTAACCTAGGGGTGCCCTAGCCTTAGGCTAGCGGAGCCCTAGTCTTTTCCTATGCCTAGGGGTACCCTTGCCTAAGCCTATGGGTGCCCTAGCCTGGGACTAGGGGTGCCCTAGCCTTAGGCTAGGGGAGCCCTAGCCTTATCCTAAGCCTAGTGGTGCCCTAGCCTGAGCCTAGGGGTGCCCTAGCCTGAGCCTAGGTGTGCCCTAGCCTGAGCCTAAGGGTGTCCTAGCGTAAGGCTAGGGGAACCCAAGCCTTAGCCTAAGCCTAGGGGTTCCCTAGACTAAGCCTAGGGGTGCCCTAGCCTGAGGCTAGGGGTGCCCAAGCCTTTGGCAAGGGGAGCACTAGCCTTAGCCTAAGCCTAGGATTGCCCTAGCCTAAGCCTAGGGGTGCCCTAGCCTGAGTCTTGGGGTGTCCTAGCCTGAGTCTAGGGGAGCCGTTGCCTTAGGCTAAGCCTAGGGGTTCCCTAAACAAAACCTAGGGGTGCCCTAGCCTATGTCTAGGGGTGCCCTAGACTAAGCCTAGGGGTGCCCTAGCCTAAGCCTAGGGGTGCCCTAGCCTAAGCCTAGGGGTGCCCTAGCCTAAGCCTAGGGGTGCCCTAGCATAAGCCTAGGGGTGCCCTCGCCTAAACCTCAGAGTACCCTAGCCAAAGCCTAGGGGTGCCCTAGCCTTAGGCTAGGGGAGCCCTAGCCTTAGCCTAAGCCTAGGGGTGCACTAGCCTAAGCCAAGGGGTGCCCTAGCCTAAGTCAAGGGGTGCCCTAGCCTTCGGCTAGGGGAGCCCTAGCCTTAGCCTAAGCCTAGGGGTGCCCTAGCCCAAGCCTACTGGTGCCCTAGACTAAGCCTAGGGGAGCCCTAGCCTTAGCCTAAGCCTAGGGGTATCCTAGCGTAAGCCTAGGGGTGCCCTAACCTAACCCTAGGGGTGCCCTACCCTAAGCCTAGGGGTGCCTTAGCCTAAGCCTTGGTGTGCCCTAGCCTTAGGCTAGAGGAGCCCTAGACTTAGCCTTAGCCTAGTGGTGCCCTGGCCTAAGCATAGGGGTGCCCTAGCCAAAGCCTAGGGGTGCCCTAGCCTTAGGCTAGGGGAGCCCTATCTTTAGCCTAAGCCTAGTTGTGCCCTAGCCTAAGCTAGTTGTGCCCTATCCTAAGCCTAGGGGTGCTCTACACTTAGGCTAGGTAGCCCTAGCCGTAGCCTAATCCTAGGGGTGCCCTACCCTAAGCCAAGGGGTGCTCTAGCCTAAGCTCAGGGGTGCCCTAGCCTTAGGCTTGGTGCGCCCTAGCTTTAGCCTAAGCCTAGGGGTGCCCTAGCCTGAGCCTAGGTGTGCCCTAGCCTGAGCCTAGGGGTGCCCTAGCCTGAGGCTAGGAGAGCCGTAGCCTTAGCCTAAACCTAGGGGTGCCCTTTCCTAAGCCTAGCGTTGCCCTAGCCTAAGCCTAGGGGTGCCCTAGCCTTAGGCTAGGGGAGTCCTAGCCTTATCCTAAGCCTAGGTGTGCCCTAGCCTAAGCCTAGGCGTGCCCTAGCCTGAGCCTAGGGGTGCCCTAGCCTTAGGCAAGGGGAGCCCTAGCCTTTTCTATGCCTAGGGGTACCCTAGCCTAAGCCTATGGGTGCCCTAGCCTGAATTTACGGATGCCTTAGCCTTAGGCTAGGGGAGCCGTAGCCTTAGCCTAAGCCTAGGGGTGCCCTAGCATAAGCCTAGGGATGCCCTAGCCAAAGCCTAGGGGTGCCCTAGCCTAACCTAGGGGTACCCTAGCCTGGGGCTATGGGTGCCTTAGCCTTAGGCTAAGGGAGCCCTAGCCTTATCCTAAGCCTAGTGGTGCCCTATCCTGATCCTAGGGGTGACCTAGCCTGAGCCTGGGGGTGCCCTAGCGTGAGACTAGGGGAACCCTATCATAAGCCTAAACCTAGGGGTGCACTAGACTAAGCCTAGGGGTGCCCTAGCCTGAGGCTAGGGGTGCCCTAGCCTGAGGCAAGGGGAGCACTAGCCTTAGCCTAAGCCTAGGATTGCCCTAGCCTAAGCCTTGGGGTGCCCTAGCCTGAGTCTAGGGGTGCCCTAGCCTGAGTCTAGGGGAGCCGTTGCCTTAGGCAAAGCCTAGGGGTTCCCTAAACAAAACCTAGGGGTGCCCTAGCCTAAGCCTAGGGGTACCCTAGACTAAGCCTAGGGGTGCCCTAGCCTAAGCCTAGGGGTGCCCTAGCCTTAGGCTAGGGGAGCCCTAGCCTTAGCCTAAGCCTAGTGGTGCCCTAGCCTAAGCCTAGGGGTGCCCTAGCCTAAGCCTAGGGTTGCCCTAGCATAAGCCTAGGGGTGCCCTCGCCTAAGCCTCGGAGTACCATAGCCTAAGCCTAGGGGTGCCCTAGCCTTAGCCTAAGCCTAGGGGTGCCCTAGTCTAAGCCTATGGGTGCCCTAGCCTAAGCCTAGGGGCGCCCTAGCCTTAGGCTAGGGGAGACCGAGCCTTAGCCAAAGCCTAGGGGTGCACTAGCCTAAGCCAAGGGGTGCCATAGCCTAAGCCTTGGGGTGCCCTAGCCTTCGGCTAAGGGAGCCCTAGCCTTAGCATAAGCCTAGGGGTGCCCTAGCCTAAGCCTACGGGTGCCCTAGACTAAGCCTAGGGGTGCTCTAGCCTTAGGCTAGGGGAGCCTTAGCCTTAGCCTAAGCCTAGGGGTGCCCTAGCCTAAGCCTAGGGGTGCCCTAGCCTAAGCCAAGGAGTGCCCTAGCCTTAGGCTAGGGGAGTCCTTGCCTTAGCCTGAGCCTAGGGATGCCCTAGCCTCAGAATAGGGATGCCCTAGCCTAAGCCTAGGGGAGCCCTAGCCTTAACCTAAGACTAGGTGTGCCCTAGCCAAAGCCTTGGGGTGCCCTAACCTAAGCCAAGGGGTACCCTAGCCTAAGCCTAGGTGTGTCCTACCTATGCGTAGGCGTGCCCTAGCCTTAGGCTAGGGGAGCCCTAGCCTTAGTGTAAGACTAGGGGTGTCCCTGCCTAAGCCTAGGGGTGTCCTAACCTAAGCGAGGGGTGCCCTATCCTAAGCCTAGGGGTTCCCTAGCCTAAGCCTAGGGGTGCCCTAGCATTAGGCGAGGAGAGCCCTAGCCTTAGCCTAAGGCTAGGGGTGCCCTAGGTTAAGCCAATGGTTACCTAGCCTAAGCCTAGGCGTGCCCTAGCCTTAGGTTTGGGGAGCCCTAGCCTTAGCCTAAGCCTAGGGGTGCCCTAGCCTAAGCCTAGGGGTGCCCTAACCTAAGTCTAGGGGTGCCCTAGCCTTAGGCTAGGGGAGCCCTAGCCTTAGCCTAAGCCTAGCGGTGCCCTAGCCTAAGTTTAGGGGTGCCCTAGCCTAAGCCTAGGGGTTCCCTAGCTTAGGCTATGGGAGCCCTAGCCTTAGCCTAAGGCTAGGGGTGCCCTAGCCTAACACTAGGGGTGCCCTAGCCTAAGCCTAGGGGTGCCCTAGCCTAAGCCTAGGGGTGCCCTAGCAGTAGGCTAGAGGAGCCCTAGCCTTAGCCTTAGCCTAGGTGTGCCCTAGCCTAAGTCTAGTGGTGCCCTAGCCAAAGGCTAGGGGTGTCCTAGCCTTAGGCTAGGGGACCCCTAGCTTTAGCCTAAGCCTAGGGGTGCCCTAGCCTAAGCCTACGGGTGCCCTAGCCTTAGGCTAGGGGATCCCTAGCTTTAGCCTAAGCCTAGGGGTGCCCTAATCTAAGCCTAGGTGTGCCCTAGCCTTAGCCTAGTGGTGCTCTAGCCTTAGGCTAGGGGAGCCCAAGCTTTAGCCTAAGCCTAGGTGTGCCCTAGCCTAAGCTTTGGGGTACCCTAGCCTAAGCCTAGGGGTGCCCAAGCCTGAGGCTAGGGGAGCCCTAGCTTTAGCCTAAGCCTACGGGTGCCCTAGCCTAATCCTAGGGGTGCCCTAACCTGAGCCTACGGGTGCCCTAGCCTGAGGCTAGGGGAGCCCTAGCCTTAGTCTAGCCTAGGATTGCCCTACCCTAAGCCTAGGGGTGCCCTAGCCTGAGGCTATGGGAGCCGTAGCCTTAGCATAAGCCTAGGGGTGCCCTAGCCTAAGCCTAGGGGTGCCCTATCTTAAGTCTTGGGGTTCCCTAGCCTAAACATAGGGGTTGCCCTAGGCTAAGCCTAGGGGTGCCCTAGCCTAAGCCTAGGGGTGCCCTAGCCTAAGACTAAGGGTGCCCTAGCATTAGGGGAGGAGAGCCCTAGCCTTAGCCTAAGGCTTGTGGTGCCCTAGCCTAAGCCTAGTGTTACCTAGCCTAAGCCTAAGCGTGCCCTAGCCTTAGGTTTGGTGAGCCCTAGCCTTAGCCTAAGCCTAGCGGTGCCCTAGCTTAAGCCTAGGGCTGCGTAGCCTAAGCCAAGGGGTACCGTAGCCTAAGCCTAGGGGTGCCCTAGCCATAGGCTATGGGAGCCCTAGTCTTAGCCAAGGCTAGGGGTGCCCTAGCCTAAGACTAGGGGTGCATTAGCCTAAGATAGGGGTGCCCTAGCCTTAGGCTAGGGGAGCCCTAGACTTAGCCTAATCCTAGTGGTGCCCTAGCCTAAGACTAGGGGTGCCCTAGCCTAAGATAGGGGTGCCCTAGCCTTAGGCTAGGGGAGCCCTAGACTTAGCCTAAGCCTAGGGGTGCCCTAGCGTAAGCCTAGGAGTGCCCTAGCCTAACCCTAGGGGTGCCCTAGCCTAAGCCTAGGGGTGTCCTAGACTATGCCTAGGGGTGCCCTAGCCGTAGGCTAGAGAAACCCTAGCCTTAGCCTTAGCCTAGGGGTGCCCTAGCCTAAGCCTAGGGGTGCCCTAGCCTAAGCCTATGGGTGCCCTAGCCTAAGACTAAGGGTGCTCTAGCCTTAGGCTAGAGAAGCCCTAGCCTTAGCCTTAGCCTAGGGGTGCCCTAGCCTAAGCTTAGGGGTATCCTAGCCTAAGCCTAGCGGTGCCCTAGCCTAAGCCTAGGGGTGCCCTAGCCTAAGCCTACGGGTGCCCTTGCCCTAGGCTAGGGGAACCCCAGCTTTAGCGTAAGCCTAGTTGTGCCCTAGCCTAAGCCAAGGGGTTCTCTAGCCTAAGCCTAGGGGTGCTCTAGCCTTAGGCTAGGGGAGCCCTAGCCTTAGCCTAAGCCTAGGGGTGCCCTATCCTAAGCCTAGGGGTGCCCTGGCCTAAACCTAGGGTTGCCCTAGCCTAAGCTTAGGGGTGCACTAGCCTAAGCCAAGGTGTGCCATATCCTAAGCTTACGGGTGCCTTAGCCGAAGCCTAGGTGTGCCCTAGCCTAAGCCTAGGGGTGCCCTAGCCTAAGCCTGGGGGTGCCCTCGCCTAAGCCTCGGGGTACCCTAGCCTAAGCCTAGGGGTGCCCTATCCTTAGACTAGGGGAGCCCTAGCCTTAGCCTAAGCCTAGGGATGCCCTAGCCTAAACCAAGGGTGCCCTAGCCTAAGCCTAGGGGTGCCCTAGCCTTAGGATACGGAGCCCTAGCCTTAGCCTAAGCCTAGGGGTACCTTAGCCTAAGCCTAGGGGTGCCCTAGCCTAAACCTAGGGGTGCCCTAGCCTAAGCCTAGGGGTGCTCTAGCCTTAGGTTAGGGGAACCTTAACCTTAGCCTAAGACCAGGGGTGCCCTAGCCTAAGCCTAGTGGTGCCCTAGCCTAAGCCTACGGGTGCGCTAACATAAGCCTAGGGGTGCCCTAGCCTGAGGTTAGGGGAGCCATAGCCTTAGCCTAGGCCTAGGGGTCCTAGCCTGAGGCCAGGGGTGTCCTAGCCTGAGCCTACGGGTGCCCTAGCCTGAGGCTAGAGGAGCACTAGCCTTAGTCTAGCCAAAGGGTGCGCTAGCATATGCCTATGGGTGCCCTAGCCTTAGCCTAGGGGTGCCCTAGCCTGAGCCTAGGGATGCCCTAGCCTAAGCCTAGGGGTGCCCTTGCCAAAGCCTAGGGTTGCCCTAGCCTAAGCCTAGGGTGCCTTAGCCTTAGCCTAAGTCTAGGGGTGCCCTAACCTGAGCCTCGGGGTGCCCTAGCCTGAGCCTACGGAGGCCCTAGCCTGAAGCTAGGGGAGCACTAGCCTTAGTCTAGCCTAGGGGTGCCCTAGCCTAAGCCTAGGGGTGCCCTAACCTAAGCCTAGGGGTGCCCTAGCCTGAGGCTAGTGGAGCCCTAGCTTTAGCCTAAGCCTAGGGATGCCCTAGCCTAAGCCTATGGGTGCCCTAGCCTGAGCCTAGGGGTGCCCTAGCCTGAGCCTATGGGTGCCCTTTCCTTAGTCTAGCCTAGGATTGCCCTATCCTAAGCCTAGGGGTGCCATAGCCTGAGTCTAGGGGTGTCCTAGCCTGAGGCTAGGGGAGCCGTAGCCTTAGCCTAAGCCTAGGGGTGCCCTAGACTAAGCCTAGGGGTGCCCTATCCTAAGCCTAGGGGTGCCCTAGCCTAAGTCAAGGGGTGCTCTAGCCTTACGCTAGGGGAGCCCTAGCCTTAGCCTAAGCCTAGGCGTGTCCTATCCTAAGCCTAGGGGTGCCCTTGCCTAAGCCTAGGGGTGCCCTAACCTTAGGCTAGGGGAGCCCTAATCTTACCCTATGCCTAGGGGTGCCCTAACCTAAGCCTAGGGGTGCCCTAGCCTAAGCCTAGGGGTGCCCTAGCCTAAGCCTAGGGGAGCCCTAGCCTAAGCCTAAGCCTAGGGGTGCCCTAGCCTAACCCTAGGGGTGCCCTAGCCTAAGCCTAGGGGTGCCCTATCCTAAGCCTAGGGGAGCCCTAGCCTAAGCCTAAGCCTAGTGGTGCCCTAGCCTAAGCTTAGGTGTGCCCTAGCCTTAGGCTAGGGGAGCCCTAGCCTTAACCTAAGCCTAGGGGTGCCCTAGCCTAACACTAGGGGTGCCCTAGCCTAAGCCTAGGGGTGCCCTAGCCTGAGCCTAGGGGTGCCCTAGCCTGAGCCTAGGGGTGCCCTAGCCTGAGCCTACGGGTGCCCTTGCCTAAGGCTAGGGGGGCCCTAGGCTTAGTCTAGCCTAGTTTTGCCCTAGCCTAAGTCTAGGGTTCCCGTAGCCTAAGCCTAGGGGTGCCCTATCCTAAGCCTTGGGGTGCCCAAGCCTAAGTTTACGGGTACCCTAGCCTAAGCCTAGGGGTGCCCTAGCCTAAGCCTAGGGGTGCCCTAGCCTAAGCCTAGGGGTGCCCTAGCCTAAGCCTAGGGGAGCCCTAGCCTAAACCTAGGTGTGCCCTAGCCATAGACTAGGGCACCCCTGGGCTTAGGCTAAGGCTAGGGGTGCCCTAGCCTAAGCCTAGGGGTGCTCTAGCCTTAGGCTAGGGGAGCCCTAGCCTTAGCCTAAGCCCAGGGGTGCCCTAGCCTAATCCTAGGGGTGCCCTAGCCTGAGCCTAGGGGTGCCCTAGCCTGAGCCTACGGGTGCCCTAGCCTGAGGATAGGGGAGCTCTAGCGTTAGTCTAGCCTAGTATTGCCCTAGCCTAAGCCTAGGGGTGTCATAGCCTGAGTCTAGGGGTGCACTAGCCTGAGGCTAGGGGAGCCTTAGCCTTAGCCTAACCCTAGGGGAACCCCAGCTAAAGCCTAGGTGTGCCCTTGCCTAAGCCTAGGGGTGCCCTAGCCTAAGTCTAGGGGTGCCCTATCCTTAGGCTAGGGGAGTCCTAGCCTTATCTTAAGCCTAGGCGTGCCCTAGCCTGAGCCTAGGGGTGCCCGAGCCTTTGGCTAGGGGAGCCCTAGCCTTTTCTATGCCTAGGGGTACCCTAGCCAAAGCCTATGGGTGCCCTAGCCTGAGCCTACGGATGCCCTAGCCTTAGGCTAGGGGAGCCGTAGCCTTAGCCTAAGCCTAGGGGTACCCTAGCTTAAGCCTAGTGATGCCCTAGCCTAAGCCTTGGGGTGCCCTAGATTAACCTTGGGGTGCCCTAACCTGGGCCTAGGGGTGCCCTAGCCTAAGCCTAGGGGTGCTCTAACCTTACGCTAGGGGAGCCCTAGCCTTAGCCTAAGCCTAGGTGTGTCCAAGCCTAAGCCTAGGGGTGCCCTAGCCTAAGCCTAGGGGTGCCCTAGCCTGAGCCTAGGGGTGCCCTAGCCTAAGCCTAGGGGTGCCCTAACCTTAGGTTAGGGGAGCCCTAATCTTACCCTATGCCTAGGGGTGCCCTAGCCTAAGCCTAGGGGTGCGGTAGCCTAAGCCTAGGGGTGCCGTACCCTAAGCCTAGGGGTGCCCTAGCCTAAGCCTTGGGGAGACCTAGCCTAAGCATATGCCTAGGGGTTCCCTAGCCTAAGCCTAGGGGTGCCCTAGCCTAAGCCTAGGGGTGCCCTAGCCTAAGCCTAAGGGTGCCCTAGCCTAAGCCTAGGGGAGCCCTAGCCTAAGCCTAATCATAGGGGTGCTATAGCCTAAGCCTAGGTGTGCCCTAGCTTTAGGCTAGGGGAGCCCTAGCCTTAACCTAAGCCTAGGGGTGCCCTAGCCTAAGCCTAGGGGTGCTCTAGCCTTAGGCTAGGGGTGCCCTAGCCTAATCCTGGGGGTGCCCTAGTCTGAGCCTAGGGGTGCCCTAGCCTGAGCCTACGGGTGCCCTAGCCTGAGGATAGGGGAGCTCTAGCGTTAGTCTAGCCTAGTATTGCCCTAGCCTACGCCTATGGGTGTCATAGCCTGAGTCTAGGGGGGCACTAGCCTGAGGCTAGGGGAGCCTTAGCCTTAGCCTAAGCCTAGGGGAACCCTAGCTAAAGGTTAGGGGTGCCCAAGCCTAAGCCCCGGGGTGCCCTAGCCTAAGCCTACGGGTGCCCTAGCATTAGGCTAGGGGAGCCCTAGCTTTAGCCTAAGCCTAGGTGTCCCCTAGCCTAAGCCTAGGGGTGCCCTAGCCTAAGCCTAGGGGTGCTCTAGCCTTAGGCTAGGGGAGCCCTAGCCTTACCCTAAGCCTAGGGGTGCCCTAGCCTAAGCCTATGGGTGCCCTAGCCTAAGCCTAGGGGTGCCCTAGCCTGAGGCTAAGGGAGCCCTAGCTTTAGCCTAAGCCTAGGGGTGCCCTAGCTTAAGCCTAGGGGTGCCCTAGCCTGAGCCTAAGGGTGCCCTAGCCTGAGGCTAGGGGGGCCCTAGCCTTAGTCTAGCCTAGGATTGCCCTAGCGTCAGTCTAGGGGTCTCGTAGCCTAAGCCTAGGAGTGCCCTATCCTAAGCCTTGGGGTGCCCAAGCCTAAGTTTACGGGTGCCCTAGCCTAAGCCTAGGGGTGCCCTAGCTTAAGCCTAGGGGTGCCCTAGCCTAAGCCTAGGGGAGCCCTAGACTAAGCCTAGGTGTGCCCTAGCCTTAGGCTAGGGGAGCCCTAGCCTTAACCTAAGCCTAGGGGTGCCCCAGCCTAAGCCTAGGGGTGCTCTAGCCTTAGGCTAGGGGAGCCCTAGCCTTAGCCTAAGCCTAGGGGTGCCCTAGCCTAAGCCTATGGGTGCCCTACCCTAAGCCTAGGGGTGCCCTAGCCTGAGGCTAAGGGAGCCCTAGCTTTAGCCTAAGCCTAGGGGTGCCCTAGCTTAAGCCTAGGGGTGCCCTAGCCTAAGCCTAGGGGTGCCCTAGCCTGAGGCTAAGGGAGCCCTAGCTTTAGCCTAAGCCTAGGGGTGCCCTAGCCTAACCCTAGGGGTGCCCTAGCCTAAGCCTAGGGGTGCCCAAGCCTGAGCCTAGGGGTGCCCTAGCCTGAGCCTACGGGTGCCCTTGCCTGAGGCTAGGGGGGCCCTAGGCTTAGTCTAGCCTAGTTTTGCCCTAGCCTAAGTCTAGGGTTCCCGTAGCCTAAGCCTAGGGGTGCCCTATCCTAAGCCTTGGGGTGCCCAAGCCTAAGTTTACGGGTGCCCTAGCCTAAGCCTAGGGGTGCCCTAGCCTAAGCCTAGGGGTGCCCTAGCCTAAGCCTCGGGGTGCCCTAGCCTAAGCCTAGGGGAGCCCTAGCCTAAGCCTAGGTGTGCCCTAGCCATAGACTAGGGGAGCCCTAGCCTTAACCTAAGCCTAGGGGTGCCCTAGCCTAAGCCTAGGGGTGCTCTAGCCTTAGGCTAGGGGAGCCCTAGCCTTAGCCTAAGCCCAGGGGTGCCCTAGCCTAATCCTAGGGGTGCCCTAGCCTGAGCCTAGGGGTGCCCTAGCCTGAGCCTACGGGTGCCCTAGCCTGAGGATAGGGGAGCTCTAGCGTTAGTCTAGCCTAGTATTGCCCTAGCCTAAGCCTAGGGGTGTCATAGCCTGAGTCTAGGGGTGCACTAGCCTGAGGCTAGGGGAGCCTTAGCCTTAGCCTAACCCTAGGGGAACCCCAGCTAAAGCCTAGGGGTGCCCTTGCCTAAGCCTAGGGGTGCCCTAGCCTAAGTCTAGGGGTGCCCTATCCTTAGGCTAGGGGAGTCCTAGCCTTATCTTAAGCCTAGGCGTGCCCTAGCCTGAGCCTAGGGGTGCCCGAGCCTTTGGCTAGGGGAGCCCTAGCCTTTTCTATGCCTAGGGGTACCCTAGCCAAAGCCTATGGGTGCCCTAGCCTGAGCCTACGGATGCCCTAGCCTTAGGCTAGGGGAGCCGTAGCCTTAGCCTATGCCTAGGGGTACCCTAGCTTAAGCCTAGTGATGCCCTAGCCTAAGCCTTGGGGTGCCCTAGATTAACCTAGGGGTGCCCTAACCTGGGCCTAGGGGTGCCCTAGCCTAAGCCTAGGGGTGCTCTAACCTTACGCTAGGGGAGCCCTAGCCTTAGCCTAAGCCTAGGTGTGTCCAAGCCTAAGCCTAGGGGTGCCCTAGCCTAAGCCTAGGGGTGCCCTAGCCTGAGCCTAGGGGTGCCCTAGCCTAAGCCTAGGGGTGCCCTAACCTTAGGTTAGGGGAGCCCTAATCTTACCCTATGCCTAGGGGTGCCCTAGCCTAAGCCTAGGGGTGCGGTAGCCTAAGCCTAGGGGTGCCGTAGCCTAAGCCTAGGGGTGCCCTAGCCTAAGCCTAGGGGAGACCTAGCCTAAGCCTATGCCTAGGGGTTCCCTAGCCTAAGCCTAGGGGTGCCCTAGCCTAAGCCTAGGGGTGCCCTAGCCTAAGCCTAAGGGTGCCCTAGCCTAAGCCTAGGGGAGCCCTAGCCTAAGCCTAATCATAGGGGTGCTATAGCCTAAGCCTAGGTGTGCCCTAGCTTTAGGCTAGGGGAGCCCTAGCCTTAACCTAAGCCTAGGGGTGCCCTAGCCTAAGCCTAGGGGTGCTCTAGCCTTAGGCTAGGGGTGCCCTAGCCTAATCCTGGGGGTGCCCTAGTCTGAGCCTAGGGGTGCCCTAGCTTGAGCCTACGGGTGCCCTAGCCTGAGGATAGGGGAGCTCTAGCGTTAGTCTAGCCTAGTATTGCCCTAGCCTACGCCTATGGGTGTCATAGCCTGAGTCTAGGGGTGCACTAGCCTGAGGCTAGGGGAGCCTTAGCCTTAGCCTAAGCCTAGGGGAACCCTAGCTAAAGGTTAGGGGTGCCCAAGCCTAAGCCCAGGGGTGCCCTAGCCTAAGCCTACGGGTGCCCTAGCATTAGGCTAGGGGAGCCCTAGCTTTAGCCTAAGCCTATGGGTGCCCTAGCCTAAGCCTAGGGGTGCCCTAGCCTAAGCCTAGGGGTGCTCTAGCCTTAGGCTAGGGGAGCCCTAGCCTTACCCTAAGCCTAGGGGTGCCCTAGCCTAAGCCTATGGGTGCCCTAGCCTAAGCCTAGGGGTGCCCTAGCCTGAGGCTAAGGGAGCCCTAGCTTTAGCCTAAGCCTAGGGGTGCCCTAGCCTGAGCCTAAGGGTGCCCTAGCCTGAGCCTACGGGTGCCCTAGCCTGAGGCTAGGGGGGCCATAGCCTTAGTCTAGCCTAGGATTGCCCTAGCCTAAGTCTAGGGGTCTCGTAGCCTAAGCCTAGGAGTGCCCTATCCTAAGCCTTGGGGTGCCCAAGCCTAAGTTTACGGGTGCCCTAGCCTAAGCCTAGGGGTGCCGTAGCCTAAGCCTAGGGGTGCCCTAGCCTAAGCCTAGGGGAGCCCTAGACTAAGCCTAGGTGTGCCCTATCCTTAGGCTAGGGGAGCCCTAGCCTTAACCTAAGCCTAGGGGTGCCCCAGCCTAAGCCTAGGGGTGCTCTAGCCTTAGGCTAGGGGAGCCCTAGCCTTAGCCTAAGCCTAGGGGTGCCCTAGCCTAATCCTAGGGGTACCCTAGCCTGAGCCTAGGGGTGCCCTAGCCTGAGCCTAGGGGTGCCCTAGCCTAAGCCTAGGGGTGCCCTAGCCTAAGCCTAGGGGTGCCCTAGCCTAAGCCTAGGGGAGCCCTAGCCTAAGCCTAAGCATAGGGGTGTTATAGCCTAAGCCTAGGTGTGCCCTAGCCTTAGGCTAGGGGAGCCCTAGCCTTAACCTAAGCCTAGGGGTGCCCTAGCCTAAGCCTAGGGGTGCTCTAGCCTTAGGCTAGGGGTGCCCTAGCCTAATCCTAGGGGTGCCCTAGTCTGAGCCTAGGGGTGCCCTAGCATGACCCACGGGTGCCCTAGCCTGAGGATAGGGGAGCTCTAGCGTTAATCTAGCCTAGTATTGCCCTAGCCTACGCCTATGGGTGTCATAGCCTGAGTCTAGGGGTGCACTAGCCTGAGGCTAGGGGAGCCTTAGCCTTAGCCTAAGCCTAGGGGAACCCTAGCTAAAGCTTAGGGGTGCCCAAGCCTAAGCCCAGGGGTGCCCTAGCATTAGGCTAGGGGAGCCCTAGCCTTTTCCTAAGCCTATGGGTACACTACTCTAAGCCTAGGGGTGCCCTTTCCTGAGCCTAGGGGTGCCGTAGCATTAGGCTAGGGGAGCCCTAGCCTTAGCCTATGATTAGGTGTGCCCTAGCCTAAGCCTAGCGGTGCGCAAGCCTAAGCCTAGGGGTGGCCTACACTAAGCCTCGGGGTACCCTAACCTAAGCGTAGGGGAGCCTTAGCCTTAGCCTAATCCTAGGGGTGCCCTAGCCTAAGCCTACGGGTGCCCTAGCCTAAGCCAAGGTGTGTCCTTGCCTAAGCCTAGGGGTTCCCTAGCCTAAGCCTAGGGATGCACTAGCCTAAGCCTAGGGGTGCCCTAGCCTAAGCCTAGGGGTGCCCTAGCCTAAGCCTAGGGGATCCCCAGCCTTAGGCTAGGGGAGCACTAGCCTTACCCTAAGCCTAGGGGTGTCCTAGCCTAAGCCTACGGGTGTCCTAGCCTAAGCCTACGGGTGCCTTAGCCTAAGCCTTAGGGGTGCCCTAGCCTTAGGCTAGGGGGCCTCCAGCCTTAGCCTAAGCTAGGGGTGCCCTAGCCTAAGCCTAATGGTGCCCTAGCCTAAGCCTAGGGGTGTCCTAGCATTAGGCGAGGAGAGCCCTAGCCTTAGCCTTAGGCTAGGGGTGCCCTAGCCTAAGCCTAGGGTTACCTAGCCTAAGCCTAAGGGTGCCCTAGCCTTAGGCTATGGGAGCCCTAGCCTTAGCCTAAGCCTAGGGGTGCCCTAGCCTAAGACTAGGGGTACCCTAGCCTAAGCCTAGGAGTGCCCTAGCCTAAGCCTAGGGGTGCACTAGCCTAAGCCTAGGGGTGCCCTAGCCTAAGCCTAGGGGATACCTAGCCTTAGGCTAGGGGAGCACTAGCCTTAGCCTAAGCCTAGGGGTGCCCTAGCCTAAACCTAGGGGTGCCCTAGCCTAGTCCTAGGGGTCCCCTAGCCTTAGTCTATGGGAGCCCTAGCCTTAGCCTAAAACTAGGGGTGCCCTAGCGTAAGCCTAGGGGTGCCCTAGCCTAACCCTAGGGGTGCCCAAGCCTAAGCCTAGGGGTGCCCTAGCCTTAGGCTAGTGGAACCCTAGCTTTAGCCTAAGCCTAGGGGTACCCTAGCCTAAGCATAGGGGTGCCATAGCCTAAGCCTAGGGTTGCCCTAGCTTAAGCCTACGGGTACCCTAGCCTTAGGCTAGGGGAGCCCTAGCTTTAGCCTAAGCCTAGGGGTGCCCTAGCCTAAGCCTAGGGGTGCCCTAGCCTAAGTCTAGGGGTGCTCTAGCCTTAGGCTAGGGGAGCCCTAGCCTTAGCCTAAGCCTAGGGGTGCCCTAGCCTAAACCTATGGGTGCCCTAGGCTAAGCCTAGGGGTGCCCTAGCCTGAGGCTAGGGGAGCCCTAGCTTTAGCCTAAGCCAAGGGGTGCCCTAGCCTAAGCCTAGGGGTGCCCTAGCCTGAGCCTAAGGGTCCCCTAGCCTGAGCCTACGGGTGCCCTAGCCTGAGGCTAGGGGGGCCCTAGCCTTAGTCTAGCCTAGGATTGCCCTAGCCTAAGTCTAGGGGTCTCGTAGCCTAAGCCTAGGGGTGCCCTATCCTAAGCCTTGGGGTGCCCAAGCCTAAGTTTACGGGTGCCCTAGCCTAAGCCTAGGGGTGCCCTAGCCTAAGCCTAGGGGTGCCCTAGCCTAAGCCTAGGGGAGACCTAGACTAAGCCTAGGTGTGCCCTAGCCTTAGGCTAGGGGAGCCCTAGCCTTAACCTAAGCCTAGGGGTGCCCCAGCCTAAGCCTAAGGGTGCTCTAGCCTTAGGCTAGGGGAGCCCTAGCCTTAGCCTAAGCCTAGGGGTGCCCTAGCCTAATCCTAGGGTTACCCTAGCCTGAACCTAGGGTTGCCCTAGCCTGAGCCTACAGGTGCCCTAGCCTGAGGATAGGGGATCTCTAGCGTTAGTCTAGCCTAGTATTGCCCTACCCTAAGCCTAGGGGTGTCATAGCCTGATTCTAGGGGTGCACTAGCCTGAGGCTAGGGGAGCCTTAGCCTTAGCCTAAGCCTAGGGGAACCCTAGCTAAAGCCTAGGGGTGCCCTTGCCTAATCCTAGGGGTGCCCTAGCCTGAGCCTAGGGGTGCCCTAGCCTGAGCCTACGGGTGCCCTAGCCTGAGGATAGGGGAGCTGTAGCGTTAGTCTAGCCTAGTATGGCCCTACCCTAAGCCTATGGGTGTCATAGCCTGAGTCTAGGGGTGCACTAGCCTGAGGCTAGGGGAGCCTAAGCCTTAGCCTAAGCCTAGGGGAACCCTAGCTAAAGCCTAGGGGTGCCCTTGCCTAAGCCTAGGGGTGCCCTAGCCTAAGCCTAGGGGTGCCCTTGCCTTAGGCAAGGGGTGTCCTAGCCTTATCCTAAGCCTAGGTGTGCCCTAGCCTAAGCCTAGGCGTGCCCTAGCCTGAGCCTAGGGGTGCCCGAGCCTTTGGCTAGGGGAGCCCTAGCCTTTTCTATGCCTAGGGGTACCCTAGCCAAAGCCTATGGGTGCCCTAGCCTGAGCCTACGGATACCCTAGCCTTAGGCTAGGGGAGCCGTAGCCTTAGCCTAAGCCTAGGGGTGCCCTAACTTAAGCCTAGTGATGCCCTAGCCTAAGCCTAGGGGTTCCCTAGATTAACCTATGGGTGTCCTAGCCTGGGCCTAGGGGTGCCCTAGCCTTAGGCTAGGGGAGCCCTAGCCTTATCCTAAGCCTAGTGGTGCCCTAACCTGAACCTAGGGGTGCCCTAGCCTGAGCCTAGGGGTGCCCTAGCATGAGGCTAGGGGAACCCTATCCTTAGCCTAAATCTAGGGGTGCCCTAGACTAAGCCTAGGGGTGCCCTAGCCTGAGGCTAGGGGTGCCCTAGCCTGAGGCAAGGGGAGCACTAGCCTTAACCTAAGCCTAGGATTGCCCTAGCCTAAGCCAAGGGGTGACCTAGCCTGAGTCTAGGGGTGCCCTAGCCTGAGTCTAGGGGAGCCGTTGCCTTAGGCTAAGCCTAGGGGTTCCCTAAACAAAATCTAGGG
Source organism: Tenrec ecaudatus (assembly GCF_050624435.1). Lineage (NCBI taxonomy): Eukaryota > Metazoa > Chordata > Mammalia > Afrosoricida > Tenrecidae > Tenrec > Tenrec ecaudatus. The sequence continues at coordinate 311,859 of NW_027457749.1, forward strand.
GTTCCCTAGACTAAGTAAAGGGGAGCCCTAGACTAAGCCTAGGGGTGCCCTAGCCTAAGCCTAGGGGTGCCCTAGCCTTAGGCTAGGGGAGCCCTAGCCTTAGCCTAAGCCTAGGGGTGCCCTAGCCTAAGCCTATGGGTGCCCTAGCCTAAGCCTAGCGGTGCCCTAGCCTTAGGCTAGGGGAGACCTAGCCTTAGCCTAAGCCTAGGGGTGCACTAGCCTAAGCCAAGGGGTGCCCTAGCCTAAGCCTAGGGGTGCCCTAGCCTTCGGCTAGGGGAGCCCGAGCCTTAGCATAAGCCTAAGGGTGCCCTAGCCTAAGCCTACGGGTGCCCTAGACTAAGCCTAGGAGTGCCCTAGCCTTAGGCTAGGGGAGTCCTAGCATTAGCCTGAGCCTAGGGTTGCCCTAGCCTAAGCCTAGGGGTGCCCTAGCCTAGGCCTAGGGGTGCTCTAACCTTACGCTAGGGGAGCCCTAGCCTTAGCCTAAGCCTAGGTGTGTCCAAGCCTAAGCCTAGGGGTGCCCTAGCCTAAGCCTAGGGGTGCCCTAGCCTGAGCCTAGGGGTGCCCTAGCCTAAGCCTAGGGGTGCCCTAACCTTAGGTTAGGGGAGCCCTAATCTTACCCTATGCCTAGGGGTGCCCTAGCCTAAGCCTAGGGGTGCGGTAGCCTAAGCCTAGGGGTGCCGTAGCCTAAGCCTAGGGGTGCCCTAGCCTAAGCCTAGGGGAGACCTAGCCTAAGCCTATGCCTAGGGGTTCCCTAGCCTAAGCCTAGGGGTGCCCTAGCCTAAGCCTAGGGGTGCCCTAGCCTAAGCCTAAGGGTGCCCTAGCCTAAGCCTAGGGGAGCCCTAGCCTAAGCCTAATCATAGGGGTGCTATAGCCTAAGCCTAGGTGTGCCCTAGCTTTAGGCTAGGGGAGCCCTAGCCTTAACCTAAGCCTAGGGGTGCCCTAGCCTAAGCCTAGGGGTGCTCTAGCCTTAGGCTCGGGGTGCCCTAGCCTAATCCTGGGGGTGCCCTAGTCTGAGCCTAGGGGTGCCCTAGCTTGAGCCTACGGGTGCCCTAGCCTGAGGATAGGGGAGCTCTAGCGTTAGTCTAGCCTAGTATTGCCCTAGCCTACGCCTATGGGTGTCATAGCCTGAGTCTAGGGGTGCACTAGCCTGAGGCTAGGGGAGCCTTAGCCTTAGCCTAAGCCTAGGGGAACCCTAGCTAAAGGTTAGGGGTGCCCAAGCCTAAGCCCAGGGGTGCCCTAGCCTAAGCCTACGGGTGCCCTAGCATTAGGCTAGGGGAGCCCTAGCTTTAGCCTAAGCCTATGGGTGCCCTAGCCTAAGCCTAGGGGTGCCCTAGCCTAAGCCTAGGGGTGCTCTAGCCTTAGGCTAGGGGAGCCCTAGCCTTACCCTAAGCCTAGGGGTGCCCTAGCCTAAGCCTATGGGTGCCCTAGCCTAAGCCTAGGGGTGCCCTAGCCTGAGGCTAAGGGAGCCCTAGCTTTAGCCTAAGCCTAGGGGTGCCCTAGCCTGAGCCTAAGGGTGCCCTAGCCTGAGCCTACGGGTGCCCTAGCCTGAGGCTAGGGGGGCCATAGCCTTAGTCTAGCCTAGGATTGCCCTAGCCTAAGTCTAGGGGTCTCGTAGCCTAAGCCTAGGAGTGCCCTATCCTAAGCCTTGGGGTGCCCAAGCCTAAGTTTACGGGTGCCCTAGCCTAAGCCTAGGGGTGCCCTAGCCTAAGCCTAGGGGTGCCCTAGCCTAAGCCTAGAGGAGCCCTAGACTAAGCCTAGGTGTGCCCTAGCCTTAGGCTAGGGGAGCCCTAGCCTTAACCTAAGCCTAGGGGTGCCCCAGCCTAAGCCTAGGGGTGCTCTAGCCTTAGGCTAGGGGAGCCCTAGCCTTAGCCTAAGCCTAGGGGTGCCCTAGCCTAATCCTAGGGGTACCCTAGCCTGAGCCTAGGGGTGCCCTAGCCTGAGCCTAGGGGTGCCCTAGCCTAAGCCTAGGGGTGCCCTAGCCTAAGCCTAGGGGAGCCCTAGCCTAAGCCTAAGCATAGGGGTGTTATAGCCTAAGCCTAGGTGTGCCCTAGCCTTAGGCTAGGGGAGCCCTAGCCTTAACCTAAGCCTAGGGGTGCCCTAGCCTAAGCCTAGGGGTGCTCTAGCCTTAGGCTAGGGGTGCCCTAGCCTAATCCTAGGGGTGCCCTAGTCTGAGCCTAGGGGTGCCCTAGCATGACCCACGGGTGCCCTAGCCTGAGGATAGGGGAGCTCTAGCGTTAGTCTAGCCTAGTATTGCCCTAGCCTACGCCTATGGGTGTCATAGCCTGAGTCTAGGGGTGCACTAGCCTGAGGCTAGGGGAGCCTTAGCCTTAGCCTAAGCCTAGGGGAACCCTAGCTAAAGCTTAGGGGTGCCCAAGCCTAAGCCCAGGGGTGCCCTAGCATTAGGCTAGGGGAGCCCTAGCCTTTTCCTAAGCCTATGGGTACCCTACTCTAAGCCTAGGGGTGCCCTTTCCTGAGCCTAGGGGTGCCGTAGCATTAGGCTAGGGGAGCCCTAGCCTTAGCCTATGATAAGGTGTGCCCTAGCCTAAGCCTAGCGGTGCGCAAGCCTAAGCCTAGGGGTGGCCTACACTAAGCCTCGGGGTACCCTATCCTAAGCGTAGGGGAGCCTTAGCCTTAGCCTAATCCTAGGGGTGCCCTAGCCTAAGCCTAGGGTTGCCCTAGCCTAAGCCAAGGTGTGTCCTTGCCTAAGCCTAGGGGTTCCCTAGCCTAAGCCTAGGGATGCACTAGCCTAAGCCTAGGGGTGCCCTAGCCTAAGCCTAGGGGTGCCCTAGCCTAAGCCTAGGGGATCCCCAGCCTTAGGCTAGGGGAGCACTAGCCTTACCCTAAGCCTAGGGGTGTCCTAGCCTAAGCCTACGGGTGTCCTAGCCTAAGCCTACGGGTGCCTTAGCCTAAGCCTTAGGGGTGCCCTAGCCTTAGGCTAGGGGGCCTCCAGCCTTAGCCTAAGCTAGGGGTGCCCTAGCCTAAGCCTAATGGTGCCCTAGCCTAAGCCTAGGGGTGTCCTAGCATTAGGCGAGGAGAGCCCTAGCCTTAGCCTTAGGCTAGGGGTGCCCTAGCCTAAGCCTAGGGTTACCTAGCCTAAGCCTAAGGGTGCCCTAGCCTTAGGCTATGGGAGCCCTAGCCTTAGCCTAAGCCTAGGGGTGCCCTAGCCTAAGACTAGGGGTACCCTAGCCTAAGCCTAGGAGTGCCCTAGCCTAAGCCTAGGGGTGCACTAGCCTAAGCCTAGGGGTGCCCTAGCCTAAGCCTAGGGGATCCCTAGCCTTAGGCTAGGGGAGCACTAGCCTTAGCCTAAGCCTAGGGGTGCCCTAGCCTAAACCTAGGGGTGCCCTAGCCTAGTCCTAGGGGTCCCCTAGCCTTAGTCTATGGGAGCCCTAGCCTTAGCCTAAAACTAGGGGTGCCCTAGCGTAAGCCTAGGGGTGCCCTAGCCTAACCCTAGGGGTGCCCAAGCCTAAGCCTAGGGGTGCCCTAGCCTTAGGCTAGTGGAGCCCTAGCTTTAGCCTAAGCCTAGGGGTACCCTAGCCTAAGCATAGGGGTGCCATAGCCTAAGCCTAGGGTTGCCCTAGCTTAAGCCTACGGGTACCCTAGCCTTAGGCTAGGGGAGCCCTAGCTTTAGCCTAAGCCTAGGGGTGCCCTAGCCTAAGCCTAGGGGTGCCCTAGCCTAAGCCTAGGGGTGCTCTAGCCTTAGGCTAGGGGAGCCCTAGCCTTAGCCTAAGCCTAGGGGTGCCCTAGCCTAAACCTATGGGTGCCCTAGCCTAAGCCTAGGGGTGCCCTAGCCTGAGGCTAGGGGAGCCCTAGCTTTAGCCTAAGCCAAGGGGTGCCCTAGCCTAAGCCTAGGGGTGCCCTAGCCTGAGCCTAAGGGTCCCCTAGCCTGAGCCTACGGGTGCCCTAGCCTGAGGCTAGGGGGGCCCTAGCCTTAGTCTAGCCTAGGATTGCCCTAGCCTAAGTCTAGGGGTCTCGTAGCCTAAGCCTAGGGGTGCCCTATCCTAAGCCTTGGGGTGCCCAAGCCTAAGTTTACGGGTGCCCTAGCCTAAGCCTAGGGGTGCCCTAGCCTAAGCCTAGGGGTGCCCTAGCCTAAGCCTAGGGGAGACCTAGACTAAGCCTAGGTGTGCCCTAGCCTTAGGCTAGGGGAGCCCTAGCCTTAACCTAAGCCTAGGGGTGCCCCAGCCTAAGCCTAAGGGTGCTCTAGCCTTAGGCTAGGGGAGCCCTAGCCTTAGCCTAAGCCTAGGGGTGCCCTAGCCTAATCCTAGGGTTATCCTAGCCTGAGCCTAGGGTTGCCCTAGCCTGAGCCTACGGGTGCCCTAGCCTGAGGATAGGGGATCTCTAGCGTTAGTCTAGCCTAGTATTGCCCTACCCTAAGCCTAGGGGTGTCATAGCCTGATTCTAGGGGTGCACTAGCCTGAGGCTAGGGGAGCCTTAGCCTTAGCCTAAGCCTAGGGGAACCCTAGCTAAAGCCTAGGGGTGCCCTTGCCTAATCCTAGGGGTGCCCTAGCCTGAGCCTAGGGGTGCCCTAGCCTGAGCCTACGGGTGCCCTAGCCTGAGGATAGGGGAGCTGTAGCGTTAGTCTAGCCTAGTATGGCCCTACCCTAAGCCTATGGGTGTCATAGCCTGAGTCTAGGGGTGCATTAGCCTGAGGCTAGGGGAGCCTTAGCCTTAGCCTAAGCCTAGGGGAACCCTAGCTAAAGCCTAGGGGTGCCCTTGCCTAAGCCTAGGGGTGCCCTAGCCTAAGCCTAGGGGTGCCCTTGCCTTAGGCAAGGGGTGTCCTAGCATTATCCTAAGCCTAGGTGTGCCCTAGCCTAAGCCTAGGCGTGCCCTAGCCTTAGCCTAGGGGTGCCCGAGCCTTTGGCTAGGGGAGCCCTAGCCTTTTCTATGCCTAGGGGTACCCTAGCCAAAGCCTATGGGTGCCCTAGCCTGAGCCTACGGATACCCTAGCCTTAGGCTAGGGGAGCCGTAGCCTTAGCCTAAGCCTAGGGGTGCCCTAACTTAAGCCTAGTATTGCCCTAGCCTAAGCCTAGGGGTGTCATAGCCTGAGTCTAGGGGTACACTAGCCTGAGGCTAGGGGAGCCTTAGCCTTAGCCTAAGCCTAGGGGAACCCTAGCTAAAGCCTAGGGGTGCCCAAGCCTGAGCCTAGCGGTGCCCTAGTCTGAGGCTAGGGGAGCCCTAGCCTTAGCCTAAGCCTAGGATTGCCCTAGCCTAAGCTTAGGGGTGCCCTAACCTGAGTCTAGGGGTGCCCTAACCTGAGGCTATTGGAGCCCTAGCCTTAGCCTAAGCCTAGGGGTGCCCTATTCTAAGCCTAGGGGTGCCCTACCCTAAGTCTAGGGGTGCCCTAGCCTAAGCCTAGGGGATCCCTAGCCTTAGGCTAGGGGAGCACTAACCTTAGCCTAAGCCTAGGGGTGTCCTACTTAAGCCTAGGGGTATCCTACCCTAAGCCTACGGGTGCCCTAGCCTAAGCCTAGGGGTGCCCTAACATTAGGCGAGGAGAACCCTAGCCTTAGCCTTAGGCTAGGGGTGCCCTAGCCTAAGCCTAGGGGTGCCTTAGCCTAAGCTAGGGGTGCCCTTGCCTAAGCCTAATGGTGCCCTAGCCTAAGCCGAGGGGTGCCCTAGCATTAAGCGAGGAGAGCCCTAGCCTTAGCCTTAGGCTAGGGGTGCCCTAGCCTAAGCCTAAGGGTGCCCTAGCCTTAGGCTAGGGGAGCCCTAGCCTTAGCCTAATCTTAGCCGTGCCCTAGCCTAAGCCTAGGGGTGCTCTAGCCTATGCCTAGGGGTGCCCTAGCCTAGTCCTAGGGGTGCCCTAGCCTTAGGCTAGTGGAACCCTAGCTTTAGCCTAAGCCTAGGCGTGCCCTAGCCTAAGCCTAGGGTTGCCCTAGCCTAATCCTACGGGTTCCCTAGCCTTAGGCTAGGGGAGCCCTAGCTTTAGCCTAAGCCTAGGGGTGCCCTAGCCTAAGCCTAGGGGTGCCCTAGCCTAAACCTAGGGGTGCTCTAGCCTTAGGCTAGGGGAGACCTAGCCTTAGCCTAAGCCTAGGGGTGCCCTAGCCTAAGCCTACGGGTGCCCTAGCCTGAGACTAGGGGAGCCCTACCTTTAGCCTAACCCTAGGGGTTCCCTAGTCTAAACCTAGGGGCGCCCTAGCCTGAGCCTAGGGGTGCCCTAGCCTGAGCCTACGGGTGCCCTAGCCTGAGGCTATGGGGGCCCTAGCCTTAGTCTAGCCTAGGATTGCCCTAGCCTAAGTCTAGGGGTCCAGTAGCCCAAACCTAGGGGTGCCCTAACCTAAGCCTTGGGGTGCCCAAGCTTAAGTTTAGGGGTGCCCTAGCCTAAGCCTAGGGGTGCCCTAGCCTAAGCCTAGGGGAGCCCTAGCGTAAACCTAAGCCTAGGGGTGCCCTAGCCTAAGCCTAGGTGTGCCCTAGCCTTTGGCTAGGGGAGCCCAAGCCTTAACCTAAGCCTAGGGGTGCCCTAGCCTAAGCCTAGGGGTGCTCTAGGCTTAGGCTAGGGGAGCCCTAGCCTTAGCCTAAGCCTAGGGGTGCCCTAGCCTAAGCCTAGGGGAGCCCTAGCCTAAACCTAAGTCTAGGGGTGCCCTAGCCTAAGCCTAGGTGTGCCCTAGCCTTAGGCTAGGGGAGCCCTAGCCTTAACCTAAGCCTAGGGGTGCCCTAGCCTAAAACTAGGGGTGCTCTAGGCTTAGGCTAGGGGAGCCCTAGTCTTAGCCTAAGCCTAGGGGTGCCCTAGCCTAATCCTAGGTGTGCCCTAGCCTGAGCCTAGGGGTTCCCTAGCCTGAGCCTACGGGTGCCCTAGCCTGAGGATAGGGGAGCTCTAGCGTTAGTCTAGCCTAGTATTGCCCTAGCCTAAGCCTAGGGGTGTCATAGCCTGAGTCTAGGGGTACACTAGCCTGAGGCTAGGGGAGCCTTAGCCTTAGCCTAAGCCTAGGGGAACCCTAGCTAAAGCCTAGGGGTGCCCAAGCCTGTGCCTAGGGGTGCCCTAGTCTGAGGCTAGGGGAGCCCTAGCCTTAGCCTAAGCCTAGGATTGCCCTAGCCTAAGCTTAGGGGTGCCCTAACCTGAGTCTAGGGGTGCCCTAACCTGAGGCTATTGGAGCCCTAGCCTTAGCCTAAGCCTAGGGGTGCCCTATTCTAAGCTTAGGGGTGCCCTACCCTAAGCCTAGGGGTGCCCTAGCCTAAGCCTAGGGGATCCCTAGCCTTAGGTTAGGGGAGCACTAACCTTAGCCTAAGCCTAGGGGTGTCCTAGCCTAAGCCTAGGGGTATCCAAGCCTAAGCCTACGGGTGAACTAGCCTAAGCCTAGGGGTGCCCTAGCCTTAAGCTAGGGAACCCAAAGCCTTAGCCTAAGCTAGGGGTGCCCTAGCATAAGCCTAATGGTGCCCTAGCCTAAGCCTAGGGTTGCCCTAGCCTAATCCTACGGGTTCCCTAGCCTTAGGCTAGGGGAGCCCTAGCTTTAGCCTAAGCCTAGGGGTGCCCTAGCCTAAGCCTAGGGGTGCCCTAGCCTAAACCTAGGGGTGCTCTAGCCTTAGGCTAGGGGAGACCTAGCCTTAGCCTAAGCCTAGGGGTTCCCTAGCCTAAGCCTACGGGTGCCCTAGCCTAAGCCTAGGGGTGCCCTAGACTGAGACTAGGGGAGCCCTACCTTTAGCCTAAGCCTAGGGGTGCCCTAGCCTAAGCCTAGGGGCGCCCTAGCCTGAGCCTAGGGGTGCCCTAGCCTGAGCCTACGGGTGCCCTAGCCTGAGGCTAGGGGGGCCCTAGCCTTAGTCTAGCCTAGGATTGCCCTAGCCTAAGTCTAGGGGTCCAGTAGCCCAAGCCTAGGGGTGCCCTAGCCTAAGCCTTGGGGTGCCCAAGCTTAAGTTTAGGGGTGCCCTAGCCTAAGACTAGGGGTGCCCTAGCCTAACCCTAGGGGTGCCCTAGCCTAAGCCTAGGGGAGCCCTAGCCTAAACCTAAACCTAGGGGTGCCCTAGCCTAAGCCTAGGTGTGCCCTAGCCTTAGGCTAGGGGAGCCCTAGCCTTAACCTAAGCCTAGGGGTTCCCTAGCCTAAGCCTAGGGGTGCTCTAGGCTTAGGCTAGGGGAGCCCTAGCCTTAGCCTAAGCCTAGGGGTGCCCTAGCCTAATCCTAGGGGTGCCCTAGCCTGAGCCTAGGGGTTCCCTAGCCTGAGCCTACGGGTGCCCTAGCCTGAGGATAGGGGAGCTCTAGCGTTAGTCTAGCCTAGTATTGTCCTAGCCTAAGCCTAGGGGTGTCATAGCCTGAGTCTAGGGGTAGACTAGCCTGAGGCTAGGGGAGCCTTAGCCTTAGCCTAAGCCTAGGGGAACCCTAGCTAAAGCCTAGGGGTGCCCAAGCCTGAGCCTAGGGGTGCCCTAGTCTGAGGCTAGGGGAGCCCTAGCCTTAGCCTAAGCCTAGGATTGCCCTAGCCTAAGCTTAGGGGTGCCCTAACCTGAGTCTAGGGGTGCCCTAACTTGAGGCTATTGGAGCCCTAGCCTTAGCCTAAGCCTAGGGGTGCCCTATTCTAAGCCTAAGGGTGCCCTACCCTAAGTCTAGGGGTGCCCTAGCCTAAGCCTAGGGGATCCCTAGCCTTAGGCTAGGGGAGCATTAACCTTAGCCTAAGCCTAGGGGTGTCCTAGCCTAAGCCTAGGGGTATCCTACCCTAAGCCTACGGGTGCCCTAGCCTAAGCCTAGGGTTGCCCTAGCATTAGGCGAGGAGAACCCTAGCCTTAGCCTTAGGCTAGGGGTGCCCTAGCCTAAGCCTAGGGGTGCCCTTGCCTAAGCCTAATGGTGCCCTAGCCTAAGGCGAGGGGTGCCCTAGCATTAAGCGAGGAGAGCCCTAGCCTTAGCCTTAGGCTAGGGGTGCCCTAGCCTAAGCCTAAGGGTGCCCTAGCCTTAGGCTAGGGGAGCCCTAGCCTTAGCCTAATCCTAGCCGTGCCCTAGCCTAAGCCTAGGGGTGCTCTAGCCTATGCCTAGGGGTGCCCTAGCCTAGTCCTAGGGGTGCCCTAGCCTTAGGCTTTGGGAGCCCTAGCCTTAGCCTAAGCCTAGGGGTGCCATAGCCTAAGAATAGGGGTGCCCTAGTCTAAGCCTAGGGGTGCCCTAGCCTTAGGTTAGCGGAGCCCTAGCCTTAGCCTACAACTAGGGGTGCCCTAGCGTACGTCTAGGGGTGCCCTAGCCTAACGCTAGGGGTGCCCTAGCCTACGCCTAGGGGTGCCCTAGCCTTAGGCTAGTGGAACCCTAGCTTTAGCCTAAGCCTAGGCGTGCCCTAGCCTAAGCCTAGGGTTGCCCTAGCCTAATCCTACGGGTTCCCTAGCCTTAGGCTAGGGTAGCCCTAGCTTTAGCCTAAGCCTAGGGGTGCCCTAGCCTAAGCCTAGGGGTGCCCTAGCCTAAACCTAGGGGTGCTCTAGCCTTAGGCTAGGGGAGACCTAGCCTTAACCTAAGCCTAGGGGTGCCCTAGCCTAAGCCTAGGGGTGCCCTAGCCTGAGACTAGGGGAGCCCTACCTTTAGCCTAAGCCTAGGGGTGCCCTAGTCTAATCCTAGGGGCGCCCTAGCCTGAGCCTAGGGGTGCCCTAGCCTGAGACTACGGGTGCCCTAGCCTGAGGCTATGGGGGCCCTAGCCTTAGTCTAGCCTAGGATTGCCCTAGCCTAAGTCTAGGGGTCCAGTAGCCCAAGCCTAGGGGTGCACTAGCCTAAGCCTTGGGGTGCCCAAGCTTAAGTTTAGCGGTGCCCTAGCCTAAGCCTAAGGGTGCCCTAGCCTAAGCCTAGTGGAGCCCTAGCGTAAACCTAAGCCTAGGGGTGCCCTAGCCTAAGCCTAGGTGTGCCCTAGCCTTAGGCTAGGGGAGCCCTAGCCTTAACCTAAGCCTAGGGGTGCCCTAGCCTAAGCCTAGGGGTGCTCTAGGCTTAGGCTAGGGGAGCCCTAGCCTTAGCCTAAGCCTAGGGGTGCCCTAGCCTAAGCCTAGGGGAGCCCTAGCCTAAACCTAAGCCTAGGGGTGCCCTAGCCTAAGCCTAGGTGTGCCCTAGCCTTAGGCTAGGGGAGCCCTAGCCTTAACCTAAGCCTAGGGGTGCCCTAGCCTAAAACTAGGGGTGCTCTAGGCTTAGGCTAGGGGAGCCCTAGTCTTAGCCTAAGCCTAGGGGTGCCATAGCCTAATCCTAGGGGTGCCCTAGCCTGAGCCTAGAGGTTCCCTAGCTTGAGCCTACGGGTGCCCTAGCCTGAGGATAGGGGAGCTCTAGCGTTATTCTAGCCTTGTATTGCCCTAGTCCTAAGCCTAGGGGTGTCATAGCCTGATTCTAGGGGTACACTAGCCTGAGGCTAGGGGAGCCTTAGCCTTAGCCTAAGCCTAGGGGAACCCTAGCTAAAGCCTAGGGGTGCCCAAGCCTGAGCCTAGGGGTGCCCTAGTCTGAGGCTAGGGGAGCCCTAGCCTTAGCCTAAGCCTAGGATTGCCCTAGCCTAAGCTTAGGGGTGCCCTAACCTGAGTCTAGGGGTGCCCTAACCTGAGGCTATTGGAGCCCTAGCCTTAACCTAAGCCTAGGGGTGCCCTATTCTAAGCTTAGGGGTGCCCTACCCTAAGCCTAGGAGTGCCCTAGCCTAAGCCTAGGGGATCCCTAGCCTTAGGCTAGGGGAGCACTAACCTTAGCCTAAGCCTAGGGGTGTCCTAGCCTAAGCCTAGGGGTATCCTAGCCTAAGCCTACGGGTGAACTAGCCTAAGCCTAGGGGTGCCCTAGCCTTAAGCTAGGGGACCCCAAGCCTTAGCCTAAGCTAGAGGTGCCCTAGCCTAAGCATAATGGTGCCCTAGCCTAAGCCTAGGGGTGCCCTAGCATTAGGCGAGGAGAACCCTAGCCTTAGCCTTAGGCTAGGGGTGCCCTAGCCTAAGCCTAGGAGTGCCTTAGCCTAAGCTAGGGGTGCCCTAGCCTAAGCCTAATAGTGCCCTAGCCTAAGCCGAGGGGTGCCCTAGCATTAAGCGAGGAGAGCCCTAGCCTTAGCCTTAGGCTAGGGGTGCCCTAGCCTAAGCCTAAGGTTGCCCTAGCCTTAGGCTAGGGGAGCCCTAGCCTTAGCCTAATCCTAGCCGTGCCCTAGCCTAAGCCTAGGGGTGCTCTAGCCTATGCCTAGGGGTGCCCAAGCCTAGTCCTAGGGGTGTCCTAGCCTTAGGCTATGGGAGCCCTAGCCTTAGCCTAAGCCTAGGGGTGCCCTAGCCTATGAATAGGGTTGCCCTAGCCTAAGCCTAGGGGTGCCCTAGCCTTAGGCTAGGGGAGCCCTAGCCTTAGCCTAAAACTAGGGGTGCCCTAGCGTAAGTCTAGGGGTGCCCTAGCCTAACGCTAGGGGTGCCCTAGCCTACGCCTAGGGGTGCCCTAGCCTTAGGCTAGTGGAACCCTAGCTTTAGCCTAAGCCTAGGGGTGCCCTAGCCTAAGCCTTGGGGTGCCCTAGCCTAAGCCTAGGGTTGCCCTAGCCTAATCCTACGGGTTCCCTAGCCTTAGGCTAGTGGAGCCCTAGCTTTAGCCTAAGCCTAGGGGTGCCCTAGCCTAAGCCTAGGGGTGCCGTAGCCTAAACCTAGGGGTGCTCTAGCCTTAGGCTAGGGGAGACCTAGCCTTAGCCTAAGCCTAGGGGTGCCCTAGCCTAAGCCTACGGGTGCCCTAGCCTAAGCCTAGGGGTGCCCTAGCCTGAGCCTAGTGGTGCCCTAGCCTGAGCCTACGGGTGCCCTAGCCTGAGGCTAGGGGGGCCCTAGCCTTAGTCTAGCCTAGGATTGCACTAGCCTAAGTCTAGGGGTCCAGTAGCCTAAGCCTTGGGGTGCCCTAGCCTAAGCCTTGGGGTGCCCAAGCCAAAGTTTAGGGGTGCCATCGCCTAAGCATAGGGGTGCCCTAGCCTAAGCCTAGGGGAGCCCTAGCCAAAGCCTAAGCCTGGGGGTGCCCTAGCCTAAGCCTAGGTGTGCCCTAGCCTTAGGCTAGGGGAGCCCTAGCCTTAACCTAAGCCTAGGGGTGCCCTAGCCTAAGCCTAGTGGTGCTCTAGGCTTAGGCTAGGGGAGCCCTAGCCTTAGCCTAAGCCTAGGGGTGCCCTAGTCTGAGCCTAGGGGTTCCCTAGCCTGAGCCTACGGGTGCCCTAGCCTGAGGCTAGGGGAGCCCTAGCCTTAGCCTAAGCCTAGGATTGCCCTAGCCTAAGCTTAGGGGTGCCCTAACCTGAGCCTAGGGTGCCCTAACCTGAGGCTATTGGAGCCCTAGCCTTAGCCTAAGCCTAGGGGTGCCCTATTCTAAGCCTAGGGGTGCCCTACCCTAAGCCTAGGGGTGCCCTAGCCTAAGCCTAGGGGATCCCTAGCCTTAGGCTAGGGGAGCACTAACCTTAGCCTAAGCCTAGGGGTGTCCTAGCCTAAGCCTAGGGGTATCCTAGCCTAAGCCTACGGGTGAACTAGCCTAAGCCTAGGGGTGCCCTAGCCTTAAGCTAGGGGACCCCAAGCCTTAGCCTAAGCTAGGGGTGCCCTAGCCTAAGCCTAATGGTGCCCTAGCCTAAGCCTAGGGGTGCCCTAGCATTAGGCGAGGAGAACCCTAGCCTTAGCCTTAGGCTAGGGGTGCCCTAGCCTAAGCCTAGGGGTGCCTTAGCCTAAGCTAGGGGTGCCCTAGCCTAAGCCTAATGGTGCCCTAGCCTAAGCCGAGGGGTGCCCTAGCATTAAGCGAGGAGAGCCCTAGCCTTAGCCTTAGGCTATGGGTGCCCTAGCCTAAGCCTAAGGGTGCCCTAGCCTTAGGCTAGGGGAGCCCTAGCCTTAGCCTAATCCTAGCCGTGCCCTTGCCTAAGCCTAGGGGTGCTCTAGCCTATGCTTAGGGGTGTCCTAGCCTAGTCCTAGGGGTGCCCTAGCCTTAGGCTATGGGAGCCCTAGCCTTAGCCTAAGCCTAGGGGTGCCCTAGTCTAAGAATAGGGGTGCCCTAGCCTAAGCCTAGGGGTGCCCTAGCCTTAGGTTAGGGGAGCCCTAGCCTTAGCCTAAAACTAGGGGTGCCCTAGCATAAGTCTACGGGTGCCCTAGCCTAACGCTAGGGGTGCCCTAGCCTTAGGCTAGTGGAACCCTAGCTTTAGCCTAAGCCTAGGGGTGCTCTAGCCTAAGCCTAGGCTTGCCCTAGCCTAATCCTACAGGTTCCCTAGCCTAAGGCTAGGGGAGCCCTAGCTTTAGCCTAAGCCTAGGGGTGCCCTAGCCTAAGCCTAGGGGTGCCCTAGCCTAAACCTAGGGGTGCTCTAGCCTTAGGCTAGGGGAGACCTAGCCTTAGCCTAAGCCTAGGGGTGCCCTAGCCTAAGCCTACGGGTGCCCTAGCCTAAGCCTAGGGGTGCCCTAGCCTGAGCCTAGTGGTGCCCTAGCCTGAGCCTACGGGTGCCCTAGCCTGAGGCTAGGGGGGCCCTAGCCTTAGTCTAGCCTAGGATTGCACTAGCCTAAGTCTAGGGGTCCAGTAGCCTAAGCCTTGGGGTGCCCTAGCCTAAGCCTTGGGGTGCCCAAGCCAAAGTTTAGGGGTGCCATCGCCTAAGCATAGGGGTGCCCTAGCCTAAGCCTAGGGGAGCCCTAGCCAAAGCCTAAGCCTGGGGGTGCCCTAGCCTAAGCCTAGGTGTGCCCTAGCCTTAGGCTAGGGGAACCCTAGCCTTAACCTAAGCCTAGGGGTGCCCTAGCCTAAGCCTAGTGGTGCTCTAGGCTTAGGCTAGGGGAGCCCTAGCCTTAGCCTAAGCCTAGGGGTGCCCTAGTCTGAGCCTAGGGGTTCCCTAGCCTGAGCCTACGGGTGCCCTAGCCTGAGGCTAGGGGAGCCCTAGCCTTAGCCTAAGCCTAGGATTGCCCTAGCCTAAGCTTAGGGGTGCCCTAACCTGAGCCTAGGGGTGCCCTAACCTGAGGCTATTGGAGCCCTAGCCTTAGCCTAAGCCTAGGGGTGCCCTATTCTAAGCCTAGGGGTGCCCTACCCTAAGCCTAGGGGTGCCCTAGCCTAAGCCTAGGGGATCCCTAGCCTTAGGCTAGGGGAGCACTAACCTTAGCCTAAGCCTAGGGGTGTCCTAGCCTAAGCCTAGGGGTATCCTAGCCTAAGCCTACGGGTGAACTAGCCTAAGCCTAGGGGTGCCCTAGCCTTAAGCTAGGGGACCCCAAGCCTTAGCCTAAGCTAGGGGTGCCCTAGCCTAAGCCTAATGGTGCCCTAGCCTAAGCCTAGGGGTGCCCTAGCATTAGGCGAGGAGAACCCTAGCCTTAGCCTTAGGCTAGGGGTGCCCTAGCCTAAGCCTAGGGGTGCCTTAGCCTAAGCTAGGGGTGCCCTAGCCTAAGCCTAATGGTGCCCTAGCCTAAGCCGAGGGGTGCCCTAGCATTAAGCGAGGAGAGCCCTAGCCTTAGCCTTAGGCTATGGGTGCCCTAGCCTAAGCCTAAGGGTGCCCTAGCCTTAGGCTAGGGGAGCCCTAGCCTTAGCCTAATCCTAGCCGTGCCCTAGCCTAAGCCTAGGGGTGCTCTAGCCTATGCTTAGGGGTGTCCTAGCCTAGTCCTAGGGGTGCCCTAGCCTTAGGCTATGGGAGCCCTAGCCTTAGCCTAAGCCTAGGGGTGCCCTAGTCTAAGAATAGGGGTGCCCTAGCCTAAGCCTAGGGGTGCCCTAGCCTTAGGTTAGGGGAGCCCTAGCCTTAGCCTAAAACTAGGGGTGCCCTAGCATAAGTCTACGGGTGCCCTAGCCTAACGCTAGGGGTGCCCTAGCCTTAGGCTAGTGGAACCCTAGCTTTAGCCTAAGCCTAGGGGTGCTCTAGCCTAAGCCTAGGCTTGCCCTAGCCTAATCCTACGGGTTCCCTAGCCTTAGGCTAGGGGAACCCTAGCTTTAGCCTAAGCCTAGGGGTGCCCTAGCCTAAGCCTAGGGGTGGCCTAGCCTAAACCTAGGGGTGCTCTAGCCTTAGGCTATGGGAGACCTAGCCTTAGCCTAAGCCTAGGGGTGCCCTAGCCTAAGCCTACGGGTGCCCTAGCCTAAGCCTAGGGGTGCCCTAGCCTGAGACTAGGGGAGCCCTACCTTTAGCCTAAGCCTAGGGGTGCCCTAGCCTAAGCCTAGGGGCGCCCTAGCCTGAGCCTAGGGGTGCCCTAGCCTGAGCCTACGGGTGCCCTAGCCTGAGGCTATGGGGGCCCTAGCCTTAGTCTAGCCTAGGATTGCCCTAGCCTAAGTCTAGGGGTCCAGTAGCCCAAGCCTAGGGATGCCCAAGCCTAAGCCTTGGGGTGCCCGAGCTTAAGTTTAGGGGTGCCCTAGCCTAAGCCTAGGGGTGCCCTAGCCTAAGCCTAGTGGTGCCCTAGCCTAAGCCTAGGGGAGCCCTAGCCTAAACCTAAGCCTAGGGGTGCCCTAGCCTAAGCCTAGGTGTGCCCTAGCCTTAGGCTAGGGGAGCCCTAGCCTTAACCTAAGTCTAGGGGTGCCCTAGCCTAAGCCTAGGGGTGCTCTAGGCTTAGGCTAGGGGAGCCCTAGCCTTAGCCTAAGCCTAGGGGTGCCCTAGCCTAAGCCTAGGGGAGCCCTAGCCTAAACCTAAGCCTAGGGGTGCCCTAGCCTAAGCCTAGGTGTGCCCTAGCCTTAGGCTAGGGGAGCCCTAGCCTTAACCTAAGCCTAGGGGTGCCCTAGCCTAAGCCTAGGGGTGCTCTAGGCTTAGGCTAGGGGAGCCCTAGTCTTAGCCTAAGCCTAGGGGTGCCCTAGCCTAATCCTAGGGGTGCCCTAGCCTGAGCCTAGGGGTTCCCTAGCCTGAGCCTATGGGTGCCCTAGCCTGAGGATAGGGGAGCTCTAGCGTTAGTCTAGCCTAGTATTGCCCTAGCCTAAGCCTAGGGGTGTCATAGCCTGAGTCTAGGGGTACACTAGCCTGAGGCTAGGGGAGCCTTAGCCTTAGCCTAAGCCTAGGGGAACCCTAGCTAAAGCCTAGGGGTGCCCAAGCCTGAGCCTAGGGGTGCCCTAGTCTGAGGCTAGGGAGCCCTAGCCTTAGCCTAAGCCTAGGATTGCCCTAGCCTAAGCTTAGGCGTGCCCTAACCTGAGTCTAGGGGTGCCCTAACCTGAGGCTATTGGAGCCCTAGCCTTAGCCTAAGCCTAGGGGTGCCCTATTCTAAGCCTAGGGGTGCCCTACCCTAAGCCTAGGGGTGCCCTAGCCTAAGCCTAGGGGATCCCTAGCCTTAGGCTAGGGGAGCACTAACCTTAGCCTAAGCCTAGGGGTGTCCTAGCCTAAGCCTAGGGGTATCCTAGCCTAAGCCTACGGGTGAACTAGCCTAAGCCTAGGGGTGCCCTAGCCTTAAGCTAGGGGACCCCAAGCCTTAGCCTAAGCTAGGGGTGCCCTAGCCTAAGCCAAATGGTGCCCTAGCCTAAGCCTAGGGGTGCCCTAGCATTAGGCGAGGAGAACCCTAGCCTTAGCCTTAGGCTAGGGCTGCCCTAGCCTAAGCCTAGGGGTGCCTTAGCCTAAGCTAGGGGTGCCCTAGCCTAAGCCTAATGGTGCCCTAGCCTAAGCCGAGGGGTGCCCTAGCATTAAGCGAGGAGAGCCCTAGCCTTAGCCTTAGGCTTGGGGTGCCCTAGCCTAAGCCTAAGGGTGCCCTAGCCTTAGGCTAGGGGAGCCCTAGCCTTAGCCTAATCCTAGCCGTGCCCTAGCCTAAGCCTAGGGGTGCTCTAGCCTATGCCTAGGGGTGCCCTAGCCTAGTCCTATGGGTGCCCTAGCCTTAGGCTATGGGAGCCCTAGCCTTAGCATAAGCCTAGGGGTGCCATAGCCTAAGAATAGGGGTGCCCTAGCCTAAGCCTAGGGGTGCCCTAGCCTTAGGTTAGGGGAGCCCTAGCCTTAGCCTAAATCTAGGGGTGCCCTAGCGTAAGTCTAGGGGTGCCCTAGCCTAACGCTAGGGGTGCCCTAGCCTACGCCTAGGGGTGCCCTAGCCTTAGGCTAGTGGAACCCTAGCTTTAGCCTAAGCCTACGGGTGCCCTAGCCTAAGCCTAGGGTTGCCCTAGCCTAATCCTACGGGTTCCCTAGCCTTAGGCTAGGGGAGCCCTAGCTTTAGCCTAAGCCTAGGGGTGCCCTAGCCTAAGCCTAGGGGTGCCCTAGCCTAAACCTAGGGGTGCTCTAGCCTTAGGCTAGGCGAGACCTAGCCTTAGCCTAAGCCTAGGGGTGCCCTAGCCTAAGCCTACGGGTGCCCTAGCCTAAGCCAAGGGGTGCCCTAGCCTGAGACTAGGGGAGCCCTACCTTTAGCCTAAGCCTAGGGGTGCCCTAGTCTAAGCCTAGGGGCGCCCTAGCCTGAGCCTAGGGGTGCCCTAGCCTGAGCCTACGGGTGCCCTAGCCTGAGGCTATGGGGGGCCTAGCCTTAGTCTAGCCTAGGATTGCCCTAGCCTAAGTCTAGGGGTTCAGTAGCCCAAGCCTAGGGGTGCCCTAGCCTAAGCCTTGGGGTGCCCAAGCTTAAGTTTAGGGGTGCCCTAGCCTAAGCCTAGGGGTTCCCTAGCCTAAGCCTAGGGGTGCCCTAGCCTAAGCCTAGGGGAGCCCTAGCCTAAATCTAAGCCTAGGGGTGCCCAACCTAAGCCTAGGTGTGCCCTAGCCTTAGGCTAGGGGAGCCCTAGCTTTAGCCTAAGCCTAGGGGTGCCCTAGCCTAAGCCTAGGGGAGCCCTAGCCTAAACCTAAGCCTAGGGGTGCCCTAGCCTAAGCCTAGGTGTGCCCTAGCCTTAGGCTAGGGGAGCCCTAGCCTTAACCTAAGCCTAGGGGTGCCCTAGCCTAAGCCTAGGTGTGCTCTAGGCTTAGGCTAGGGGAGCCCTAGTCTTAGCCTAAGCCTAGGGGTGCCCTAGCCTAATCCTAGGGGTGCCCTAGCCTGAGCCTAGGGGTTCCCTAGCCTGAGCCTACGGGTGCCCTAGCCTCAGGATAGGGGAGCTCTAGCGTTAGTCTAGCCTAGTATTGCCCTAGCCTAAGCCTAGGGGCGCCCTAGCCTGAGCCTAGGGGTGCCCTAGCCTGAGCATACGGGTGCCCTAGCCTGAGGCTAGGGGGGCCCTAGCCTTAGTCTAGCCTAGGATTGCACTAGCCTAAGTAGAGGGGTCCAGTAGCCTAAGCCTAGGGGTGCCCTAGCCTAAGCCTTGGGGTGCCCAAGTTAAGTTTTGGGGTGCCCTAGCCTAAGCATAGGGGTGCCTTAGCCTAAGCCTAGGGGAACCCTAGCCTAAGCCTAAGCCTAGGGGTGCCCTAGCCTAAGCCTAGGTGTGCCCTAGCCTTAGGCTAGGGGAGCCCTAGCCTTAACCTAAGACTAGGGGTGCCCTAGCCTAAGCCTAGTGGTGATCTAGGCTTAGGCTAGGGGAGCCCTAGCCTTAGCCTAAGCCTAGGGGTGGCCTAGCCTGAGCCTAGGGGTTCCCTAGCCTGAGCCTACGGGTGCTCTAACCTGAGGATAGGGGAGCTCTAGCGTTAGTCTAGCCTAGTATTGCCCTAGCCTAAGCCTAGGGGTGTCATAGCCTGAGTCTAGGGGTACACTAGCCTGAGGCTAGGGGAGCCTTAGCCTTAGCCTAAGCCTAGGGGAACCCTAGCTAAAGCCTAGGGGTGCCCAAGCCTGAGCCTAGGGGTGCCCTAGTCTGAGGCTAGGGGAGCCCTAGCCTTAGCCTAAGCCTAGGATTGCCCTAGCCTAAGCTTAGGGGTGCCCTAACCTGAGTCTAGGGGTGCCCAAACCTGAGGCTATTGGAGCCGTAGCCTTAGCCTAAGCCTAGGGGTGCCCTATTCTAAGCCTAGGGGTGCCCTACCCTAAGCCTAGGGGTGCCCAACCTAAGCCTAGGTGTGCCCTAGCCTTAGGCTAGGGGAGCCCTAGCTTTAGCCTAAGCCTAGGGGTGCCCTAGCCTAAGCCTAGGGGAGCCCTAGCCTAAACCTAAGCCTAGGGGTGCCCTAGCCTAAGCCTAGGTGTGCCCTAGCCTTAGGCTAGGGGAGCCCTAGCCTTAACCTAAGCCTAGGGGTGCCCTAGCCTAAGCCTAGGTGTGCTCTAGGCTTAGGCTAGGGGAGCCCTAGTCTTAGCCTAAGCCTAGGGGTGCCCTAGCCTAATCCTAGGGGTGCCCTAGCCTGAGCCTAGGGGTTCCCTAGCCTGAGCCTACGGGTGCCCTAGCCTCAGGATAGGGGAGCTCTAGCGTTAGTCTAGCCTAGTATTGCCCTAGCCTAAGCCTAGGGGCGCCCTAGCCTGAGCCTAGGGGTGCCCTAGCCTGAGCATACGGGTGCCCTAGCCTGAGGCTAGGGGGGCCCTAGCCTTAGTCTAGCCTAGGATTGCACTAGCCTAAGTAGAGGGGTCCAGTAGCCTAAGCCTAGGGGTGCCCTAGCCTAAGCCTTGGGGTGCCCAAGTTAAGTTTTGGGGTGCCCTAGCCTAAGCATAGGGGTGCCTTAGCCTAAGCCTAGGGGAACCCTAGCCTAAGCCTAAGCCTAGGGGTGCCCTAGCCTAAGCCTAGGTGTGCCCTAGCCTTAGGCTAGGGGAGCCCTAGCCTTAACCTAAGACTAGGGGTGCCCTAGCCTAAGCCTAGTGGTGATCTAGGCTTAGGCTAGGGGAGCCCTAGCCTTAGCCTAAGCCTAGGGGTGGCCTAGCCTGAGCCTAGGGGTTCCCTAGCCTGAGCCTACGGGTGCTCTAACCTGAGGATAGGGGAGCTCTAGCGTTAGTCTAGCCTAGTATTGCCCTAGCCTAAGCCTAGGGGTGTCATAGCCTGAGTCTAGGGGTACACTAGCCTGAGGCTAGGGGAGCCTTAGCCTTAGCCTAAGCCTAGGGGAACCCTAGCTAAAGCCTAGGGGTGCCCAAGCCTGAGCCTAGGGGTGCCCTAGTCTGAGGCTAGGGGAGCCCTAGCCTTAGCCTAAGCCTAGGATTGCCCTAGCCTAAGCTTAGGGGTGCCCTAACCTGAGTCTAGGGGTGCCCAAACCTGAGGCTATTGGAGCCGTAGCCTTAGCCTAAGCCTAGGGGTGCCCTATTCTAAGCCTAGGGGTGCCCTACCCTAAGCCTAGGGGTGCCCTAGCCTAAGCCTAGGGGATCCCTAGCCTTAGGCTAGGGGAGCACTAACCTTAGCCTAAGCCTAGGGGTGCCCTAGCCTGAGCCTACGGGTGCCCTAGCCTGAGGATAGGGGAGCTCTAACGTTAGTCTAGCCTAGTATTGCCCTAGCCTAAGCCTAGGGGTGTCATAGCCTGAGTCTAGGGGTGCACTAGCCTGAGGCTAGGGGAGCCTTAGCCTTAGCCTAACCCTAGGGGAACCCTAGCTAAAGCCTAGGGGTGCCCTTGCCTAAGCCTAGGCGTGCCCTAGCATTAGGCTAGGGGAGTCCTAGCCTTTTCCTAAGCCTATGGGTGCCCTAGTCTAAGCCTAGAGGTGCCCTTTCCTGAGCCTAGGGGTGGCCTACACTAAGCCTCGGGGTACCCTAACCTAAGCGTAGGTGAGCCCTAGCCTTAGCCTAATCCTAGGGGTGCCCTAGCCTAAGCTTAGGGGTGCCCTAGCCTAAGCCAAAGTGTGTCCTAGCCTAAGCCTAGGGGTGCCCTAGCCTAAGCCTAGGGATGCACTAGTCTAAGCCTAGGGGTGCCCTAGCCTAAGCCTAGGGGTGCCCTAGCCTAAGCCTGGTGGATCCCTAGCCTTAGGCTAGGGGAGCACTAGCCTTACCCTAAGCCTAGGGGTGTCCTAGCCTAAGCCTAGGGGTATCCTAGCCTAAGCCTAGGGGTGCCCTAGCCTAAGCCTAGGGATGCACTAGTCTAAGCCTAGGGTTGACCTAGCCTAAGCCTAGGGGTGCCCTAGCCTAAGCCTAGGGGATCCCTAGTCTTAGGCTAGGGGAGCACTAGCCTTAGCCTAAGCCTAGGGGTTTCCTAGCCTAAGCCTAGGGGTGTCCTAGCTTAAGCCTACGGGTGATCTAGCCTAAGCCTTGTGGGGACCTAGCCTTAGGCTAGGGGACCCCAAGCCTTAGCCTAAGCTAGGGGTGCCCTAGCCTAAGCCTAATGGTGCCCTAGCCTAAGCCTAGGGGTGCCCTAGCATTAGGCGAGGAGAGCCCTAGCCTTAGCCTTAGGCTAGGGGTGCCCTAGCCTAAGCCTTGTGTTACCTAGCCTAAGCCTAGGGGTGCCCTAGCCTTAGGCTATGGGAGCCCGAGCCTTAGCCTAAGCCTAGGGGTGCCCTAGCCTAAGACTAGGGGTGCCCTAGCCTAAGCCTAGGGGTGCCCTAGCCTAAGCCTAGGGGTGCCCTAGCCTAAGCCTAGGGGTGCCCTAGCCTAAGCCTAGGGGATCCCTAGCCTTAGGCTAGGGGAGCACTAGCCTTAGCCTAAGCCTAGGGGTGCCCTAGGCTAAGCCTAGGGATGCCCTAGCCTTAGGCTAGGGGACCCCAAGCCTTAGCCTAAGCTAGGGGTGCCCTAGCCTAAGCCTAATTGTGCCCTAGCCTAAGCCTAGGGGTGCCCTAGCATTAGGCGAGTAGAGCCCTAGCCTTAGCCTAATCCTAGCCGTGCCCTAGCCTAAGCCTAGGGGTGCCCTAGCCTAAGCCTAGGGGTGCCCTAGCCTAGTCCTAGGGGTCCCCTAGCCTTAGGCTATGGGAGCCCTAGCCTTAGCCTAAAACTAGGTGTGCCCTAGCGTAAGCCTAGGGGTGCCCTAGCCTAACCCTAGGGGTGCCCTAGCCTAAGCCTAGGGGTGCACTAGCCTTAGGCTAGTGGAGCCCTAGCTTAAGCCTAAGCCTAGGGGTACCCAAGCCTAAGCCTAGGGGTGCCATAGCCTAAGCCTAGGGTTGCCCTAGCCTAAGCCTACGGGTTCCCTAACCTTAGGCTAGGGGAGCCCTAGCTTTAGCCTAAGCCTAGGGGTGCCCTAGCCTAAGCCTAGGGGTGCCCTAGCCTATGCCTAGGGTTGCTCTAGCGTTAGGTTAGGGGAGCCATAGCCTTAGCCTAAGCCTAGGGGTGCCCTAGCCTAAGCCTACGGGTGCCCTAGCCTAAGCCTAGGGGTGCCCTAGCCTAAGCCTAGGGGATCCCTAGCCTTAGGCTAGGGGAGCACTAACCTTAGCCTAAGCCTAGGGGTGTCCTAGCCTAAGCCTAGGGGTATCCTAGCCTAAGCCTACGGGTGAACTAGCCTAAGCCTAGGGGTGCCCTAGCCTTAAGCTAGGGGACCCCAAGCCTTAGCCTAAGCTAGGGGTGCCCTAGCCTAAGCCTAATGGTGCCCTAGCCTAAGCCTAGGGGTGACCTAGCATTAGGCGAGGAGAACCCTAGCCTTAGCCTTAGGCTAGGGGTGCCCTAGCCTAAGCCTAGGGGTGCCTTAGCCTAAGCTAGGGGTGCCCTAGCCTAAGCCTAATGGTGCCCTAGCCTAAGCCGAGGGGTGCCCTAGCATTAAGCGAGGAGAGCCCTAGCCTTAGCCTTAGGCTATGGGTGCCCTAGCCTAAGCCTAAGGGTGCCCTAGCCTTAGGCTAGGGGAGCCCTAGCCTTAGCCTAATCCTAGCCGTGCCCTAGCCTAAGCCTAGGGGTGCTCTAGCCTATGCTTAGGGGTGTCCTAGCCTAGTCCTAGGGGTGCCCTAGCCTTAGGCTATGGGAGCCCTAGCCTTAGCCTAAGCCTAGGGGTGCCCTAGTCTAAGAATAGGGGTGCCCTAGCCTAAGCCTAGGGGTGCCCTAGCCTTAGGTTAGGGGAGCCCTAGCCTTAGCCTAAAACTAGGGGTGCCCTAGCATAAGTCTACGGGTGCCCTAGCCTAACGCTAGGGGTGCCCTAGCCTTAGGCTAGTGGAACCCTAGCTTTAGCCTAAGCCTAGGGGTGCTCTAGCCTAAGCCTAGGCTTGCCCTAGCCTAATCCTACGGGTTCCCTAGCCTTAGGCTAGGGGAACCCTAGCTTTAGCCTAAGCCTAGGGGTGCCCTAGCCTAAGCCTAGGGGTGGCCTAGCCTAAACCTAGGGGTGCTCTAGCCTTAGGCTATGGGAGACCTAGCCTTAGCCTAAGCCTAGGGGTGCCCTAGCCTAAGCCTACGGGTGCCCTAGCCTAAGCCTAGGGGTGCCCTAGCCTGAGACTAGGGGAGCCCTACCTTTAGCCTAAGCCTAGGGGTGCCCTAGCCTAAGCCTAGGGGCGCCCTAGCCTGAGCCTAGGGGTGCCCTAGCCTGAGCCTACGGGTGCCCTAGCCTGAGGCTATGGGGGCCCTAGCCTTAGTCTAGCCTAGGATTGCCCTAGCCTAAGTCTAGGGGTCCAGTAGCCCAAGCCTAGGGATGCCCAAGCCTAAGCCTTGGGGTGCCCGAGCTTAAGTTTAGGGGTGCCCTAGCCTAAGCCTAGGGGTGCCCTAGCCTAAGCCTAGTGGTGCCCTAGCCTAAGCCTAGGGGAGCCCTAGCCTAAACCTAAGCCTAGGGGTGCCCTAGCCTAAGCCTAGGTGTGCCCTAGCCTTAGGCTAGGAGAGCCCTAGCCTTAACCTAAGTCTAGGGGTGCCCTAGCCTAAGCCTAGGGGTGCTCTAGGCTTAGGCTAGGGGAGCCCTAGCCTTAGCCTAAGCCTAGGGGTGCCCTAGCCTAAGCCTAGGGGAGCCCTAGCCTAAACCTAAGCCTAGGGGTGCCCTAGCCTAAGCCTAGGTGTGCCCTAGCCTTAGGCTAGGGGAGCCCTAGCCTTAACCTAAGCCTAGGGGTGCCCTATCCTAAGCCTAGGGGTGCTCTAGGCTTAGGCTAGGGGAGCCCTAGTCTTAGCCTAAGCCTAGGGGTGCCCTAGCCTAATCCTAGGGGTGCCCTAGCCTGAGCCTAGGGGTTCCCTAGCCTGAGCCTATGGGTGCCCTAGCCTGAGGATAGGGGAGCTCTAGCGTTAGTCTAGCCTAGTATTGCCCTAGCCTAAGCCTAGGGGTGTCATAGCCTGAGTCTAGGGGTACACTAGCCTGAGGCTAGGGGAGCCTTAGCCTTAGCCTAAGCCTAGGGGAACCCTAGCTAAAGCCTAGGGGTGCCCAAGCCTGAGCCTAGGGGTGCCCTAGTCTGAGGCTAGGGAGCCCTAGCCTTAGCCTAAGCCTAGGATTGCCCTAGCCTAAGCTTAGGCGTGCCCTAACCTGAGTCTAGGGGTGCCCTAACCTGAGGCTATTGGAGCCCTAGCCTTAGCCTAAGCCTAGGGGTGCCCTATTCTAAGCCTAGGGGTGCCCTACCCTAAGCCTAGGGGTGCCCTAGCCTAAGCCTAGAGGATCCCTAGCCTTAGGCTAGGGGAGCACTAACCTTAGCCTAAGCCTAGGGGTGTCCTAGCCTAAGCCTAGGGGTATCCTAGCCTAAGCCTACGGGTGAACTAGCCTAAGCCTAGGGGTGCCCTAGCCTTAAGCTAGGGGACCCCAAGCCTTAGCCTAAGCTAGGGGTGCCCTAATCTAAGCCAAATGGTGCCCTAGCCTAAGCCTAGGGGTGCCCTAGCATTAGGCGAGGAGAACCCTAGCCTTAGCCTTAGGCTAGGGCTGCCCTAGCCTAAGCCTAGGGGTGCCTTAGCCTAAGCTAGGGGTGCCCTAGCCTAAGCCTAATGGTGCCCTAGCCTAAGCCGAGGGGTGCCCTAGCATTAAGCGAGGAGAGCCCTAGCCTTAGCCTTAGGCTTGGGGTGCCCTAGCCTAAGCCTAAGGGTGCCCTAGCCTTAGGCTAGGGGAGCCCTAGCCTTAGCCTAATCCTAGCCGTGCCCTAGCCTAAGCCTAGGGGTGCTCTAGCCTATGCCTAGGGGTGCCCTAGCCTAGTCCTATGGGTGCCCTAGCCTTAGGCTATGGGAGCCCTAGCCTTAGCATAAGCCTAGGGGTGCCATAGCCTAAGAATAGGGGTGCCCTAGCCTAAGCCTAGGGGTGCCCTAGCCTTAGGTTAGGGGAGCCCTAGCCTTAGCCTAAAACTAGGGGTGCCCTAGCGTAAGTCTAGGGGTGCCCTAGCCTAACGCTAGGGGTGCCCTAGCCTACGCCTAGGGGTGCCCTAGCCTTAGGCTAGTGGAACCCTAGCTTTAGCCTAAGCCTACGGGTGCCCTAGCCTAAGCCTAGGGTTGCCCTAGCCTAATCCTACGGGTTCCCTAGCCTTAGGCTAGGGGAGCCCTAGCTTTAGCCTAAGCCTAGGGGTGCCCTAGCCTAAGCCTAGGGGTGCCCTAGCCTAAACCTAGGGGTGCTCTAGCCTTAGGCTAGGCGAGACCTAGCCTTAGCCTAAGCCTAGGGGTGCCCTAGCCTAAGCCTACGGGTGCCCTAGCCTAAGCCAAGGGGTGCCCTAGCCTGAGACTAGGGGAGCCCTAGCCTAAGCCTAGGGGTGCCCTAGCCTAAGCCTAGGGGAGCCCTAGCCTAAATCTAAGCCTAGGGGTGCACTAGCCTAAGCCTAGGTGTGCCCTAGCCTTAGGCTAGGGGAGCCCTAGCTTTAGCCTAAGCCTAGGGGTGCCCTAGCCTAAGCCTAGGGGAGCCCTAGCCTAAACCTAAGCCTAGGGGTGCCCTAGCCTAAGCCTAGGTGTGCCCTAGCCTTAGGCTAGGGGAGCCCTAGCCTTAACCTAAGCCTAGGGGTGCCCTAGCCTAAGCCTAGGTGTGCTCTAGGCTTAGGCTAGGGGAGCCCTAGTCTTAGCCTAAGCCTAGGGGTGCCCTAGCCTAATCCTAGGGGTGCCCTAGCCTGAGCCTAGGGGTTCCCTAGCCTGAGCCTACGGGTGCCCTAGCCTCAGGATAGGGGAGCTCTAGCGTTAGTCTAGCCTAGTATTGCCCTAGCCTAAGCCTAGGGGCGCCCTAGCCTGAGCCTAGGGGTGCCCTAGCCTGAGCATACGGGTGCCCTAGCCTGAGGCTAGGGGGGCCCTAGCCTTAGTCTAGCCTAGGATTGCACTAGCCTAAGTAGAGGGGTCCAGTAGCCTAAGCCTAGGGGTGCCCTAGCCTAAGCCTTGGGGTGCCCAAGTTAAGTTTAGGGGTGCCCTAGCCTAAGCATAGGGGTGCCTTAGCCTAAGCCTAGGGGAACCCTAGCCTAAGCCTAAGCCTAGGGGTGCCCTAGCCTAAGCCTAGGTGTGCCCTAGCCTTAGGCTAGGGGAGCCCTAGCCTTAACCTAAGACTAGGGGTGCCCTAGCCTAAGCCTAGTGGTGATCTAGGCTTAGGCTAGGGGAGCCCTAGCCTTAGCCTAAGCCTAGGGGTGGCCTAGCCTGAGCCTAGGGGTTCCCTAGCCTGAGCCTACGGGTGCTCTAACCTGAGGATAGGGGAGCTCTAGCGTTAGTCTAGCCTAGTATTGCCCTAGCCTAAGCCTAGGGGTGTCATAGCCTGAGTCTAGGGGTACACTAGCCTGAGGCTAGGGGAGCCTTAGCCTTAGCCTAAGCCTAGGGGAACCCTAGCTAAAGCTAGGGGTGCCCAAGCCTGAGCCTAGGGGTGCCCTAGTCTGAGGCTAGGGGAGCCCTAGCCTTAGCCTAAGCCTAGGATTGCCCTAGCCTAAGCTTAGGGGTGCCCTAACCTGAGTCTAGGGGTGCCCAAACCTGAGGCTATTGGAGCCGTAGCCTTAGCCTAAGCCTAGGGGTGCCCTATTCTAAGCCTAGGGGTGCCCTACCCTAAGCCTAGGGGTGCCCTAGCCTAAGCCTAGGGGATCCCTAGCCTTAGGCTAGGGGAGCACTAACCTTAGCCTAAGCCTAGGGGTGCCCTAGCCTGAGCCTACGGGTGCCCTAGCCTGAGGATAGGGGAGCTCTAACGTTAGTCTAGCCTAGTATTGCCCTAGCCTAAGCCTAGGGGTGTCATAGCCTGAGTCTAGGGGTGCACTAGCCTGAGGCTAGGGGAGCCTTAGCCTTAGCCTAACCCTAGGGGAACCCTAGCTAAAGCCTAGGGGTGCCCTTGCCTAAGCCTAGGCGTGCCCTAGCATTAGGCTAGGGGAGTCCTAGCCTTTTCCTAAGCCTATGGGTGCCCTAGTCTAAGCCTAGAGGTGCCCTTTCCTGAGCCTAGGGGTGGCCTACACTAAGCCTCGGGGTACCCTAACCTAAGCGTAGGTGAGCCCTAGCCTTAGCCTAATCCTAGGGGTGCCCTAGCCTAAGCTTAGGGGTGCCCTAGCCTAAGCCAAAGTGTGTCCTAGCCTAAGCCTAGGGGTGCCCTAGCCTAAGCCTAGGGATGCACTAGTCTAAGCCTAGGGGTGCCCTAGCCTAAGCCTAGGGGTGCCCTAGCCTAAGCCTGGTGGATCCCTAGCCTTAGGCTAGGGGAGCACTAGCCTTACCCTAAGCCTAGGGGTGTCCTAGCCTAAGCCTAGGGGTATCCTAGCCTAAGCCTAGGGGTGCCCTAGCCTAAGCCTAGGGATGCACTAGTCTAAGCCTAGGGTTGACCTAGCCTAAGCCTAGGGGTGCCCTAGCCTAAGCCTAGGGGATCCCTAGTCTTAGGCTAGGGGAGCACTAGCCTTAGCCTAAGCCTAGGGGTTTCCTAGCCTAAGCCTAGGGGTGTCCTAGCTTAAGCCTACGGGTGATCTAGCCTAAGCCTTGTGGGGACCTAGCCTTAGGCTAGGGGACCACAAGCCTTAGCCTAAGCTAGGGGTGCCCTAGCCTAAGCCTAATGGTGCCCTAGCCTAAGCCTAGGGGTGCCCTAGCATTAGCCGAGGAGAGCCCTAGCCTTAGCCTTAGGCTAGGGGTGCCCTAGCCTAAGCCTTGTGTTACCTAGCCTAAGCCTAGGGGTGGCCTAGCCTTAGGCTATGGGAGCCCGAGCCTTAGCCTAAGCCTAGGGGTGCCCTAGCCTAAGACTAGGGGTGCCCTAGCCTAAGCCTAGGGGTGCCCTAGCCTAAGCCTAGGGGTGCCCTAGCCTAAGCCTAGGGGTGCCCTAGCCTAAGCCTAGGGGATCCCTAGCCTTAGGCTAGGGGAGCACTAGCCTTAGCCTAAGCCTAGGGGTGCCCTAGGCTAAGCCCAGGGATGCCCTAGCCTTAGGCTAGGGGACCCCAAGCCTTAGCCTAAGCTAGGGGTGCCCTAGCCTAAGCCTAATTGTGCCCTAGCCTAAGCCTAGGGGTGCCCTAGCATTAGGCGAGTAGAGCCCTAGCCTTAGCCTAATCCTAGCCGTGCCCTAGCCTAAGCCTAGGGGTGCCCTAGCCTAAGCCTAGGGGTGCCCTAGCCTAGTCCTAGGGGTCCCCTAGCCTTAGGCTATGGGAGCCCTAGCCTTAGCCTAAAACTAGGTGTGCCCTAGCGTAAGCCTAGGGGTGCCCTAGCCTAACCCTAGGGGTGCCCTAGCCTAAGCCTAGGGGTGCCCTAGCCTTAGGCTAGTGGAGCCCTAGCTTAAGCCTAAGCCTAGGGGTACCCAAGCCTAAGCCTAGGGGTGCCATAGCCTAAGCCTAGGGTTGCCCTAGCCTAAGCCTACGGGTTCCCTAACCTTAGGCTAGGGGAGCCCTAGCTTTAGCCTAAGCCTAGGGGTGCCCTAGCCTAAGCCTAGGGGTGCCCTAGCCTATGCCTAGGGTTGCTCTAGCGTTAGGTTAGGGGAGCCATAGCCTTAGCCTAAGCCTAGGGGTGCCCTAGCCTAAGCCTACGGGTGCCCTAGCCTAAGCCTAGGGGTGCCCTAGCCTGAGGATAGGGGAGCCCTATCTTTAGCATAAGCCTAGGGGTTCCCTAGCCTAAGCCTAGGGGTGCCCTAGCCTGAGCCTAGGGGTGCCCTAGCCTGAGCCTACGGGTGCCCTAGCCTGAGGCTAGGGGGGCCCTAGCCTTAGTCTAGCCTAGGACTGCCCTAGCCTAAGTCTAGGGGTCCCGTAGCCTAAGCCTAGGGGTGCCCTATCCTAAGCCTTGGGGTGCCCAAGCCTAAGTTTACGGGTGCCCTAGCCTAAGCCTAGGGGTGCCCTAGCCTAAGCCTAGGGGATCCCTAGCCTTAGGCTAGGGGAGCACTAGCCTTAGCCTAAGCCTAGGGGTGCCCTAGCCTAAGCCTGGGGGTGCCCTAGCCTTAGGCTAGGGGACCCCAAGCCTTAGCCTAAGCTAGGGGTGCCCTAGCCTAAGCCTAATTGTGCCCTAGCCTAAGCTAGGGGTGCCCTAGCATTAGGCGAGGAGAGCCCTAGCCTTAGCCTAATCCTAGCAGTGCCCTAGCCTAAGCCTAGGGGTGCCCTAGCCTAAGCCTAGGGGTGCCCTAGCCTAGTCCTAGGAGTCCCCTAGCCTTAGGCTATGGCAGCCCTAGCCTTAGCCTAAATCTAGGGGTGCCCTAGCGTAAGCCTAGGGGTGCCCTAGCCTAACCCTAGGGGTGCCCTAGCCTAAGCCTAGGGGTGCCCTAGCCTAAGCCTAGGGGTGCCCTAGCCTGAGCCTAGGGGTGCCCTAGCCTGAGCCAACGGGTGCCCTTGCCTGAGGCTAGGGGGGCCCTAGCCTTAGTCTAGCCTAGTTTTGCCCTAGCCTAAGTCTAGGGTTCCCGTAGCCTAAGCCTAGGGGTTCCCTATCCTAAGCCTTGGGGTGCCCAAGCCTAAGTTTACGGGTGCCTTAGCCTAAGCCTAGGGGTGCCCTAGCCTAAGCCTAGGGGTGCCCTAGCCTAAGCCTAGGGGAGCCCTAGCCTAAGCCTAGGTGTGCCCTAGCCTTAGACTAGGGGAGCCCTAGCCTTAACCTAAGCCTAGGGGTGCCCTAGCCTAAGCCTAGGGGTGCTCTAGCCTTAGGCTAGGGGAGCCCTAGCCTTAGCCTAAGCCCAGGGGTGCCCTAGCCTAATCTTAGGGCTGCCCTAGCCTGAGCCTAGGGGTGCCCCAGCCTGAGCATACGGGGTGCCCTAGCCTGAGGATAGGGGAGCTCTAGCGTTACTCTAGCCTAGTATTGCCCTAGCCTAAGCTTAGGGGTGTCATAGCCTGAGTCTAGGGGTGCACTAGCCTGAGGGTAGGGGAGCCTTAGCCTTAGCCTAACCCTAGGGGAACCCTAGCTAAAGCCTAGGGGTGCCCTTGCCTAAGCCTAGGGGTGCCCTAGCCTAAGCCTAGGGGTGCCCTAGCCTTAGACTAGGGGAGTCCTAGCCTTATCCTAAGCCTAGGCGTGCCCTAGCCTGAGCCTAGGGGTGCCCGAGCCTTTGGCTAGGGGAGCCCTAGCCTTTTCTATGCCTAGGGGTACCCTAGCCAAAGCCTATGGGTGCCCTAGCCTGAGCCTACGGATGCCCTAGCCTTAGGCTAGGGGAGCCGTAGCCTTAGCCTAAGCCTATGGGTACCCTAGCTTAAGCCTAGTGATGCCCTAGCCTAAGCCTAGGGGTGCCCTAGATTAACCTAGGGGTGCCCTAACCTGGGCCTAGGGGTGCCCTAGCCTAAGCGTAGGGGTGCTCTAACCTTACGCTAGAGGAGCCCTAGCCTTAGCCTAAGCCTAGGCGTGTCCTAGCCTAAGCCTAGGGGTGCCCTAGCCTAAGCCTAGGGGTGCCCTAGCCTGAGCCTAGGGGTGCCCTAGCCTAAGCCTAGGGGTGCGGTAGCCTAAGCCTAGGGGTGCCGTAGCCTAAGCCTAGGGGTGCCCTAGCCTAAGCCTAGGGGAGACCTAGCCTAAGCCTAAGCCTAGGGGTTCCCTAGCCTAAGCCTAGGGGTGCCCTAGCCTAAGCCTAGGGGTGCCCTAGCCTAAGCCTAAGGGTGCACTAGCCTAAGCCTAGGGGTGCCCTAGCCTAAGCCTAGGGGAGCCCTAGCCTAAGCCTAATCATAGGGGTGCTATAGCCTAAGCCTAGGTGTGCCCTAGCCTTAGGCTAGGGGAGCCCTAACCTTAACCTAAGCCTAGGGGTGCCCTAGCCTAAGCCTAGGGGTGCTCTAGCCTTAGGCTAGGGGTGCCCTAGCCTAATCCTGGGGGTGCCCTAGTCTGAGCCTAGGGGTGCCCTAGCCTGAGCCTACGGGTGCCCTAGCCTGAGGATAGGGGAGCTCTAGCGTTAGTCTAGCCTAGTATTGCCCTAGCCTACGCCTATGGGTGTCATAGCCTGAGTCTAGGGGTGCACTAGCCTGAGGCTAGGGGAGCCTTAGCCTTAGCCTAAGCCTAGGGGAACCCTAGCTAAAGTTAAGGGGTGCCCAAGCCTAAGCCCAGGGGTGCCCTAGCCTAAGCCTAGGGGTGCCCTAGCATTAGGCTAGGGGAGCCCTAGCCTATTCCTACGCCTATGGGTACCCTAGTGTAAGCCTAGGGGTGCCCTTTCCTGAGCCTAGGGGTGCCGTAGCCTTAGGCTAGGGGAGCCCTAGCCTTAGCCTAAAACTAGGGGTGCCCTAGCCTAACCCTAGGGGTGCCCAAGCCTAAGCCTAGGGGTGCCCTAGCCTTAGGCTAGTGGAGCCCTAGCTTTAGCCTAAGCCTAGGGGTACCCTAGCCTAAGCATAGGGGTGCCATAGCCTAAGCCTAGGGTTGCCCTAGCTTAAGCCTACGGGTTCCCTAGCGTTAGGCTAGGGGAGCCCTAGCCTTAGCCTAAGCCTAGGGGTGCCCTAGCCTAAGCCTATGGGTGCCCTAGCCTAAGCCTAGGGGTGCCCTAGCCTGAGGCTAAGGGAGCCCTAGCTTTAGCCTAAGCCTAGGGGTGCCCTAGCCTAAGCTTAGGGGTGCCCTAGCCTGAGCCTAAGGGTGCCCTAGCCTGAGCCTACGGGTGCCCTAGCCTGAGGCTAGGGGGGCCCTAGCCTTAGTCTAGCCTAGGATTGCCCTAGCCTAAGTCTAGGGGTCTCGTAGCCTAAGCCTAGGGGTGCCCTATCCTAAGCCTTGGGGTGCCCAAGCCTAAGTTTACGGGTGCCCTAGCCTAAGCCTAGGGCTGCCCTAGCCTAAGCCTAGGGGTGCCCTAGCCTAAGCCTAGGGGAGCCCTAGACTAAGCCTAGGTGTGCCCTAGCCTTAGGTAGGGGAGCCCTAGCCTTAACCTAAGCCTAGGGGTGCCCCAGCCTAAGCCTAGGGGTGCTCTAGCCTTAGGCTAGGGGAGCCCTAGCCTTAGCCTAAGCCTAGGGGTGCCCTAGCCTAATCCTAGGGTTACCCTAGCCTGAGCCTAGGGGTGCCCTAGCCTGAGCCTAGGGGTGCCCTAGAATAAGCCTAGGGGTGCCCTAGCCTAAGCCTAGGGGTGCCCTAGCCTAAGCCTAGGGGTGCCCTAGCCTAAGCCTAGGGGAGCCCTAGCCTAAGCCTAAGCATAGGGGTGCTATAGCCTAAGCCTAGGTGTGACCTAGCCTTAGGCTAGGGGAGCCCTAGCCTTAACCTAAGCCTAGGGGTGCCCTAGCCTAAGCCTAGGGGTGCTCTAGCCTTAGGCTAGGGGTGCCCTAGCCTAATCCTAGGGGTGCCCTAGTCTGAGCCTAGGGGTGCCCTAGCATGAGCCTACGGGTGCCCTAGCCTGAGGATAGGGGAGCTCTAGCGTTAGTCTAGCCTAGTATTGCCCTAGCCTACGCCTATGGGTGTCATAGCCTGAGTCTAGGGGTGCACTAGCCTGAGGCTAGGGGAGCCTTAGCCTTAGGCTAGGGGAGCCCTAGCCTTTTTCTAAGCCTATGGGTACCCTAGTCTAAGCCTAGGGGTGCCCTTTCCTGAGCCTAGGGGTGCTGTAGCCTTAGGCTAGGGGAGCCCTAGCCTTAGCCTATGATTAGGTGTGCCCTAGCCTAAGTCTAGCGGTGCCCTAGCCTAAGCCTAGGGGTGGCCTACACTAAGCCTCGGGGTACCCTAACCTAAGCGTAGGGGAGCCCTAGCCTTAGCCTAATCCTAGGGGTGCCCTAGCCTAAGCCTACGGGTGCCCTAGCCTAAGCCAAGGTGTGTCCTAGCCTAAGCCTAGGGGTGCCCTAGCCTAAGCCTAGGGATGCACTAGTCTAAGCCTAGGGGTGCCCTAGCCTAAGCCTAGGGGTGCCCTAGCCTAAGCCTAGGGGATCCCCAGCCTTAGGCTAGGGGAGCACTAGCCTTAGCCTAAGCCTAGGGGTGTCCTAGCCTAAGCCTATGGGTGTCCTAGCCTAAGCCTACGGGTGCCTTAGCCTAAGCCTTAGGGGTGCCCTAGCCTTAGGCTAGGGGGCCTCCAGCCTTAGCCTAAGCCTAATGGTGCCCTAGCCTAAGCCTATCTGTGTCCTAGCATTAGGCGAGGAGAGCCCTAGCATTAGCCTTAGGCTAGGGGTGCCCTAGCCTAAGCCTAGGGTTACCTAGCCTAAGCCTAAGGGTGCCCTAGCCTTAGGCTATGGGGGCCCTAGCCTTAGCCTAAGCCTAGGGGTGCCCTAGCGTAAGACTAGGGGTGCCGTAGCCTAAGCCTAGGAGTGCCCTAGCCTAAGCATGGGGGGGCACTAGCCTAAGCATAGGGGTGCCCTAGCCTAAGCCTAGGGGATCCCTAGCCTTAGGCTAGGGGAGCACTAGCCTTAGCCTAAGCCTAGGGGTGCCCTAGCCTAAACCTAGGGGTGCCCTAGACTTAGGCTAGGGGACCCCAAGCCTTAGCCTAAGCTAGGGGTGCCCTAGCCTAAGCGTAAGGGTGCCCTAGCCTTAGGCTAGGGGAGCCCTAGCCTTAGCCTAATCCTAGCCGTGCCCTAGCCTAAGCCTAGGGGTGCCCTAGCCTAAGCCTAGGGGTGCTCTAGCCTAGTCCTAGGGGTCCCCTAGACTTAG
The DNA here is from genome assembly GCF_050624435.1 of Tenrec ecaudatus. Taxonomy (NCBI): domain Eukaryota; kingdom Metazoa; phylum Chordata; class Mammalia; order Afrosoricida; family Tenrecidae; genus Tenrec; species Tenrec ecaudatus. Next base: position 345,079 of record NW_027457749.1, read on the forward strand.
GTTATGGGAGCCCTAGCCTTAGCCTAAAACTAGGGGTGCCCTAGCGTAAGCCTAGGGGTGCCCTAGCCTAACCCTAGGGGTGCCCAAACCTAAGCCTAGGGGTGCCCTAGCCTTAGGCTAGTGGAGCCCTAGCTTTAGCCTAAGCCTAGGGGTACCCTAGCCTAAGCATAGGGGTGCCATAGCCTAAGCCTAGGGTTGCCCTAGCTTAAGCCTATGGGTTCCCTAGCCTTAGGCTAGGGGAGCCCTAGCTTTAGCCTAAGCCTAGGGGTACCCTAGCCTAAGCCTATGGGTGCCCTAGCCTAAGCCTAGGGGTGCTCTAGCCTTAGGCTAGGGGAGCCCTAGCCTTAGCCTAAGCCAAGGGGTGCCCTAGCCTAAGCCTATGGGTGCCCTAGCCTAAGCCTAGGGGTGCCCTAGCCTGAGGCTAGGGGAGCCCTAGCTTTAGCCTAAGCCTAGGGGTGCCCTAGCCTAAGCCTAGGGGTGCCCTAGCCTGAGCCTAAGGGTGCCCTAGCCTGAGGCTATGGGTGCCCTAGCCTGAGGCTAGGGGGGCCCTAGCCTTAGTCTAGCCTAGGATTGCCCTAGCCTAAGTCTAGGGGTCTCGTAGCCTAAGCCTAGGGGTGCCCTATCCTAAGCCTAGGTGTGCCCTAGCCTAAGCCTAGGGGTGCCCTAGCCTAAGCCTAGGGGTGCCCTAGCCTAAGCCTAGAGGATCCCTAGACTAACCCTAGGTGTGCCCTAGCCTTAGGCTAGGGGAGCCCTAGCCTTAACCTAAGCCTCGGGGTGCCCCAGCCTAAGCCTAGGGGTGCTCTAGCCTTAGGCTAGGGGAGTTCTAGCCTTAGCCTAAGCCAAGGGTGCCCTAGCCTAATCCTAGGGGTACCCTAGCCTGAGCCTAGGGGTGCCCTAGCCTGAGCCTAGGGGTGCCCTAGCCTAAGCCTAGGGGTGCCCTAGCCTAAGCCTAGGGGTGCCCTAGCCTAAGCCTAAGGGTGCCCTAGCCTAAGCCTAGGGGTGCCCTAGCCTAAGCCTAGGGGAGCCCTAGCCTAAGCCTAAGCATAGGGGTGCTATAGCCTAAGCCTAGGTGTGCTCTAGCCTTAGGCTAGGGGAGCCCTAGCCTTAACCTAAGCCTAGGGGTGCCCTAGCCTAAGCCTAGGGGTGCTCTAGCCTTAGGCTAGGGGTGCCCTAGCCTAATCCTAGGGGTGCCCTAGTCTGAGCCTAGGGGTGCCCTAGCCTGAGGCTACGGGTGCCCTAGCCTGAGGATAGGGGAGCTCTAGCGTTAGTCTAGCCTAGTATTGCCCTAGCCTACGCCTATGGGTGTCATAGCCTGAGTCTAGGGGTGCACTAGCCTGAGGCTAGGGGAGCCTTAGCCTTAGCCTAAGCCTAGGGGAACCCTAGCTAAAGCTTAGGGGTGCCCATGCCTAAGCCCAGGGGTGCCCTAGCCTAAGTCTAGGGGTGCCCTAACATTAGGCTAGGGGAGCCCTAGCCTTTTCCTAAGCCTATGGGTACCCTACTCTAAGCCTAGGGGTGCCCTTTCCTGAGCCTAGGGGTGCCTTAGCCTTAGGCTAGGGGAGCCCTAGCCTTAGCCTATGATTAGGTGTGCCCTAGCCTAAGCCTAGCGGTACCCTAGCCTAAGCCTAGGGGTGGCCTACACTAAGCCTCGGGGTACCCTAACCTAAGAGTAGGGGAGCCCTAGCCTTAGCCTAATCCTAGGGGTGCCCTAGCCTAAGCCTCGGGGTACCCTAACCTAAGAGTAGGGGAGCCCTAGCCTTAGCCTAATCCTAGGGGTGCCCTAGCCTAAGCCTAGGGGTGCCCTAGCCTAAGCCAAGGTGTGTCCTTGCCTAAGCCTAGGGGTGCCCTAGCCTAAGCCTAGGGATGCACTAGCCTAAGCCTAGGGGTGCCCTAGCCTAAGCCAGGGGTGCCCTAGCCTAAGCCTAGGGGATCCCCAGCCTTAGGCTAGGGGAGCACTAGCCTTACCCTAAGCCTAGGGGTGTCCTAGCCTAAGCCTACGGGTGTCCTAGCCTAAGCCTACGGGTGCCCTAGCCTTAGGCTATGGGAGCCCTAGCCTTAGCCTAAGCCTAGGTGTGCCCTAGCCTAAGACTAGGGGTGCCCTAGCCTAAGCCTAGGGGTGTCCTAGCATTAGGCGAGGAGAGCCCTAGCCTTAGCCTTAGGCTAGGGGTGAACTAGCCTAAGCCTAGGGTTACCTAGCCTAAGCCTAAGGGTGCCCTAGCCTTAGGCTATGGGAGCCCTAGCCTTAGCCTAAGCCTAGGTGTGCCCTAGCCTAAGACTAGGGGTGCCCTAGCCTAAGCCTAGGAGTGCCCTAGCCTAAGCCTAGGGGTGCACTAGCCTAAGCCTAGGGGTGCCCTAGCCTAAGCCTAGGGGATCCCTAGCCTTAGGCTAGGGGAGCACTAGCCTTAGCCTAAGCCTAGGGGTGCCCTAGCCTAAACCTAGGAGTGCCCTAGCCTTAGGCTAGGGGACCCCAAGCCTTAGCCTAAGCTAGGGGTGCCCTAGCCTAAGCCTAAGGGTGCCCTAGCCTTAGGCTAGGGTAGCCCTAGCCTTAGCCTAATCCTAGCCGTGCCCTAGCCTAAGCCTAGCGGTGCCCTAGCCTAAGCCTAGGGGTGTCCTAGCCTAGTCCTAGGGGTCCCCTAGCCTTAGGCAATGGGAGCCCTAGCCTTAGCCTAAAACTAGGGGTGCCCTAGCGTAAGCCTAGGGGTGCCCTAGCCTAACCCTAGGGGTGCCCAAGCCTAAGCCTAGGGGTGCCCTAGCCTTAGGCTAGTGGAGCCCTAGCTTTAGCCTAAGCCTAGGGGTACCCTAGCCTAAGCATAGGGGTGCCATAGCCTAAGCCTAGGGTTGCCCTAGCTTAAGCCTACGGGTACCCTAGCCTTAGGCTAGGGGAGCCCTAGCTTTAGCCTAAGCCTAGGGGTGCCCTAGCCTAAGCATAGGGGTGCCATAGCCTAAGCCTAGGGTTGCCCTAGCTTAAGCCTACGGGTACCCTAGCCTTAGGCTAGGGGAGCCCTAGCTTTAGCCTAAGCCTAGGGGTGCCCTAGCCTAAGCCTAGGGGTGCCCTAGCCTAAGCCTAGGGGTGCCCTAGCCTGAGACTAGGGGAGCCCTAGCTTTAGCCTAAGCCTAGCGGTGCCCTAGCCTAAGCCTAGGGGTGCCCTAGCCTGAGCCTAAGGGTGTCCTAGCCTGAGCCTACGGGTGCCCTAGCCTGAGGCTAGGGGGGCCCTAGCCTTATTCTAGCCTAGGATTGCCCTAGCCTAAGTCTAGGGTTCTCGTAGCCTAAGCCTAGGGGTGCCCTATCCTAAGCCTTGGGGTGCCCAAGCCTAAGTTTACGGGTGCCCTAGCCTAAGCCTAGGGGTGCCCTAGCCTAAGCCTAGGGGTGCCCTAGCCTAAGCCTAGGGGAGACCTAGACTAATCCTAGGTGTGCCCTAGCCTTAGGCTAGGGGAGCCCTAGCCTTAACCTAAGCCTAGGGGTGCCCCAGCCTAACCCTAGGGGTGCTCTAGCCTTAGGCTAGGGGAGCCCTAGCCTTAGCCTAAGCCTAGGGGTGCCCTAGCCTAATCCTAGGGGTACCCTAGCCTGAGCCTAGGGGTGCCCTAGCCTGAGCCTACGGGTACCCTAGCCTGAGGATAGGGGATCTCTAGCGTTAGTCTAGCCTAGTATTGCCCTACCCGAAGCCTAGGGGTGCCATAGCCTGATTCTAGGGGTGCACCAGCCTGAGGCTAGGGGAGCCTTAGCCTTAGCCTAAGCCTAGGGGAACCCTAGCTAAAGCCTAGGGGTGCCCTTGCCTAATCCTAGGGGTGCCCTAGCCTGAGCCTAGGGGTGCCCTAGCCTGAGCCTACGGGTGCCCTAGCCTGAGGATAGGGGAGCTCTAGCGTTAGTCTAGCCTAGTATTGCCCTACCCTCAGCCTATGGGTGTCATAGCCTGAGTCTAGGGGTGCACTAGCCTGAGGCTAGGGGAGCCTTAGCCTTAGCCTAAGCCTAGGGGAACCCTAGCTAAAGCCTAGGGGTGCCCTTGCCTAAGCCTAGGGGTGCCCTAGCCTAAGCCTAGGGGTGCCCTAGCCTTAGGCAAGGGGAGTCCTAGCCTTATCCTAAGCCTAGGTGTGCCCTAGCCTAAGCCTAGGCGTGCCCTAGCCTGAGCCTAGGGGTGCCCGAGCCTTTGGCTAGGGGAGCCCTAGCCTTTTTTATGCCTAGGGGTACCCTAGCCAAAGCCTATGGGTGCCCTAGCCTGAGCCTACGGATACCCTAGCCATAGGCTAGGGGAGCCGTAGCCTTAGCCTAAGCCTAGGGGTGCCCTAACTTAAGCCTAGTGATGCCCTAGCCTAAGCCTAGGGGTTCCCTAGATTAACCTAGGGGTGCCCTAGCCTGGGCCTAGGGGTGCCCTAGCCTTAGGCTAGGGGAGCCCTAGCCTTATCCTAAGCCTAGTGGTGCCCTAACCTGAGCCTAGGGGTGCCCTAGCGTGAGCCTAGGGGTGCCCTAGCATGAGGCTAGGGGAACCCTATCCTTAGCCTAAATCTAGGGGTGCCCTAGACTAAGCCTAGGGGTGCCCTAGCCAGAGGCTAGGGGTGCCCTAGCCTGAGGCAAGGGGAGCACTAGCCTTAACCTAAGCCTAGGATTGCCCTAGCCTAAGCCAAGGGGTGACCTAGCCTGAGTCTAGGGGTGCCCTAGCCTGAGTCTAGGAGAGCCGTTGCCTTAGGCTAAGCCTAGGGGTTCCCTAAAAAAACCTAGGGGTGCCCTAGACTAAGTTTAGGGGTGCCCTAGACTAAGCCTAGGGGTGCCCTAGCCTAAGCCTAGGGGTGCCCTAGCCTTAGGCTAGGGGAGCCCTAGCCTTAGCCTAAGCCTAGGGGTGCCCTACCCTAAGCCTATGGGTGCCCTAGCCTAAGCCTAGCGGTGCCCTAGCCTTAGGCTAGGGGAGACCTAGCCTTAGCCTAAGCCTAGGGGTGCACTAGCCTAAGCCAAGGGGTGCCCTAGCCTAAGCCTAGGGGTGCCCTAGCCTTCGGGTAGGGGAGCCCAAGCCTTAGCATAAGCCTAAGGGTGCCCTAGCCTAAGCCTATGGGTGCCCTAGACTAAGCCTAGGAGTGCCCTAGCCTTAGGCTAGGGGAGTCCTTGCATTAGCCTGAGCCTAGGGTTGCCCTAGCCTAAGCCTAGGGGAGCCCTAGCCTAAGCTTAGGGGTGCCCTAGCCTAGGGCTAGGGGTACCTTAGCCTTAGGCTATGGGAGCCCTAGCCTTCGCCTAAGCCTAGGGGTGCCCTAGCCTAAGACTAGGGGTGCCCTAGCCTAAGCCTTGGGGTGCCCTAGCCTAAGCCTAGGGGTGCACTAGCCTAAGCCTAGGGGAGCCCTATCCTAAGCCTAGGGGTGCCCTAGCCTAAGCCTAGGGGAAACCTTGCCTTAGGCTAGGGGAGCACTAGCCTTAGCCTAAGCCTAGCGGTGTCCTAGCCTAAGCCTAGGGGTGTCCTAGCCTAAGCGTACGGGTGACCTAGCCTAAGCCTAGGGGTGCCCTAGCCTTAGGCTAGGGGACCCCAAGCTTTAGCCTAAGCTAGGGGTGCCCTAGTCTAAGCCTAATGGTGCCCTAGCCTAAGCCTAGGGGTGCCCTCGCATTAGGCGAGGAGAGCCCTAGCCTTAGCCTTATTCTAGGGGTGCCCTAGCCTAAGCCTAAGGGTGCCCAGGCTTAGGCTAGGGGAGCCCTAGCCTTAGCCTAATCCTAGCCATGCACTAGCCTAAGCATAGGGGTGCCCTATCCTAAGCATAGGGGTGCCCTTGCCAAGTCCTAGGGGTCCCCTAGCCTTAGGCTATGGGAGCCCTAGCCTTAGCCTAAAACTAGGGGTGCCCTAGCGAAGCCTAGGGGTGCCCTAGCCTAACCCTAGGGGTGCCCTAGCCTAAGCCTACGGGTGCCCTAGCCTGAGGCTAGGGTGGCCCTAGCCTTAGTCTAGCCTAGGATTGCCCTAGCCTAAGTCTAGGGGTCCCGTAGCCTAAGCCTAGGGGTGCCCTATCCTAAGCCTTGGGGTGCCCAAGCCTAAGTTTACGGGTGCCCTAGCCTAATCCTAGGGGTGTCCTAGCCTAAGCCTAGGGGTGCCCTAGCCTAAGCCTAGGGGTGCCCTAGCCCAAGCCTAAGCCTAGGAGTGCCCTAACCTAAGCCTAGGTATGCCCTACCCTTAGGCTAGGGGAGCCCTAGCCTTAACCTAAGCCTAGGGGTGCCCTAGCCAAAGCCTAGGGGTGCTCTAGCCTTAGGCTAGGGGAGCCCTAGCCTTAGCCTAAGCCTAGGGGTGCCCTAGGTAATCTTAGGGGTGCCCTAGCCTGAGCCTAGGGGTGCCCTAGCCTGAGCCTATGGGTGCCCTAGCCTGAGGATAGGGGTGCTCTAGCGTTAGTCTAGCCTAGTATTGCCCTAGCCTAACCCTAGGGGTGTCATAGCCTGAGTCTAGGCGTGCACTAGCCTGAGGCTAGGGGAGCCTTAGCCTTAGCATAAGCCTAGGGGAACCCTAGCTAAAGCCTTGGGGTGCCCATGCCTAAGCCTAGGGGTGCCCTAGCCTAAGCCTAGGGGTGCCCTAGCCTTAGGCTAGGGGAGCCCTAGCCTTAGCCTAAGCCTAGGGGTGCCCTAGCCTAAGCCTAGCGGTGCCCTAGCCTTAGGCTAGGGGAGCCCTAGCCTTAGCCTAAGCCTAGGGGTGCCCTAGCCTAAGCCTATGTGTGCCCTAGCCTAAGCCTAGGGGTGCCCTAGCCTTAGTCTAGGTGAGCCCTAGCCTTAGCCTAAGCCTAGGGATGCCCTAGCCTAAGCCTATGGGTGCCCTAGCATAAGCCTAGGGGTTCCCTAGCCTTAGGCTAGGGGAGACCTAGCCTTAGCCTAAGCCTAGGGTGCACTAGCCTAAGCCAAGGGGTGCCCTAGCCTAAGACTAGGGGTACCCTAGCCTTCGGCTAGGGGAGCCCTAGCCTTAGCATAAGCCTAGTGGTGCCCTAGCCTAAGCCTACGGGTGCCCTAGACTAAGCCTAGGGGTGCTCTAGCCTTAGGCTAGGGGAGCCTTAGCCTTAGCCTAAGCCTTGGGATGCCCTAGCCTAAGCCTAGGAGTGCCCTAGCCTTAGGTTAGGGGAGTCATAGCCTTAGCCTGAGCCTAGGGATGCCCTAGCCTGAGCCTAGGGATGCCCTAGCCTAAGCCTAGGGGAGGCCTAGCCTTAGCCTAAGACTAGGTGTGCCCTAGCCAAAGCCTTGGGGTGCCCTAACCTAAGCCTAGGGGTGGCCTAGCCTAAGCCTCGGGGTACCATAACCTAAGCCTAGGGGTGTCCTAGCCTTAGGCTATGGGAGCCCTAGCCTTAGCCTAAGCCTAGGGGTGCCCTAGCCTAAGCCTAGGGGTGCCCTAGCCTAAGCCTAGGTGTGTCCTAGACTAAGCCTAGGCGTGCCCTAGCCTAAGCCTAGGGGTGCCCTAGCCTAAGCTTAGGTGTGTCCTAGACTAAGCCTAGGCGTGCCCTAGCCTTAGGCTAGGGGAGCCCTAGCCGAAGTCTAAGCCTAGGGATGTCCTAGCCTAAGCCTAGGGGTGTCCTAGCCTAAGCCTACGGGTGCCCTAGCCTAAACCTAGGGGTGCCGTAGCCTTAGGCTAGGGGAGCCCAAGCCTTAGCCTAAGCGAGGAGTGCCCTAGCCTAAGCCTAGGGGTGCCCTAGCCTAAGCCTACGGGTGCCCTAGCATTAGGCGAGGAGAGCCCTAGCCTTAGCCTAAGGCTAGGGGTGCCCTAGCTTAAGCCAAGGGTTACCTAGCCTAAGCCTAGTCCTGCCCTAGCCTTAGGTTTGGGGAGCCCTAGCCTTAGCCTAAGCCTAGGGGTGCCCTAACCTAAGCCTAGGGGTGTCCTAGCCTAAGCCTAGGGGTGTCCTAGCTTAAGCCTACGGGTGATCTAGCCTAAGCCTTGTGGGGACCTAGCCTTAGGCTAGGGGACCCCAAGCCTTAGCCTAAGCTAGGGGTGCCCTAGCCTAAGCCTAATGGTGCCCTAGCCTAAGCCTAGGGGTGCCCTAGCATTAGGCGAGGAGAGCCCTAGCCTTAGCCTTAGGCTAGGGGTGCCCTAGCCTAAGCCTTGTGTTACCTAGCCTAAGCCTAGGGTAGCCCTAGCCTTAGGCTATGGGAGCCCGAGCCTTAGCCTAAGCCTAGGGGTGCCCTAGCCTAAGACTAGGGGTGCCCTAGCCTAAGCCTAGGGGTGCCCTAGCCTAAGCCTAGGGGTGCCCTAGCCTAAGCCTAGGGGTGCCCTAGCCTAAGCCTAGGGGATCCCTAGCCTTAGGCTAGGGGAGCACTAGCCTTAGCCTAAGCCTAGGGGTGCCCTAGGCTAAGCCTAGGGATGCCCTAGCCTTAGGCTAGGGGACCCCAAGCCTTAGCCTAAGCTAGGGGTGCCCTAGCCTAAGCCTAATTGTGCCCTAGCCTAAGCCTAGGGGTGCCCTAGCATTAGGCGAGTAGAGCCCTAGCCTTAGCCTAATCCTAACCGTGCCCTAGCCTAAGCCTAGGGGTGCCCTAGCCTAAGCCTAGGGGTGCCCTAGCCTAGTCCTAGGGGTCCCCTAGCCTTAGGCTATGGGAGCCCTAGCCTTAGCCTAAAACTAGGTGTGCCCTAGCGTAAGCCTAGGGGTGCCCTAGCCTAACCCTAGGGGTGCCCTAGCCTAAGCCTAGGGGTGCCCTAGCCTTAGGCTAGTGAAGCCCTAGCTTAAGCCTAAGCCTAGGGGTACCCAAGCCTAAGCCTAGGGGTGCCATAGCCTAAGCCTAGGGTTGCCCTAGCCTAAGCCTACGGGTTCCCTAACCTTAGGCTAGGGGAGCCCTAGCTTTAGCCTAAGCCTAGGGGTGCCCTAGCCTAAGCCTAGGGGTGCCCTAGCCTATGCCTAGGGTTGCTCTAGCGTTAGGTTAGGGGAGCCATAGCCTTAGCCTAAGCCTAGGGGTGCCCTAGCCTAAGCCTACGGGTGCCCTAGCCTAAGCCTAGGGGTGCCCTAGCCTGAGGATAGGGGAGCCCTATCTTTAGCCTAAGCCTAGGGGTTCCCTAGCCTAAGCCTAGGGGTGCCCTAGCCTGAGCCTAGGGGTGCCCTAGCCTGAGCCTACGGGTGCCCTAGCCTGAGGCTAGGGGGGCCCTAGCCTTAGTCTAGCCTAGGACTGCCCTAGCCTAAGTCTAGGGGTCCCGTAGCCTAAGCCTAGGGGTGCCCTATCCTAAGCCTTGGGGTGCCCAAGCCTAAGTTTACGGGTGCCCTAGCCTAAGCCTAGGGGTGCCCTAGCCTAAGCCTAGGGGATCCCTAGCCTTAGGCTAGGGGAGCACTAGCCTTAGCCTAAGCCTAGGGGTGCCCTAGCCTAAGCCTGGGGGTGCCCTAGCCTTAGGCTAGGGGACCCCAAGCCTTAGCCTAAGCTAGGGGTGCCCTAGCCTAAGCCTAATTGTGCCCTAGCCTAAGCTAGGGGTGCCCTAGCATTAGGCGAGGAGAGCCCTAGCCTTAGCCTAATCCTAGCAGTGCCCTAGCCTAAGCCTAGGGGTGCCCTAGCCTAAGCCTAGGGGTGCCCTAGCCTAGTCCTAGGAGTCCCCTAGCCTTAGGCTATGGCAGCCCTAGCCTTAGCCTAAATCTAGGGGTGCCCTAGCGTAAGCCTAGGGGTGCCCTAGCCTAACCCTAGGGGTGCCCTAGCCTAAGCCTAGGGGTGCCCTAGCCTAAGCCTAGGGGTGCCCTAGCCTGAGCCTAGGGGTGCCCTAGCCTGAGCCAACGGGTGCCCTTGCCTGAGGCTAGGGGGGCCCTAGCCTTAGTCTAGCCTAGTTTTGCCCTAGCCTAAGTCTAGGGTTCCCGTAGCCTAAGCCTAGGGGTTCCCTATCCTAAGCCTTGGGGTGCCCAAGCCTAAGTTTACGGGTGCCTTAGCCTAAGCCTAGGGGTGCCCTAGCCTAAGCCTAGGGGTGCCCTAGCCTAAGCCTAGGGGAGCCCTAGCCTAAGCCTAGGTGTGCCCTAGCCTTAGACTAGGGGAGCCCTAGCCTTAACCTAAGCCTAGGGGTGCCCTAGCCTAAGCCTAGGGGTGCTCTAGCCTTAGGCTAGGGGAGCCCTAGCCTTAGCCTAAGCCCAGGGGTGCCCTAGCCTAATCTTAGGGCTGCCCTAGCCTGAGCCTAGGGGTGCCCCAGCCTGAGCATACGGGGTGCCCTAGCCTGAGGATAGGGGAGCTCTAGCGTTAGTCTAGCCTAGTATTGCCCTAGCCTAAGCTTAGGGGTGTCATAGCCTGAGTCTAGGGGTGCACTAGCCTGAGGGTAGGGGAGCCTTAGCCTTAGCCTAACCCTAGGGGAACCCTAGCTAAAGCCTAGGGGTGCCCTTGCCTAAGCCTAGGGGTGCCCTAGCCTAAGCCTAGGGGTGCCCTAGCCTTAGACTAGGGGAGTCCTAGCCTTATCCTAAGCCTAGGCGTGCCCTAGCCTGAGTCTAGGGGTGCCCGAGCCTTTGGCTAGGGGAGCCCTAGCCTTTTCTATGCCTAGGGGTACCCTAGCCAAAGCCTATGGGTGCCCTAGCCTGAGCCTACGGATGCCCTAGCCTTAGGCTAGGGGAGCCGTAGCCTTAGCCTAAGCCTATGGGTACCCTAGCTTAAGCCTAGTGATGCCCTAGCCTAAGCCTAGGGGTGCCCTAGATTAACCTAGGGGTGCCCTAACCTGGGCCTAGGGGTGCCCTAGCCTAAGCGTAGGGGTGCTCTAACCTTACGCTAGAGGAGCCCTAGCCTTAGCCTAAGCCTAGGCGTGTCCTAGCCTAAGCCTAGGGGTGCCCTAGCCTAAGCCTAGGGGTGCCCTAGCCTGAGCCTAGGGGTGCCCTAGCCTAAGCCTAGGGGTGCGGTAGCCTAAGCCTAGGGGTGCCGTAGCCTAAGCCTAGGGGTGCCCTAGCCTAAGCCTAGGGGAGACCTAGCCTAAGCCTAAGCCTAGGGGTTCCCTAGCCTAAGCCTAGGGGTGCCCTAGCCTAAGCCTAGGGGTGCCCTAGCCTAAGCCTAAGGGTGCACTAGCCTAAGCCTAGGGGTGCCCTAGCCTAAGCCTAGGGGAGCCCTAGCCTAAGCCTAATCATAGGGGTGCTATAGCCTAAGCCTAGGTGTGCCCTAGCCTTAGGCTAGGGGAGCCCTAACCTTAACCTAAGCCTAGGGGTGCCCTAGCCTAAGCCTAGGGGTGCTCTAGCCTTAGGCTAGGGGTGCCCTAGCCTAATCCTGGGGGTGCCCTAGTCTGAGCCTAGGGGTGCCCTAGCCTGAGCCTACGGGTGCCCTAGCCTGAGGATAGGGGAGCTCTAGCGTTAGTCTAGCCTAGTATTGCCCTAGCCTACGCCTATGGGTGTCATAGCCTGAGTCTAGGGGTGCACTAGCCTGAGGCTAGGGGAGCCTTAGCCTTAGCCTAAGCCTAGGGGAACCCTAGCTAAAGTTAAGGGGTGCCCAAGCCTAAGCCCAGGGGTGCCCTAGCCTAAGCCTAGGGGTGCCCTAGCATTAGGCTAGGGGAGCCCTAGCCTATTCCTAAGCCTATGGGTACCCTAGTGTAAGCCTAGGGGTGCCCTTTCCTGAGCCTAGGGGTGCCGTAGCCTTAGGCTAGGGGAGCCCTAGCCTTAGCCTAAAACTAGGGGTGCCCTAGCCTAACCCTAGGGGTGCCCAAGCCTAAGCCTAGGGGTGCCCTAGCCTTAGGCTAGTGGAGCCCTAGCTTTAGCCTAAGCCTAGGGGTACCCTAGCCTAAGCATAGGGGTGCCATAGCCTAAGCCTAGGGTTGCCCTAGCTTAAGCCTACGGGTTCCCTAGCGTTAGGCTAGGGGAGCCCTAGCCTTAGCCTAAGCCTAGGGGTGCCCTAGCCTAAGCCTATGGGTGCCCTAGCCTAAGCCTAGGGGTGCCCTAGCCTGAGGCTAAGGGAGCCCTAGCTTTAGCCTAAGCCTAGGGGTGCCCTAGCCTAAGCTTAGGGGTGCCCTAGCCTGAGCCTAAGGGTGCCCTAGCCTGAGCCTACGGGTGCCCTAGCCTGAGGCTAGGGGGGCCCTAGCCTTAGTCTAGCCTAGGATTGCCCTAGCCTAAGTCTAGGGGTCTCGTAGCCTAAGCGTAGGGGTGCCCTATCCTAAGCCTTGGGGTGCCCAAGCCTAAGTTTACGGGTGCCCTAGCCTAAGCCTAGGGCTGCCCTAGCCTAAGCCTAGGGGTGCCCTAGCCTAAGCCTAGGGGAGCCCTAGACTAAGCCTAGGTGTGCCCTAGCCTTAGGTAGGGGAGCCCTAGCCTTAACCTAAGCCTAGGGGTGCCCCAGCCTAAGCCTAGGGGTGCTCTAGCCTTAGGCTAGGGGAGCCCTAGCCTTAGCCTAAGCCTAGGGGTGCCCTAGCCTAATCCTAGGGTTACCCTAGCCTGAGCCTAGGGGTGCCCTAGCCTGAGCCTAGGGGTGCCCTAGAATAAGCCTAGGGGTGCCCTAGCCTAAGCCTAGGGGTGCCCTAGCCTAAGCCTAGGGGTGCCCTAGCCTAAGCCTAGGGGAGCCCTAGCCTAAGCCTAGGGGTGCTCTAGCCTTAGGCTAGGGGTGCCCTAGCCTAATCCTAGGGGTGCCCTAGTCTGAGCCTAGGGGTGCCCTAGCATGAGCCTACGGGTGCCCTAGCCTGAGGATAGGGGAGCTCTAGCGTTAGTCTAGCCTAGTATTGCCCTAGCCTACGCCTATGGGTGTCATAGCCTGAGTCTAGGGGTGCACTAGCCTGAGGCTAGGGGAGCCTTAGCCTTAGGCTAGGGGAGCCCTAGCCTTTTTCTAAGCCTATGGGTACCCTAGTCTAAGCCTAGGGGTGCCCTTTCCTGAGCCTAGGGGTGCTGTAGCCTTAGGCTAGGGGAGCCCTAGCCTTAGCCTATGATTAGGTGTGCCCTAGCCTAAGTCTAGCGGTGCCCTAGCCTAAGCCTAGGGGTGGCCTAAACTAAGCCTCGGGGTACCCTAACCTAAGCGTAGGGGAGCCTTAGCCTTAGCCTAATCCTAGGGGTGCCCTAGCCTAAGCCTACGGGTGCCCTAGCCTAAGCCAAGGTGTGTCCTAGCCTAAGCCTAGGGGTGCCCTAGCCTAAGCCTAGGGATGCACTAGTCTAAGCCTAGGGGTGCCCTAGCCTAAGCCTAGGGGTGCCCTAGCCTAAGCCTAGGGGATCCCCAGCCTTAGGCTAGGGGAGCACTAGCCTTAGCCTAAGCCTAGGGGTGTCCTAGCCTAAGCCTACGGGTGTCCTAGCCTAAGCCTACGGGTGCCTTAGCCTAAGCCTTAGGGGTGCCCTAGCCTTAGGCTAGGGGGCCTCCAGCCTTAGCCTAAGCCTAATGGTGCCCTAGCCTAAGCCTATCTGTGTCCTAGCATTAGGCGAGGAGAGCCCTAGCATTAGCCTTAGGCTAGGGGTGCCCTAGCCTAAGCCTAGGGTTACCTAGCCTAAGCCTAAGGGTGCCCTAGCCTTAGGCTATGGGGGCCCTAGCCTTAGCCTAAGCCTAGGGGTGCCCTAGCGTAAGACTAGGGGTGCCGTAGCCTAAGCCTAGGAGTGCCCTAGCCTAAGCATGGGGGGGCACTAGCCTAAGCATAGGGGTGCCCTAGCCTAAGCCTAGGGGATCCCTAGCCTTAGGCTAGGGGAGCACTAGCCTTAGCCTAAGCCTAGGGGTGCCCTAGCCTAAACCTAGGGGTGCCCTAGACTTAGGCTAGGGGACCCCAAGCCTTAGCCTAAGCTAGGGGTGCCCTAGCCTAAGCGTAAGGGTGCCCTAGCCTTAGGCTAGGGGAGCCCTAGCCTTAGCCTAATCCTAGCCGTGCCCTAGCCTAAGCCTAGGGGTGCCCTAGCCTAAGCCTAGGGGTGCCCTAGCCTAGTCCTAGGGGTCCCCTAGACTTAGGCTATGGGAGCCCTAGCCTTAGCCTAAAACTAGGGGTGCCCTAGCGTAAGCCTAGGGGTGCCCTAGCCTAACCCTAGGGGTGCCCAAACCTAAGCCTAGGGGTGCCCTAGCCTTAGGCTAGTGGAGCCCTAGCTTCAGCCTAAGCCTAGGGGTACCCTAGCCTAAGCATAGGGGTGCCATAGCCTAAGCCTAGGGTTGCCCTAGCTTAAGCCTATGGGTTCCCTAGCCTTAGGCTAGGGGAGCCCTAGCTTTAGCCTAAGCCTAGGGGTGCCCTAGCCTAAGCCTATGGGTGCCCTAGCCTAAGCCTAGGGGTGCTCTAGCCTTAGGCTAGGGGAGCCCTAGCCTTAGCCTAAGCCAAGGGGTGCCCTAGCCTAAGCCTATGGGTGCCCTAGCCTAAGCCTAGGGGTGCCCTAGCCTGAGGCTAGGGGAGCCCTAGCTTTAGCCTAAGCCTAGGGGGGCCCTAGCCTAAGCCTAGGGGTGCCCTAGCCTGAGCCTAAGGGTGCCCTAGCCTGAGGGTATGGGTGCCCTAGCCTGAGGCTAGGGGGGCCCTAGCCTTAGTCTAGCCTAGGATTGCCCTAGCCTAAGTCTAGGGGTCTCGTAGCCTAAGCCTAGGGGTGCCCTATCCTAAGCCTAGGTGTGCCCTAGCCTAAGCCTAGGGGTGCCCTAGCCTAAGCCTAGGGGTGCCCTAGCCTAAGCCTAGAGGAGCCCTAGACTAACCCTAGGTGTGCCCTAGCCTTAGGCTAGGGGAGCCCTAGCCTTAACCTAAGCCTCGGGGTGCCCCAGCCTAAACCTAGGGGTGCTCTAGCCTAAGCCTAGGGGAGCCCTAGACTAAGCCTAGGTGTGCCCTAGCCTTAGGTAGGGGAGCCCTAGCCTTAACCTAAGCCTAGGGGTGCCCCAGCCTAAGCCTAGGGGTGCTCTAGCCTTAGGCTAGGGGAGCCCTAGCCTTAGCCTAAGCCTAGGGGTGCCCTAGCCTAATCCTAGGGTTACCCTAGCCTGAGCCTAGGGGTGCCCTAGCCTGAGCCTAGGGGTGCCCTAGAATAAGCCTAGGGGTGCCCTAGCCTAAGCCTAGGGGTGCCCTAGCCTAAGCCTAGGGGTGCCCTAGCCTAAGCCTAGGGGAGCCCTAGCCTAAGCCTAAGCATAGGGGTGCTATAGCCTAAGCCTAGGTGTGACCTAGCCTTAGGCTAGGGGAGCCCTAGCCTTAACCTAAGCCTAGGGGTGCCCTAGCCTAAGCCTAGGGGTGCTCTAGCCTTAGGCTAGGGGTGCCCTAGCCTAATCCTAGGGGTGCCCTAGTCTGAGCCTAGGGGTGCCCTAGCATGAGCCTACGGGTGCCCTAGCCTGAGGATAGGGGAGCTCTAGCGTTAGTCTAGCCTAGTATTGCCCTAGCCTACGCCTATGGGTGTCATAGCCTGAGTCTAGGGGTGCACTAGCCTGAGGCTAGGGGAGCCTTAGCCTTAGGCTAGGGGAGCCCTAGCCTTTTTCTAAGCCTATGGGTACCCTAGTCTAAGCCTAGGGGTGCCCTTTCCTGAGCCTAGGGGTGCTGTAGCCTTAGGCTAGGGGAGCCCTAGCCTTAGCCTATGATTAGGTGTGCCCTAGCCTAAGTCTAGCGGTGCCCTAGCCTAAGCCTAGGGGTGGCCTACACTAAGCCTCGGGGTACCCTAACCTAAGCGTAGGGGAGCCCTAGCCTTAGCCTAATCCTAGGGGTGCCCTAGCCTAAGCCTACGGGTGCCCTAGCCTAAGCCAAGGTGTGTCCTAGCCTAAGCCTAGGGGTGCCCTAGCCTAAGCCTAGGGATGCACTAGTCTAAGCCTAGGGGTGCCCTAGCCTAAGCCTAGGGGTGTCCTAGCCTAAGCCTACGGGTGCCTTAGCCTAAGCCTTAGGGGTGCCCTAGCCTTAGGCTAGGGGGCCTCCATCCTTAGCCTAAGCCTAATGGTGCCCTAGCCTAAGCCTATCTGTGTCCTAGCATTAGGCGAGGAGAGCCCTAGCATTAGCCTTAGGCTAGGGGTGCCCTAGCCTAAGCCTAGGGTTACCTAGCCTAAGCCTAAGGGTGCCCTAGCCTTAGGCTATGGGGGCCCTAGCCTTAGCCTAAGCCTAGGGGTGCCCTAGCGTAAGACTAGGGGTGCCGTAGCCTAAGCCTAGGAGTGCCCTAGCCTAAGCATGGGGGGGCACTAGCCTAAGCATAGGGGTGCCCTAGCCTAAGCCTAGGGGATCCCTAGCCTTAGGCTAGGGGAGCACTAGCCTTAGCCTAAGCCTATGGGTGCCCTAGCCTAAACCTAGGGGTGCCCTAGACTTAGGCTAGGGGACCCCAAGCCTTAGCCTAAGCTAGGGGTGCCCTAGCCTAAGCGTAAGGGTGCCCTAGCCTTAGGCTAGGGGAGCCCTAGCCTTAGCCTAATCCTAGCCGTGCCCTAGCCTAAGCCTAGGGGTGCCCTAGCCTAAGCCTAGGGGTGCCCTAGCCTAGTCCTAGGGGTCCCCTAGACTTAGGCTATGGGAGCCCTAGCCTTAGCCTAAAACTAGGGGTGCCCTAGCGTAAGCCTAGGGGTGCCCTAGCCTAACCCTAGGGGTGCCCAAACCTAAGCCTAGGGGTGCCCTAGCCTTAGGCTAGTGGAGCCCTAGCTTCAGCCTAAGCCTAGGGGTACCCTAGCCTAAGCATAGGGGTGCCATAGCCTAAGCCTAGGGTTGCCCTAGCTTAAGCCTATGGGTTCCCTAGCCTTAGGCTAGGGGAGCCCTAGCTTTAGCCTAAGCCTAGGGGTGCCCTAGCCTAAGCCTATGGGTGCCCTAGCCTAAGCCTAGGGGTGCCCTAGCCTGAGGCTAGGGGAGCCCTAGCTTTAGCCTAAGCCTAGGGGTGCCCTAGCCTAAGCCTAGGGGTGCCCTAGCCTGAGCCTAAGGGTGCCCTAGCCTGAGGGTATGGGTGCCCTAGCCTGAGGCTAGGGGGGCCCTAGCCTTAGTCTAGCCTAGGATTGCCCTAGCCTAAGTCTAGGGGTCTCGTAGCCTAAGCCTAGGGGTGCCCTATCCTAAGCCTAGGTGTGCCCTAGCCTAAGCCTAGGGGTGCCCTAGCCTAAGCCTAGGGGTGCCCTAGCCTAAGCCTAGAGGAGCCCTAGACTAACCCTAGGTGTGCCCTAGCCTTAGGCTAGGGGAGCCCTAGCCTTAACCTAAGCCTCGGGGTGCCCCAGCCTAAACCTAGGGGTGCTCTAGCCTTAGGCTAGGGGAGTTCTAGCCTTAGCCTAAGCCAAGGGTGCCCTAGCCTAATCCTAGGGGTACCCTAGCCTGAGCCTAGGGGTGCCCTAGCCTGAGCCTAGGGGTGCCCTAGCCTAAGCCTAGGGGTGCCCTAGCCTAAGCCTAAGGGTGCCCTAGCCTAAGCCTAGGGGTGCCCTAGCCTAAGCCTAGGGGAGCCCTAGCCTAAGCCTAAGCATAGGGGTGCTATAGCCTAAGCCTAGGTGTGCTCTAGCCTTAGGCTAGGGGAGCCCTAGCCTTAACCTAAGCCTAGGGGTGCCCTAGCCTAAGCCTAGGGGTGTTCTAGCCTTAGGCTAGGGGTGCCCTAGCCTAATCCTAGGGGTGCCCTAGTCTGAGCCTAGGGGTGCCCTAGCCTGAGCCTACGGGTGCCCTAGCCTGAGGATAGGGGAGCTATAGCGTTAGTCTAGCCTAGTATTGCCCTAGCCTATGCCTATG